>NC_057815.1:49843224-50156891 GCF_910594005.1 Cervus elaphus
TTAATGTCCCCCATGCCTTTAGATTCTCCAAAGAAGTAGATGAACATTTATGCTTTGTGGTTAGAAATATTGAGATATGACAATAGGAGGTTTTCATTTAATAAGATAGCATTAACTTATGGAAACAGACTATTTTGTGTTCCAAGAGTTTCTTTTTGTGAGTAAGAGAACACTACAATTCAAACCAAAGCACTTTGTTTAACTATAGTTGTTGGAGTATAAGCATATCAAACATCAGTGACTTGAGGTATTGAGTATTAAATATTTTAACATGAAAAAGTCATTTTATAAGTGAGTTGGCCAAATGGAATTGCACCAAACCAAGCCTTTACTGGATGAGTAAAATGTTCCCTGGTTAGATTCAAGTTTATATCTTCTTTTACCATTCCAGCTTTGTGGGCCAACTGAATTTTATTACTCACTTGACCACATACAAATTCTTAGGGAGCTCTCTCTATAATTTAACTTGACTCTACTTTATGTTAATAACAAAGGAAACATTTATCATACTTATTAGATTGTTTATTGTATGTGTGAGTAAAACTATATAGACCAAGACATAAAGCAAATGTTTTAAATTTTTAAAATAGCTCTAACCTATTATTGTAGAAGTTCTAAAAATAATCTTATGTTTTGCTAATTGAAAGAATTATGGTCACTAAAATATCTCATGTTTCTGTCTATAGTCATTCTTCCCCTCTGTATATAACATGACTAAGTAACCTAGGGCATTGTTAGCTGAAGGTAATAAAAATAAAAATAGATGGTCTTCTGTTCCTTTTTTCCCTGAAGAATTTTTATTTGTTACAGTTGTCAACATCAGTAGTTAGGATGTTTCTGTTCAAATGTCAGTTCTATGACTTTTACTTGCTGTGTCACATTGAGCAAGTTACTTAACTTCTTTTAGCATCAGTTTTTGCCTCTGCAAATTGAAGGTTAATATTATTATGGGTCTTCAGTGAGATAATACATCCTCTAGCATATAGTAAATATTTCATAAATGTTAGTATAGCAATGATGTTGATGATAATCTGATGCTGGTAGGTGGTAAAGTGGTTGTGATTGAAATATCTGGTTGTATACCAAGAGAGATTCTAAAAGAAACGAAGAAATTTTCCACTTTGAACCATTATGGAGGAACAGGGATTCTGTTTACTCTCCCAAGTTAAAGAAGTAGAACTCAAGACAAAATATAAAACAGTGGTTTCAGACATTTCCAGTAGGAGTACAGGAGAGTGACCTCTGATAGAAGAGAAACGAGTGAGGCAAGCACCTCAGTTGTTCCAGCTTACTGTCTTGAGAACTTGCAGGCAATAGTGTGGTGTGTATGTGGGGGTTACCCACATGCTGCTTGACAGACTTCCTGAGTAGAGAGACAAGACTAGGAGGTTCAAGATGCCAAGGTAGATGGAATTGGTGAGGTACAGTGCCAGAGGAGAGAACCGTATAGAGAGAGAGCACAGGAGATCCCCAGAAGGTTTCCCTGTATTTAGCTGAGTATTGAGCAGCACATGCATGTGAGGAAACTATCTGAGGCCAAGGGGAAAGCAGGATGTAGCAGGCGACACCATTACAACGTTCGTGAAGAATTGAGAATGGTTTGTACTCCCGTTGGCCAGATTGGAAAGATCTCTTGACACGTGGGCACCATGTAGAGTCCCTAGCAGGGTATTCCTTAACTGGTAGGGCCAAATTATCCCTATACCTGCCTAACGCAGTTTAAAAGCAAGCCTGGTAAGGCTTTCCGTGTCTTAGAACAAAGTCCACAAATATTTAATGTAACATACAAAACTGAAATCCAACACTGTAAAAATCTCAATGTGGAGCATCTATTCAATACTTATCAGGCTTGCAAGAAAATATGAACAGTAATGAAGAGAATAAATCAATCATTAGAGGTAAACCTGAAAATAACACAGGTGATGGAATTACTAGATAAGACAGTAAAAACAGCTCTTAAAAGAAACTTTCAACTAGACCAAGTGAAGAAGTAAGCCTATCTGCTTCACTTCACCTACAAAGTGTCTGTTGGGCCAGAACAAGCTGTGAGGATGAACAGCAGGCCTGCTGTGGTGGAAAAGAATTGATCTGATTGGGAGTTAATCAGTGCTTCCCATGCTCAGTGGCATTGTTGGTAGAAATGGAAATTATTGAATTGTAAGACTAAATAATAAATTAGAATATACAGTCATACTTTTTTATTGAGCTTCATTTTATTGTGCTTCACAGCTATTGTACTTTTTACAAATTGAAGGTTAGTGGCAATCCTGCATAGTCAGATGATGGTTGGCAATTTTTTTTTAGCAATAAATTATTTTTAATCAGGCATATACATTGTTTTTTAGATATAATGCTGTTGCACATTTAATAGACTACTGTATTGTATAAACATAACTTTTATATGCACTGGGAAACCAAAAATTCGTGTGATTCACTTTATTGGGTTATTTGATTTTTGCAGTGGTCTGAAACCAAACCCATAATGTCTCTGAAGTTTGCTATATTCAAAACTGAATAAAACTAGATATTATAAACTCTATATAGTCAAGAAACATGAACATTAGAAGGTAGGACATAGAAAATTCATATTGAATGCCTAGAGGTAAAAAATACAGTGTTTGAGATGAAGAGTACACTGGATTGGTATTGATTTGGAATAGTAACAGATTAGATATTACAGAAGAAAAGACTAGTGAGCTTGATGACATAACAATGAAACTGTCCAAAATGAAATACATAGAAAAAAAGACTATCATTACTGTAGAACATCAAATGGCCTAATGTGTACAAATAGAGCCCCAGAAGGAGAAGGAAGGGACAGAAAATATATTTTGAAAAATAATGGCTGAAAATTTTCTAAATTTGAAGAAGACTCTGAACTAAGGGATCACAAGAAACTTGGTGAAGTAAAAGAAATGTGGAGAAAACCAACTAAATACCTAACTTAGAAATCACTGTTTTTGAGAAATGAATAAAGGACCTAACTAGTCTAAATATTCCTTTGATTTCAGAGCAAAGGCAGGCAAACTTTAATTAAGCACCATTTGTGAGGGATGCAACTATGTTTCCTGAGAACCTATCATATATCTAGATAGAGATAAAGTACATTGCACCATAGATGTGCCAGATTACTTATTTCCTACCAAGACAAACAAACAAACAAAACAACAAAATAAAGCTAGGGTATCACGACACTATCAAATGACTTATTTTATCCGATAATTCAGTAAAGAAAAAAAGTGCCTGGGATTTGGAGCCTAATAAGCTATAATTCAAATTCTGTCCTTCCATGTGTGGCTTTGGATGGTCATTTTATCACTTTGACTGCTTCTTTCTTTGTAAATGTAGAATACTACTGCCCAGTCTCATTGGTAGTTAAATGAGCCAATATACTTGAAAATATCTAGCACAATGTTAGTCTTAATGGCTCTTCTATGCATGTTATTTTCATTTTCTCTTTCTAATCCTGCCTCCTGATTACTATTTTCTGGCATCCCTTTTTGTTCCCCCTTAAACAGTGACCATTAGTGCTGGAAGAGACCTTAGAGATCAGCTAGAATCAGGCCCTCTTTTCTATAGATGAAGAGATTGAGTCCCAGAGAAGTAACGTGTTTGCCATAGGGGAGAAAGTTCAGTTTCCAGGCTCTACTGTGTGTTTTAAACAATGACAAGAAAAGCAAGTTCTCTGTGCCTCCTCAGAAGCAAAAGAGGAGTTAACATTTGCTGGAAATTTTATTTTAAACACAATACTGCAGATCTTAAAAACCTAGCATTTAAATGAGTATGTTCCTATTACAATTAAATTTCTAGAATGATGGAAGTGTTGTTAAGGGTGTTACATGGCAGAATAAATGAAACAAAATAAAGGTAAGGAGCTTAGCTCTCAAGCTCCTGGTAAAACTAGAGTTACATGCCAGATATTTGAATACTGTGCTCAGTACAGAATAGGCATCTTAAAATAGACATTCTGTAAATATAAGTAGCAAAGAATATAAAGAGACATCACTTTAGACATGAAAAATAAATTGCATATAGCATGGTATGTAAAACATAATTATAATGTGTGTTTGCTCTTTGCAAAAATTAATTTTAAACATGAATAGAGACCAGAATATAGACCATGAAGAGTGCCCACACCCAGAAAGCCACATAGAAGCCATGCTGTGGCATGCGGCTCCCTGGGCAAGGGCCCAGGAGAGCAGAAGAAGGCTTACAGTGTTTCCATTTTTAAAGTACTTGCAATTGTTTGATTTAAAATATATATTAAAAAATTAGCGGCAGAGCCCATTTATAGTTCCAGGAACTTTTCAGAGAGAGTAACACAAAAGCACTACAGAGCTGCTGAAATTTTAAATAATTCTTTGTAAATGCCCTAGGTTAATTTGGATCCCTGAAAACACATTAGGAAATTAAGCTGTAATGTGAGCTAATTCAGATTTTAATTTGGCAAAAAGAATGATCCAACTACACAGTTAATGTAAATAGAAGCATAACACAGGGAAATTAATGAGGTTTCCTTCCGATGAATCTTCAAGGAGGTAGATAATTAGCTTCTTTTGTTATTATTGTGGAGAATGTGGCATTGTCTCTGAGGTGTAAAATAACTGTGGCTTGCTAAGTGATAATGTGCTTCATTTGTCTTTTTTTTTTTTTTTAATAATTATTTATGTTAAACTCTTGTAGGATGAAGCAGCAGCACAGCCGCTGAATCTCTCATCCCGACCCAAGACAGTTGAGCCTGTAAAGTCCCCAACATCTCCCACCCAGAGCCTCTTCCCAGCCAGCAAAACCAGCCCTGTCAATCTGCCTAACAAAAGCAGCATCCCCAGCCCCATTGGAGGAAGTTTGGGAAGAGGATCCTCTTTAGGTAAATGGAAAGGTCAACACCAGGAAGAGACTTATGAATTAGGTAAAAGAAAGCAAAATGCATTTAATGATGACTGATTCTTGTTTCAAAGTATTCTTTAGTCCAAGAAAAATTTAAATACTGAAAGTAAATAATGTAAAAGTTAATTCTTTTCTACTGAAACATAACCCAGTGTGGCGTCTTGGGTGACTAGAACCTTCAGGAAAGGTTAGAATATAAATCCCGTTGGGATGCATTCTCCCAATGACGATGAGTTAGATCCAGCAATCAGAGATTTAGAAATTTCTGTGTTGAGTCAGTGCTTTGCCACTGAAGCGACTCTAGGCAGAGTAAGAGTGACCATGAACTCTCCAAGGGCCTAAAGGAACCTGGCCTAAAAGCGGCCTGCCAAAAGTCCTAATTTTTTTGAAATTTTATGTTTTCTTTATAAAATGTGATTTTTATACCTTATCCCATATCAGTTTTGCATTGAAGCAAATATGACTGACACTTAAGTGACATCATATAAAATAAAGTTGATATCTAGTAAGATATGTCATAGTGATCCTCTGTCTTCTTACATTCTCTGATACACTGCCAATTGTCTCTAGGGATAGTCATACCCAGGTGTGAGAAGTATAGGGGAAAAATGGGATCTGGCATCAGGAAGCCTTCAACTGAGAAAGAGCCTTTACTTACTAGCTGTGTGACCCTGTGAAAATTATTTAATATTTTTGAACTCGGTTTTCTAATCTCTGGAAAGGAAATATTATTTCCTAGCTTATAGGTTGGTATGAGAATTAAGACAGAAATATATATGTCTAAAGTCTCTAACATTGTATCTGGAACCCAGAAGGCATGCAACCAAAAAGACTGGACTGCCAAATACCAACACATTTACAAATACATGTGGAATGAAACAGTAATTGTGAAAGTGGCAGAGAGCCAAATAAATATGAACATTATTATTACCATGCTATATAAGTTTCTTAATTTTCCAATAAAGACACAGAAGTTCAAAGGGATTTGGGACTAGAACCAGCATTTCTTTACTGTATTACCTTCCATGTTTTATTTAATCCTATAGCCTGATTTGCTTATAGCAATAAATAAAATAATGCATAAGTGTAGCCATTTACAGTTTAACCAAACATTTTGTCTATCTTATCTCATTTGATTTTTCACTATCATCTTATGAGTTAGGTAGCATATTATTGTAATTCTTGTATAATAAACTGTCGTCTTACAGATAAAATGACTTATCCACAGCCATGTAGCTATTAATTAGCAGTCAAAACTAAAATCCAGGTCTTCTCACGTATAACTCAGTGCTCCTTTTGTAAACTCATAGTTGGAATCTTTGCTGAACAATGCTGAATCTTAAGTGACTCTTCTGATGAGGAGATGTAAATCTTCCTCATTGAAACTGGGGACATTAGGATCTATCCAGCAGTCTCTCCTCTTTTGGAGTCAGGACACTCTTTTAGGGGCCCAGAGATTTTTCACTCCAAGTCAGTGGGATCGCTGTGGGAAAGAGAAATGAATCATTCCCAGCATGTGAATATGATCACTGGATTATTGAAAGTTGTGAAATGAGGGGAGAAAAAGCCAACATGAGGATAAATAATAGGCTTGATCTTGAAATGGCCCTCCTATAAACCACTTCTAAATTTTATTTGGAAAGCATTTGTTTTCTGTACTTAGCATAGTGAGGGACAAAAGTGACTGTATCACAGGGCCTTGCTCTTTTGGAGTGTATATCTTAGCAGAGTGTACTCCTTAGATCATGAGCTAGAAATGAGCTGAAATGATAGCACCCTTGTCCACACAATACTGGATGGATTTTCTTTTTTAATCATAAAAGCTTCAGAGCTAAAGATACAGGTTTTCTATTTCCTAAAAAGTGGCTGTTTAACTTCCTCAAATTTTTCCATAGATAGCGTTGGGAATATTTTCTAAACTTGAGTGCATAAGCACATGTACTGCACACACATAGACGTGAGCTTGATCATAGTCTGGTTTTCTCTGTCCCATCTGTGAAGTGTGTGCACACACACAGATACACACACACACACACACACACACACACACACAATGTGCTATGAAATGCTCATACCAGGAAACACACAAGCTGATCACATTAAACTTTACCACAGCAGCTGAAATCTATCAGTCAGTTGCCTTCTTTTTATCTAAAGTTGGAAAAGTTAATCTAAAGTATTGATTTTAACCTACAATAAAATGCAAGATATAGAGGAAATTTAGCTTAATTTTGAATTTTGTCCTTCTGTGCTGCATGGAATATAATGAAAGAAAATATTTCCACTTTATTTTAAGCTTCATCCTTATATAAATTCCATTCCCACACACACAGCCTCACTATCAAGAAGACAGGGAACTGAGAGCAGTGGGTGTCCAGGTTGTGGGTAGGAAATGGGTTGTCTTTCTCTTGGTAAGTAACTGAGGCAGCATGAGTGGAATGCTTCATTAACCAGCCAGTGACTGGGGAACAGAGAGTGTGGTGTATTCCTTCCTGCCCCTCTTTTCTGCAGTGGATGTATGAACACACAGATACAGATATTGCTAAAGGATGTGCATAGCCTCACAGATTTTTTTTTACTGCACCAAAAACAACTTTCCTGCATTAGCACACTAAATATAATGGACAGCCTGCACAGATGTCTCTGTGCCCCTTCCTACCACTTTCATCCCAACTACTCTCGCACTAATTGTTAGATATAGCCAGAAAAGGTGTGTGTGTGTGTGTGTGTGTGTGTACATATATAGGAATCTAGGAACCTTCATTTGTGAGGAAGCAGGTTAACAGAGCCCAGGTAAACGGAAATGCTAGGGTATCCTCCAAGAACTAAAAACAAAAACCCAGCACATCTCAGTTACCCTGGATTTCTGTGGTCTATTGCATTTTTCTTAATAGCAAATGAGTCCCTTCCTTGCTCAAGAGAATGTGGTGTTCTACAGGGGAGTGGACGGTAGTTGTATTTTTTAAGCGTCTAACCTTACAACCCTCTAATAATACATCCTGTGTATGCAGATATCCTGTCCAGTCTCAACTCTCCTGCCCTGTTTGGGGATCAGGATACAGTGATGAAAGCTATTCAGGAGGCTCGGAAGATGCGAGAACAGATCCAGCGGGAGCAACAACAGCAACAGCCACATGGTGTTGATGGGAAACTGTCTACCCTGAATAATATGGGGCTGAACAACTGTAGGAATGAAAAGGTAAAACTTGCTTCTCTCCTTCACTGGCTCTGCTAGACCCATTGACTCATTTTTATCTGGCTCTTTCCAGGCTCCAAAGCATCAACCTGCAGCCAAAGATTTGGGTTTCTAGCTTGAGGACTGTCTTGCATTATGTTTAAGCATTACTGCTGATTAACAAATATACCTTTTCCCTCTTAGTGTGGGTTGCTTCTCAGGTACCCAACCAACCAGGGATTTGGAAGTCACCCCAAATCCCTGCCATTGGTGTTTTTCTGTCCCATTCCAAAAGGTTTAGAAATATCTTGTAATAAGGGGGTATAAGAGGTTACAGACTATCAGAATATTTTTTTTTCTTTTTTTTTTTCCAGAATATTTTTAAAAAGCATATATACTCACAATAAAGGCTAATACATTATTATGACTCATCACTGAATTTATTGTTTCCTATTAGCCTGAGCAAAACAGAAAACAGAGCAACTTACAAAATGCATTCATTTAGTTTTTTGATTCATCAGATTATTTCTCAAGTGCTTATTGTGTAATAGACACTGTTCTAGGCACTGGAGATACAACAGTGAACAAATGAGACAAATCTTGTTGTCATGGAGCTTACATTCTGATAGGGGAACACAGATGAAGAAAAAATAAACAAATGCATAATGAATAATGTTGGTAATGTGAGGAGGTAAATCATTGCCATGAGAGAAATAGAAGCAAGTTAAGGAAATACAGTTACAGGATTGTTCCTTTAGCTAGGCTGGTAAGGACTCTGAGGAGGTGTCACGTAATAGAGAGAGTGAAGGAAGCCCTGTGCAGGCCACATGAAGAGCATCCAGGCAGTGGGAATAATAGGCTTAGAGGCCTTTAGAGTGTAGGACCAGCAACAAGGAGGCCAACTTAGCAAGAGCAACTTGAGGAAAGGCAGAGCAGTGAGACCTAAAGGGAAGCGATAGCCTGGGGCAGAGTGTGGTAGACCTGTAGGCCTTGGAAGGACTATGTGTGTTTCACTCTGAATCTGATGAGAATTCCTACATTAGTTTTGTCCAGGGCATTGACATGATCTGATTTACATATAAAAAGGGTCCTTTTGCCAAATGTGTGAGAGCAGACTGCAGGAGACTAAGAAAGGAAACAGGCAGACCAATTGAGAGGTTATTGTCATACAATGGGTGGAAAATGCTGATTATTTGATGAATTAGTGATCCTAGGCGTTGCTTACCCTTTATCTGCATCACCCCAGTTTCTGCCTCCCTCTTCCCATGGCTGTCTTCCCTCTCTGTATGTCCCCATGTCTCCAAATCTTCCTCTTCTTAAAAAGAACATCACTTATTGAATTTAGGGTCCACCCTAATCCAATGTGACTTTAAGTTGATTATATCTGCAAAGACCCAGTTTCCTACAGATGGAAAAAGAGATTACATAAATATATTAATTTCATACATTAAATTAATAATGACTTAACTCCCCTTCCCCTACCTTGATTGATCCTGTTAGCAGGAGATTCACATAAAGTAAGAGAGAAACTATCTGGGGGAATGGTGGGCCTTTTGGTGTTGGATAAGCCATAAACTTTTATACACTTGCGACCCGCTATGCATAGGGATTGTTGCTGTTGTTGTTCTGTCACTAAGTTGTGTCCAACTCTTTGCGAACCCATAGATTGCAGCATGCCAGGCTTCCCTCTCCTTCACTATCTCCTGGAGTTTGAGCATACTTATTTTGGAGTTTGCTCCATCTCCATGTTCCTCAAACTCTATGTCTGCTCTATATTCTATGTCTGGTTATACTCATATCCACTATATCATATCTGTTGTGTTAATGCTGCCATCCAACAATCTTATCCTCTCTCGCCCCCTTCTCCTCCTGCCCTCGATCTTTCCCAGCACCAGGGTCTTTTCCACTGAGTCAGCCCTTTACGTCAGGTGGCCAAAGTATTGGAGCTTCAGCTTCACCATCAGTCCTTTCAATGAAAATTCAGGGTTGATTTCCTTTAGGATTCATCGTAGCTTAGTCACTAAGTCATGCCCAACTCTTGTGACCCCATGGGGTGTGGCCTGCTAGGCTCCTCTGTATGGGATTCTCCAGGCAAGAATACTGGAATGGGTTGCCATTTCCTTCTCTAGGGGATCTTCCTGACCCAGGAACTGAACCCAGGTCTCCTGCATTGCAGGCAGAGTCTTTACCAACTGAGCTACAAGGGAAGCCCTCTTTTAGGATTGACTAGTTTGAACTCCTTGTCGTCCAGGGGACTCTCAAGAGTCTTCTCCAGCACCACAGTTCAAAGGCATCGATTCTTCAGTGCTCAGCCTTCTTCACGGTCCAACTCTCACATCTGTACATGACTACTGGAAAAATCATAGCTTTGACTATATGGACCTTTGTCAGCAGAGTGTTGCTTCTGCTCTTTAATACACTGTCTAGGTTTGTCATAGCTTTTCTTCCAAGAAGCAAGCATCTTTTAATTTCATGGCTGCAGTCACCATCTACAGTGATTTTGGAGCCCAAGAAAATAAGATCTGTCACTGCTTCTACTTTTTCCTCATTTATTTGTCATGAAGTGATGGGACTGGATGTCGTGATCTTAGCTTTTTGAATGTTGAATTTTAAGTCAGCTTTTTCACTCTCCTCTTTCACCCTCATCAAGAGGCTCTTTAGTTCCTCTTCACTTTCTGGCAGTAGAGTGGTATCATCTGCCTATCTGAGGCTGTTGATATTTCTCCCAGCAGTCTTGATTCCAGCTTGTGATTCATCCAGCCTGGTGTTTTACATGACGTACTCTGTGTATAAGTTAAATAAACAGTGTGACAATATGGAGCCTTGTCATACTCCTTTCCCAATTTTGAACCAGTTGCATGTCTGGTTCTAACTGTTGCTTCTTGACCTGCATACATGTTTCTCAGGAGACATAGGGCTACTGAGTAGGAAATTACATGCAGCAGAGAACATCTCCTACTTTACAATTTTGTCAAGGGTGAATCCTAAAATTAGTATGAGAATGATGTCAATGATTTATTTCTTTTAAAATGTATTGGTTTTCAAATGAAAGTGATATATGGTTACCAAAATTTCTAATAATACAGTTGTATGATCAAAAGCTAATTACCCTTCTCAACACATTAACTACCGTTGGTGATTCAGAAGTTTTCTTTGCATATGTGGGAAAGTATTAATGAATTTAAACATATATATTCTCACTTGGAGTGGTAGGCACTGAGTTGTCACTTGCCAGCTGTGTGATATTTGGTAAGTTGAAATAACTTCTCTGAATCTCAAGTTCTTCATCTGTAATGTGAGGGTAGTAAACTGGGTTACAATAGAATAAAATATATATGAATATGCCTAGCAAAGCCTCAGATACAGAGTGGGTACTTTCCTATGTTTACCATACCTTTCAGGCTAAATTTTGGGTGATCTTTGAATATATAGAACAAATGAGCTATTTTGCCACAGATATGAGTTCCTCATAACAATGATGGAAGGGTCAGCAGAAGAAAGCAGAGTTAGATGTTTCAGATGATGGCATGTTGACAAACTTACATAGTTAAACTCTTTCCTAACTGAGTTGATACACAAAGCTATGGAAACTTCAGATTTATTAAGTTAGATCGTGGTACCTCAGCCTCAGCGTTATTGACATTTTTGGCTGGAGAATTCTTTGTCGTGGGTGGCTAATTCTGGCCTCTACTCTTTAGATGCCAGTAGCACCCCTCCTTTTGTGACAACCAGAAACATCTCTAGACATTGCTAAATGTCCCCTATTGGGGAAGGGAGGACAAAATTACCCCTACTTGAAATATCACTGGACTAAATAAATATATTTAGAATTAATACATTTCAGAAATTTTATTCCACAAAAAACCATGTTATTTAAATAATGACATGTGTGTGTGCTTAGTCAAGCTCAGTTGTATCCGACTCTCTGTGACCCCATGAACTGTAGCCCTCCTCTGTCTGTGGGATTATCCCTGCAAAAATACTGGAGTGGGTTACCATTTCCCCCTCCAGGGGATCTTCCTGCCCCAAGGATTGAACCTGTGTCTCCTGTGCCTCCTGCATTGGCAGGTAGGTTCCCACTACTGGGAAGCCACGTGGGAAGCCCTTTCAATAATCACATTTGCTTTTAAATTATAGAGAATCATTTGCCTTTGATTAATGTTATGAATAGAATCTTTCTTTGAAAAATATTTCTAATGAAAAACTAGAATTTTTGTTTGGAATATTAACATAGAGAATCTTTAAAGCAGATGTGTGTACATCATTTAGGTTGGGGGGGGGAAATAAGAAATAAATTCAGTATTGTTACAGCAACTCTGCCTTTCAATGAAGCCCCTCTGTCTCATTAAGTAGGCTTAGAATAGCGACATCCTGAAATGTTTGCACTAAACCTAAGTAGTAAATTGGCACTGGACATCCCTTCCTTCCAACAGTGACTTTGTTTGTCTGACACAGTGACCCTATATTGTTGAATTTATATCATCGATTCAAGTTCAAGCTTAAGACTCTACTAACTTCAAATATTCTGGGTTAATTTTAAGTATTTCTCATTGACTTTTCTTAACTCATATGGAGGAAAAAAGTCTGAGGCTCTGAAATAATAACACCTTATTTTATGTTGGAAGCCACCAGAGAGAGATGAGAAATTAGGTTAAGATTAAAAAATAATAAATCTCAACTTGTCCTAAAATATGTCACACAATGTAATTGAACTCCTGGAGTTAAGTGGCAAAATGGCTTCTACAGAATCAGAAAACCCTGGTTTCCCAGTTGAAGGGAGTTGTTGTCTCAGTAGATGACCTTTTAGGGGTTGAATTCGGGTTGCTGAGAAAGTCCATTATATTCAAGGCTGTTGTGTTCATAAGCTCTCCTTTACATTATCTCTCTTGCAAATAGTGTCACTGTTTTGAATGTATATTTGTGGATGTGTAGGCTTTGTCTGGCTTCCCTGGTGGCTCAGACGGTAAAGAATCTGCCTGCAATGCAGGAGACCTGGGTTCGATCCCTGGGTTGGGAAGATCCCCTGGAGGAGGGCATGACAACCCACTGCAGCATTCTTGCCTGGAGAATCCCCATGGACAGAGGAGCCTGGTGGGCTAAAGTCCATGCGGTCTCAAAGAGTTGGACACGGCTGAGCAACTAAGCACTGGCTTTGTCTAGTTTCTAGACGCAGTATCTATTCTTGTTAGGTTCATTACCTGCAGAAGAGTAAATTAAGAACGATATTAAAGGACTCTTGTGATGGTAGACTTGGCTCTCTTATAATCAAAATATCTATCTTAATTTTATGAGGTTTCACACAATACTACTTTCTCTTCTGAGAATCACATTTTCTTCTGAAATCAAACAAGATAAATACATAATGTACAATCAGATTAGTAAAATAGATTGTGACAAATTCACTTTAATGCTCTTTAAAATTGTCATCTTTGGAATTATCTCAATTTCCTTAAATGTAAAGATTCATAAATTAGATTTATGACTTTATTCTTGTAAACCATAGTACAGTTTTAGAGAATTGCTCAGTATTTCTATCACAACACCTTGTAATTTATAAAGCATACCTCATCACACTCATATCTGGACATTGTTTAAAAATGAGCGTGTCACAGATTTGAGTTCCCTGAGAAGCAGACTGTGAGATGAAGACTGTGTGCTCGTACATGCTCAGTCACTTCAGTTGTATCTGACTCTTTGTGACCCTATGGACTGGAACCTGCCAGGCTTCTCTGTCCTTGGGGATTCTCCAGGCAAAAATACTGGACTGGGTTGCCGGGCCCTCCTCCAGGGGATCTTCCCCACCCAGGGATTGAACCCGGGTCTCCTGCGTCTTCTGCATCACAGGTGAATTCTTTACTGATGAGCCACCGGGGAAGCCTGAGATGGAGATCAGCAAGCAGGTTTATGGGGGTAGGGGGTCCTCTTTCTGATTGCCACCGGTGGAAGGGAAAGGATGAAAGCAGAATCAGACTGTGATGCAGTCTCATCCAGGGCCTTAGCCAACCTCATATGAAGCTTTGAGGCTGCCATGTCCATTCAGAATTGTCTCAAGTTGGATGGAAGGAGTGAGCTTTCATACATTTGTGTGAACCAGTCATTAGATGAGGGCTGCCCTGGGAAAGGGACTTAACCTTGGGTGAGGTGTGACTCTAGTTGAGGCGATACTGAAGAGGGCCAACAGCTGAGGGTGAGCAAAACATTCCCTACAGGTGAGGAAACAAATCAGTCCTGAAGGGGAATCTGGGCAGTACATCACAGTTTCCTTCGTAGAGTTGTTTTTGTGATATTTACTAACATTAGAGGTATATAGAACATGTTTTGTGTATTTCATAACTGAGGGGAACATTTACTTCACAGATACAGGGGTTTGTTGTTTTTGTTGTTTAGTCTCTAAGTCATATCTGGCTCTTTTGTTACCCCATAGACTGTAGCCCACCAGGGTCCTCTGTCCATGGGATTTCCCAGGAAAGAATAGTGGAGTGGGTTTCCATTTCCTTCTCCAGGGCATCTTCCCAACCAGGGATCAAACCTCAGTCTCCTGCATTGCAGGCAGATTCTTTAACTGCTGAGACACCAGGGAAGCCCTGAAAATAAGTGTTAGTTGCTCAGTCCTGTCTGACTCTTTGCGACCCCATGGACTGTAGACCACCAGGCTCCTCTGTCCATGGAATTTTCCAGGCAAAATACTGGAATGAGTTGCCAGATTCTTCACCACTGAGCCATCTGGGAAACCCTTATAATACATACAGAATTACGTATACGTCCATATGAATACATGTTGACCTATGATATATTTCACTTTACTGGGTAAACTCCTATATTGACACTTTGAAATGAAACATTGTTAACTTGATCAACCAGAACGGCACCAATGGAGTTGTTCTGGTTGACTGTGTCACAAGATATTTAGGGTCTGTTAAATATATAGATTGTGGGGACAATAGACTGTAACGGCGCCTTAGGAGCTTTCATGCTCCATCATTTCAAAATAGCTGCTGTGCGTGGATCATGAATGTCTTGCCAGCAGAAGTCTAAGTTTCTTCCCTGGTTTTAACTTTCTGCAGCAAGAACAACCTATGACAGTGCCAGGGCAATTTGATCATATTATAGGTGAACTTACTAAATTTCCTTGTTTTGACATTTCTCAGATAGACAGTATTTTAGTCATGACAATACACTGCAGAATTCTAAATAGGCTACTTCTAAATGTCCTTAGAGCTAAGCTAAGGACATCTGGCTAGAAGAGAGGCAAGGTAGGGTGGGCCTTCTTAGTGTTAAAAAGTGCGTTTTGTAACTTTTCTGACTTCCCTAGTGTTTGAATGCTGACTCGTTGATTGGTTAGAGTACATTCCTACATAGGTATGATGTAACTTAGATATCTGGTTATTTTTGTTATCTTAATAACCTTGAGGAGCCAGTAGATTGATTCAGAGTTACCCTAAATAGGCCGATTGCACATCTATACACATGTGGCCTGAACTGCTGTTCCCTTCATCTTCTGAGAATCTCTTAAGAAAAATTCTTGACCTCATCGCATGTCAAAATGAGCTACCATGAACACTATTATCACACTTTGTCTGCCTCTGAAGTATATTGGTGGGATTAAAACTATAGAGTAAAAGAACTGGAGGGAACATAACATTTGATCTGGTTCAATACCTTCTATTCACAGACAGGAAGACTGAGACCTAAAGAAAGTATATGATTTATGCTTGGTCACATAGGGAATTTGTGTCAGAGCAGGAATTAAATCTCAGCTTGCCTAGTTCTTCATCAATGATATTTCTATTTTCAGAAAAGTACCAGATTTGTTTACTTATTTTCTATAAGATATTTAAGCTATTGCTTACCAAAGTATTTTTTTACATTTGCAATCTAAAACCTTTAATGGAATAAGACAGGGTAAAAATAACAAAAACAGTGAAGCAGAAAGGCATTGAGCCCCCTGCTTTGGTATATGTTTCACCTTCTATTTCGATAAGGCATTCTTCCCCACAATGATGTCCACTGGTTCTGGCTCTGGAAACGTATCAGTCAGAAAGCAGAAGATTTAATGATGCTGGTATAGACAAAGAAACAGAAGAGGTGGCTAGTCCAGAAGCAGTAATAGAATTAGAGAGTGCATGGTGTATTGGAAAGAGCATGTGCTTTGGAATCTGTTTCTAGGATTAATCTTGGAAGTAGCCTGTGTGGTTTTCTGTGTTATTTGAATAAGTTACTTAACGTCTGTGGGTCTCAATGAACATACCTATAAAATGGAGATAATTATCCTTTCCTTGAAGGCTTGTTTTGAGGGAAAATATATGTAGAGCACATATCTGACATAAGAGATGCTCTGTTAATATTAGGTCCTTTTTCACTGTAAGACCTCAGACAGGTTGTCAAACCTGTTGTTAATTCTATTAAATTTTCACTCTTTGACTCTCCAAAGGTGAAGGGATTAACCTACTGCTCCGTAGAGCCAAAATTTCTTAAGATAGAGTAGAAGGGTAGTTAGAAGCTGACAGGCACCTTCTTACAAACTCAAGATATGCCTTTTTCTTTTTAATTCTTAAAGTAACTTGTATACTCTAGTTATTTGCTATAGGATCTGCTCATAGCCAACATGATAATGTTCAAATTTTATAATATCAGTGTGCTAGGGACTTTTGTTCCCACTAATTTAATATATACTTTAATAATTTCTGGAAAATCAAAATTTCAATCCATAATTTTTGAGAATACGTAACCTGATTCTCGATAACTATATGCATTTCTCATGCCAAAATGATATTTTTTCAATCAAGTAATTAGAGAAACAGTCCAGTCACTAAGGTACATTGTAAACCTGTTCCTTTTTGTTAAAAAACACAATTGTTCATTTATTCACAAGTGTAGATTCTTGCTCCGTACCCATACTTTGCAAAACCATCGTCAGTATTACACTGATGTAATACTGCCCCCTTTTATTGGAAATGAAAAACGTACTGTATGTCTTCCGCTTCACATTGTCAGTTGCCACAGCTCCTTGTTATTTACACAATTGATTCAGATATTCATTGTTGCATGACAGGATAAGTTCAGACAGATGATCAATGTAGCCATACAACAATAAGTGTAAGGGAACTGTGAGCAAATTATTTAGCAAAGTGTGTTTGGAATGAATGAGTTTCTTATATAGCACACAGACTAGTGAGGTTCTGTTTTCTTCAAGGAGTGTATAGCATTGATTAATCAGGATGGTAATTTTTATGAGCAGTTGACTAACATGTTCAGTTGTGCTTTTTCCAATATCAACTCATTCCCAAAATATTGATAACTTGAATTAGGAGTATTGTGGGCATAATAGAGATTTTACAGGAAGGGGACAAATTCTAATTATAACATCCTCTTTTGCAAAGCAGAGCAATAGTTGGTTTTAAAAAAAATTTTATACACTAGTTTTAACATTGTAACAAGAAGCATTTTTTAGTGTTCTGTTTCAGAAATATTATCACATATGTTATCTCTCCAGAACCTTTCCAAATTCAGAGATATAGATAATCCTGTCCTTGTTTTGCAGATTAGGGACCTAACACCAGATCTAGATCACTTTGCTCCTTCATTACCTCTCTCTGTCATCTCATTTGTTCCCCACAGCTCTGTGAGACTGACAGGGCAATTTTAGTTAAAATCGAAAACAAGACATAGATCTGAGTTTAAAACATCAATTTTAATGAAGTGATGCTAAAATCATGAGATAAAGAAGTCTACCTAGATATATATGCTTCATGCATATTTCTTTGAAAGGAGTAACTATATTTATAGTTGTGATAGTATTTTTCTAAAACAGCATACACAGATCAAAATTGCCATACATTAGGAAAAAAATGCAACTTTTATTAGTGTTAGATTTTACATTTGAACCAGTAACACTGACCAGCTAAGCAGTGCTGGATATAGACTCCCGGCTGAGTGTTATCATTAAGTTCCTTTTATTTCTGTTGTCAGGGCTACTTGATTGGTTGCCTAGCTACTAGTTTAAGACCCCATTCATAAAAAACAACAACAAACTTGTTTGGCTCTTTTCTTCTCTACAGGTTAAATGGAAAGGATGGTGAGAATTTATCTAGGTTCTATGGCTGATTCATATCAATGTATGACACAACCCACTGAAAAAAAAAATAAATAAAGGAGAAATTGAAAATAAATAAATAAATAAATAAAAGGTTCAAGATACTTCTTAGGGATGGAGTGGGGAAAGGAGCAAATATAAGACTTTTGTTTACAACAAATATTTTAAATCAAAAGGTCATGTCCAGTTAAAGGATCTCCCAGTGAAAGGGTTAAAATTTGACACATCACAGTTAACTTTGCATAAAGAGTTGTTTGGAAGTTTTGGAAGTTTGGAACAAATTTACCAATAATAACGATTTCATAGACCTAACCTCCCACTCTCCTATGTACTTTCTAACCCTTAATTCTAGATCTACTCTCTTAATCCTTCTAGATAAGCTAGTCTCAATTTTGTTGGTCCTAGGATTCCTTTACACACGTACACACACACGTTTATCATATATGATATTTAAACTGAAAAATTAAAATATTTATTCATTTGAAAATCACAATAAACCCATTAGATGTTAATGTAAATAACATTTTTAGTACTAAGTATATTCTTCAAAATAAAAACTTGGAAGATGGCTTTGTTTTAGCTTTTTGCAAATGTCTCTAATGTCTGGCTGAATAGTAGACAGCTTGATTCTTATTTCTGCTTCTGCATTCAGTCTGTTGCTTTATCACAAGGCTGTGTAATTTCAGAGAAATTCCATTGTACAGTCATGAAAGAATAGGAATGAAAAGGACAAATAATGCCTTAGTATTATTATGAAACTAGTTTTGGTCTAGTGGACCCTCTAAAAGGGTCTTTGAGATGGCCAGGAGAATACTTTGAATACATATTATTCTAGATCATGGACTGTATGTATGTATAGTGTATGTTTTAAATGTATTGCCCTTAACTTGAAGAATAGCCTTCACTAATCAAACATTGTATACAACTAGATATGATTACTGGTTTTATTCTATCTGAATTAAGGAGCAAAAAGTTAGTAAAATTCTATTACTTATGTTTATAACTTATCTTAATGCAAAAACAATTTTGGGTGGTTTGCAGTAAGACATATAATAAAACAAGATAAAAACTAAATAGGGAGGAGATAGTGGGAAAGAAAAGTTAAGTATAGGAAAATAAGGTAAATAAGATAAAGATAAAGCTGGGATAAAGTAAGTGCACAAAAATTCTTGTCACGCATATTTACATAATTGCTAGAGATGGGCCACAGACTTGACTGTGAACATCTTGATAACCAAACAAAAAAGAAAAATATGTTACAAGATCCCCAGTATTTCTACTGTATAAGTACAGCAGTTTCTCAGACGAAACATGGGTGTTTGCTTACAGGTCCTCATAAAAGCTTGAGACATACTCAAGAATGTTTGAGAGCTACAGTAATTTTGCAGGCTGTTTCTTAACAGACCTTGTCATTTATCTTTTAGATCCATTCATTTTTACCTAGCTTTCTTTGACTTCGTTTGAGTGTTGTGACTGACACTTCATTCTTCTTTATCCCTTGAACACACTTTTTTCCAGTTCCATTTCATTTTATGTACTTACTATTTACAAAGCACAGTGTTGGACTTGTGTAGTAGAAAGGCAACCAGGGTTCGATCCTGGCTTACTAAGTTGTTACATCTCAGAATCTCACTTTTCTTTACTGTAAAAATGTTAGGACTTGATTATTAAATGATACAATATTCAGTCTCCTAGCAAATACCTTATATATGTGTCGCTGCTGCTGATGCTGCTAAGTCGCTTCAGTCGTGTCCGACTCTGCGCGACCCCATAGACGGCAGCCCACGAGGCTCCCCCGTCCCTGGGATTCTCCAGGCAAGAACACTGGAGTGGTTTGCCATTTCCTCCTGCAATGTGTGAAAGTGAAGTTGCTCAGTCGTGTCTGACTGGCAGCGACCCCATGGACTGCAGCCTACCAGGCTCCTCCATCCTTGGGATTTTCCAGGCAAGAGTACTGGAGTGGGGTGACATTGCATTCTCCGTTATACATGTGTTAGGCATTTAATAAATATTTCCTCCCTTCCTCCCTCTTCCCCTTGTCTCTTCTTACCATCTTCCCTTCCTTCCTATCTTTCCCATCCACTTGATTAAGGTTGTAGATAAGAACAAAAGATATGCAGTTTTACTGCCCTGGTTTCTACACGTAAAAGATGAGAAAATTCATAGTTTCTAAGCACAAGGAGTTGTTTCGAAGATTCAGTAAAATAATCCATGTGTCAGGCTTCATCCAATGTCTGACGTGATCGGAAGGCAGGCTGAACCAGATCATTGCCATGGTTAGTTCAGGTTTGTCTTTAAAGATAATTGTGAGCCATTAAAAGTGCTTGTGGATGCAGCACATTTAATCTGAGCTACATTTTTAGAAGAATATCATGGTAGCTTAAAGAAAGAATGAGAGAAACCTTTAGAAAAATGCAGAGAAGATAAAGAATATGTGTTTTGGACTGAGCTGGACTTCAGATTCTGATTCTATTGCTCACTAGCTCTGTAGCCTCTCTGAGCCTCAGTGTCTTCAAATGTGATTAATGATAGTTTCATTGGTTATTGGAAAATTAATCAAAAGTCTATAAGTTGAGTGTCCTGGACCATGCCTTTAAAAGATCCGTTACCTTCTCTTTTGTATGTTTTCTGAGAGCATTTCTATAGGTAGAACTCCATTTGAAATACATTTAAATCTGTCTCAGATTTTTTTGTCTTCTTGAGCTTAAAGCCCATCCTAGTGTCATAGAAGCGGGACTTTTCCAGTGAAAAGACCACCAATATTCAGAGGAAGGAAATGTTACAAATTTAGCATGAAGTGTGTTACCCCACATCAGAAAATTCATTAAATATTCCTAAAGAATCCTTAGATTCCAAAGTAGATCAGCCCCACCTAGATAGCCTTTAGGATCCATTCAATGTATTAAACAATTTAAAAATGTCTGAGTTGCAGAAAATTCAAAACACATGTTGTCAGAAATTTTTCAGTTATTTTTAAAAATGCACATTAAAGAAAAATATATATGGCTATGATTCTCAATTGGAACAAAATATTGGGTTTCAAGTCAGTTGATTGCAGAGAAGTTTTTAAAGGTAAGACTTAGACCATTTAAATGACAAATCATATATTTAAAAACCTAGTAAAACATGAACATTTAAAGTGGGTTCATTTTAAAACACAGCCTTGGGAAGACTGAACAGATTCTAAACTATTTTCCTAAATTTTCACAAAGCTCCTCAAGACAATACAAGCTTTCTCCTAAGTCTAACAATGACAAAAAAGTCTATCTAGAGTCTCATTTTTAGACTCTTGGAAAGACCTAAGCTACTGCTTGAAAAAACACTGTGTTATTTTGTTATCTGCTTGCCTTTGGGGAACTGGATCCATCTGCATTTCCCTGAGCTGGGAGGGAGGTGCTCTATTTAAAGCCATGTGAGCTTTCTTCAGACTCGGGCTTCCCATTTCACAGATGTTGGCTTCAGGCATCCTGGGGGTTATCTTCAAGGACCTTTGTCCTAGGAATTAGGGATCTAATGTCTGTTCCGTTCTTGGATTTCCAGGAACCCCAGAAAGATCTTTAACCTATTTCTATTCTTATATAATACTCATCACGACAATAAGTTGACTGTGTTTTCTCTGGTCCAGCAATGATAAATCTTTTCCTCTCAGATATATAAAGTTACAAATGTTTTTGTTTTTTATAGTAATATAGTAAAAACTAGTATATTCAGCATTCTCTCAACAGAAACCCCATTAGCCAGTATTTCTTCAGTCTATCACACTAGTAGAAAATTAAATTGGAGCCAAAAGAGCCCTTTGAGATCATTTAGCACAGCCCTGTATTTTATAGACGAGGAAACTGCAATGGGAAGACGTTAAGTGATTTGCCCAAATCCAACAACAAGGCATGAGTGAGACTGTGACCAGACCGCATGTCCCCGGCTCTCAGTGCTGTGTCCTCTCCAGATCCCAGGGTGAGCTCTACATGCTCCTAAAATGTTCGTGGTGGTGGCTCTGAAACACCACGAGGCCTCAAAGTGCTAGATTCAGTCTTAGTCCTGCTTATACTGTTACACTATAATCCTTGCAAATAGAGGTGCCAAATATGACGTTAAGTTATGTATGATGACTAATCAGAGTATTTGATTAAATAGAACATTTTAATTTTCAGGCATGTGTGGCACACAGTAGGCATTCATATTAGCTGGTTTAAGTTGATACTGTGCTTAAGAATTTTCTGTGCTTGTATTTGGTGTAGAAGTTTATGTGTTTATAGCTCAAAAATTTTTTAAGACCTGCTTAAGCTTTTGTAGCAGTGGATACAGTGGATGAGTTGGATAAGGCTTTTCCTGTTTCTCTTCCTAGAAGCTTTCTTTGCTGTTTGCAGTTTTAGGAAGGTGATGATAATAATCTACCACCGAAATGTCAGTCTTTTAAATTATTTGAACAGCATTTTTTTCACACTGATTATCACACTTAATCCCAACATTCATCCTTAGAGGTAGAATTTTTATCATTCCTCTTCTACAAGTGAGGATGCAGTTCAGAGCTCTGGTCATTTGCTTACATTTGCACAGGTAGTATCAAAGTTGAAGCTCTTCCAAGTAGCTGATTTCAAATTCCACATTCTTCTGCAGTAGCAGACAGACTTCACCTTCCTCTCCAACACCAATCTCTGCCCAACTGTTCTGATGAGTCCTGACCACACGCTCAGAGACTGCACATTAGCTGTGGTTGTACGTGAGTGTGTGTGCATCTCTATGAAGAGTTATGTGTGTATTTCTCATTGTGAGTGTAAATCTGTGTGTTAGTCTGCCTGTCTATCTGTGTGAGTCTGTCATCCCTATGCATAGCTTTTTGTGTCTGTATTAGGTATGCCTGCAGCCTGTGTGTGTGCACTCATGTGTGTGTATGTGTGTTTCTGTCCTTGAGTCTGTCTTGTGGGAATAGCCAGCTGTCTGTTGTGTGTCCATTTGACTGTGTGCATCCCTAAGTATGCCTGTGCATTTGTCAGTATCTCATCGTGTCTGTGTGTCTGCCTGAGTTTGTGTGTCTGCAAATATGTCTGTGTGTCTATTTCTGTGTCTTTCTTTGAATCTGTGTATTATGTGTGGGTGTCTATATATCAGTGTATATCTGTCTGCTTGTGTAAGTAAGTCTCTGCATATGTGTTCTACTCTCTTTTCTTTATGGAGTTAGGTACTGGTGTACTTGATTCTCATTCGCAGCTTGTAGGTGTAGAACTGGGTATGGAGAATATGTATGAAAACTCTGCATGTAGATGTACTTTATGCATTCTTCCCATCACTGTTTCCCTCTCGGCATTGTCTTAAGTCTGATGGTCAAAATGAACTCTTGGGAACACTCTGGCAGATGTTCACTTTTAGCTTAGATCCAGTGCCCACTGTGGATAGAAATGCTTACTTTTACTTTTGGTGCAACCCTGATTTGCCCGTTGTATCTTTTTGTAAATGAGGTCAACAGTATTGGCTCTGAAATAACACAAAGGGTGTCTCCTACAGTCACTGCCCAGTAGCTGTAGTTCCTTGTAATCTCTAGGCTGCCGAGAGTCCCCTGTGGTTTTCAAGGAAGAAGATCACTCTAACACTGTCTTCTCCCCATGTTGAGGATCAATGTAAATTTTATGAAAAGAGAAACCATAGATTTGGGATCTTTTGTCCATGTTGATATTAAAATATTAACATTAAAATTAATGTCAGTTTTTCCATTTGTAAAACGGGAATAAGAAAGCAAGCATTTTCTCTAAAGAAACGTTTTAGTGAACTCCTTTAAAAACCACGTCAGCTTACCAAAAACTTTCTATTCTTTTAAGAAGATGAATTCTCCACATTTAATGACACTCCTAAAAGGGAGGTTGGCAACAAGTTTAATATTTCTTATTCCAGACCATTAATTTAATTGTTGTAAAATTATTTCCCCAGGTCTAAGCGGAATACTGGTAATGAAAGAAGGAACAGGGCTCTTTGAAATTAGCAATATCCAGATCCAAAACTCAGCTTCACAGACTGATTGGTGATCGTCTCACTTCAAAATCAATCTATAACTAGTTGGGTCACCTGGGGCCTGTTATTTTTCTGTGCCTTTGTGTACTCCTTTGGGAGGTGAAAGTGATGAATATGCCATATAATATTGTGTGGAAGGTTAAGCAAGAGACTGTATATGAAGTACACTTGATGCAGATAAATATTATTCTGGCTTCATTATTGTTGTTTGCAACCATGTGACAGAACAAGACATTAGACTGGAAATGCTCACCATCAATGTGTGTAGCTTACAGTAGATGCTTGGGCTTCAGGAAAATATTTACTAGTCCTTTCTGCCTTGAAAGGAAAATATAATCTGACTCAAGAGGTAGGACAGATACATAAGAGGGCACCTGACAGTGTGGGGTCCAAGTGTCA
Source organism: Cervus elaphus (assembly GCF_910594005.1). Taxonomy (NCBI): domain Eukaryota; kingdom Metazoa; phylum Chordata; class Mammalia; order Artiodactyla; family Cervidae; genus Cervus; species Cervus elaphus. Next base: position 49,867,782 of record NC_057815.1, read on the forward strand.
AATAAGTGCAAGGAACTGCAAGGATGATTAAGCTCATGAACATCAAGCGGGCCCTGCCAATCAATGACGGAGGTGGAGGAGAGGCTCTGTGGAATGGGGGGGGCTTAAAATGCCTAAAGAAAAGACAGGATGGGCAGAGTGTGGAGAGAAGAGAGACCAGCAAGTGGGGTCCTAGAATGAATCTGGGTGGAGCATGGGCCTCCTCATGAGGGGAACAATGGCTGGTGGACAGTTAACTCAGGAGAGAAGTGGCTTCTGAGTTAGAGGTGGGTAGGGTTCAGATGCTTGAAGTCTTGAATGCTTGGCTAAGAAATGTAGCACTGTGTGTGTGTGTGTGTGTGTGTGTCTGCATATGAGAGACGAGGTAGGATAGGGCATGAATACTAACAATGGTAGTGGTAACTGAGGTAAATTGAGTGTATTTCTCTTTATAAATAAGCTTGCAGAAAGTCAACCTGTTTGCTACATAAAAATACTATATACTTTTATAGTATAGTATATAGTAAATAGTATAGTATATAGTATAACGTATATACTACATACATAAAAATACTATAGGAGCAAATGCTAAGTGATTCTCCTCTCAGTGGGAGGAAACTCAGGGTGGTATAGGATTGTACCTCCAAATTAAAACTTGAAATAATTGACATTAATTTATAGGCATTTATAGATGATAAATACTTTTATATGGAAGTTCTCATTTATGAGATAGAGATTATTGTCATCTTCCAATGCAGGTTAAAAAACAAAAAATAAAAACTCCTGAGAATCGTGAAGAACTTACCAGCTCTTCTCCATATTAATTCTATCCTTCCCACCACGCCACACTGTGAAGTTACTATTATTGGTAACTTGAAAGAAGAGCCCATACCTTACTCGTCATTGTCTCCCTAACATTGAGCCTGAAATGCTCAGTCATTATTCATTGATTGCCTGCTTGTGGCTAGAGACCAAACTTTGGGAGAAATAGTTACTCTTATGGGGATAAAAATTTATTTTCATCTGTGTCTGTCTATGCTTCTGTGTGTCTGGTCTTGCTCAGACAGAGGAAATTCACCTTGTAGAAGAGTTGCTTCTTACTAGACCATAGTTAGCAGAGTTTTGAAGTCTTGTTTTTCTGTCCCAGTTACTCTGCCTCATTGCTGCTTTCTCGTCTGTTCTTCTACTTTGGAGGTTGTTGATCAGTTTCCCACAGTCTGTACTTGTCTGCCTCTGCCTCCTTATATGTATGAGAATCTATTTCTGTCCCTTCCTTTCTCTTTCCCTAACCTCCTCCTCATCCCATCTCTCCATCTCTCTCCCCTGCCTGATTCCCGCCCTCTTCTTTCTCATTTCCCTTCTCTCCTTCCCATCCTTCTTCCCTCTTTCTTTCATGTCTCATCTCCCACTCTTACCACAGTCTACTGCAGTTAGGGTGCAGTCTCTGACCACTGGGGCTTCGGGGAGAGCCCCTGGAGAAGGGCATGGCAACCCACTCCAGTATTCTTGCCTGGAGACTCCCTTGGACAGAGTCTGGCAGGCTGCAGTCCATAGGGTCACAAAGAATCAGACACGGCTGAAGTGACTTAGCACACATGCACTCTGACCACCGATGAAAATTTTTCTCCAAGCCCTTATAGTGACAGGGGCAGCTGCTATCTCTGCATCCTTCTATGGCATGCAGCTTCAATGACAGGGCCTGTAAGAATCTGCGTAAGAATTAACCATGCATTAAGAAGGTAGCATAGCAGAGGGGGACTGAGAGACAACCTGTACAAATTTATTCAGCACCTAATGTTGACTTTACTTATTAAAATGACAATGCAATAAAGTCTTAGACTGGAACTGATCCAGAAAATTAAATTTATAAAATAATTACTGACTTACAAGGCTTCAGAAGCCAGCGTGGATCCTGATCTTCCTGATTTCATGACCTGTGCCTAAAACTGGGTCACATCTCATAAGTCAAGCGGTGTAAAACAGTAGATATCCAGATTGGACTTCACAATTTATAAGATCCTGGTGGTCACCAAGACTGAATATGGAACATACTTTTTGTGAGAAGCAGGGTAACTGAGTCAGTGATTTCCATTTTGAATGAGTTTTAAGCTGTGTGCCTTCCGCCTCCTCTTTTGTTGGAATAGGTTGGACTCAAAGCTGCCTTAGTCTGATAGCATAAATAAGTAGCATGTCATCACTTTTATTCCATAAATAAAACAAATTTTTGTTTATCATCTTTGTAGGTGGTGGTGGGAAGGAGAGGGTATAGAAAGGACATGAAGTCCATTTGAAGTAAATCGGGTCTTTGTACCAAAGATCTCTGGAGTTTATGGAAGCATTTATTTATTTATTTTCTGAAAAACTTAGCTGAGAAATAAGAACTAGCTAAATGTAAATAAGTTTACTGACCAGAACAATACAGCAAGGTTACAGTGCTACATGAGTCAGTGAATTTCACTTAGCTTTGTACAAACTAGTTTTCCAGAGTCATTTCTATAAACTTAATTTTAAAAGGTAACTTAATGAGGTAAAAATCATCTAGAGGTAATGTCTGAAGGAATATTTAATATTCATTTATCTTCAAGTAGAAACTATACTGAAGGAAGTTGCAGTTAAATTGGTTTTTCAAAAGGAAAAGCATGTGATTGTTTAAAACAATGAACAAAGAATTTTAAAACAACTTGAATTACAGAGTACTTAAAAGTACAAAGGATGAGTGATTTAAGTATATTAGCTGGGTGTATTAGCTGGTCTTCAGGGGAAAACTAGTATTTCAATCCACACAGTACCTAAATAGATTATATTTGTGTTAAGACTTGTTTATTTGGTCTGAGAAATAGAATAATCTGGCTCTTCATCTAATATTACCAAAAAGAGACCACAATCCACAACTTGAGGCCTTATATAAATTATAAATTTAATATGTGAGTTCTGATGCAGGCAAGAAGGCTGGCCAGCCTTATCAGCAATCATTTTCCTATTCTTTTGGTCACTTCAGCTATGAAAAACTAAAATTTTAATCATAAATGTGAATATATTTTACTTAATCAGTTAAAAGAAGATTTAGTCTTTTTTCAGGTTGTGTTGTCATTTGTGTCAAATATATGCAGTAGAGTTTAAATAAGAGCTATAATCTTAAAACTTTGTACCTTGTATAATTGTTAAACTCATGGTCCACTTATCATTAATTGGTCTGAAAATGCCATTAAAAATTCTGCAGAGATTTAAAGACTCTGCTAAAAATAATGTTCACTGGGAAGGTATTTGTTTTGTGAATAACTTTTTTTCCCTTGAGATTGCAAATCCATTGTCATTAACTCTCGTTAGACAATCTTTGGCAGTGAGTGAACAATCTCTCTGCCTTGTATCTCACTCTGGTTGATTTTCTAGGTTTGTCCTTGTCTAAGTAGGTGGCAGAAAGGAACAGGGAGAGCAGCCATCCCAGCATTAGGAATGAATGTGTGCTTGTTTATTGATGGTTCAGTAAGACAGCCCTAGGAGGTGTCGCCTTCATTTCATTAAAAAAAATTTAATGGTGGTCTAAGCACCATCCCGCATTCTGCTGAAAGACTGTTTAATAACGTTGAAGCTCCTGCTTTTAGTCCAGGAAATCAGTTAATGTCTTACTATTTAAATCCCAAATTTGAATGATAAGACTGAATTCCAATTTATTAACTAAATCATAAATTCACCTTTATTGCTATTATTATCTTGACATTTAATTGTTGAAACAAAAAGCTAAAGATCAATTTTTGAGTTATTGAGAAATAAAGTTGGTACACTCTTTGCATTCACTACTCTATTTCAGTGTTTAATTTCTGAATGTGAAGATGATAATCTTTTTTTTTTCCCTTCTAATAAAATAGCAACAAATGAAAAGTGCTACTCCAAATATACTTTAAATCCAAAATATTTTGTTTGTGACAATTAAGGTCAGCTGTGAAGAGCAGCTGATTTTTGTTGTTGCTGCTGTTTTGTGGACACGGTGGAAGGAATAATAAGCCCCTGCACCCGTCCTCCCTGTTTGCCGGCTCTCTGATGACAAACGGCAGATATGTGGTGAGCACATACCTCATTTACATCACATGCATAATGTACTCTATCTGGGATGTTAGCTTCTCAGGGTTGGCAGTGTCGCCTAACACACACGGTGATCAGCACATTTCTTGAGGCTGCAATAATCAGAGGAATACAGCAGTGATGTGGGAACTAGAGGAAATAACATGGCATGATGATGTCCCCATCACTGTTCTGTTGTCATCCTTCCTAACCAGTTTGCTCTCCTTTAGAATCTAACAAAAGGGTCATGAATTTAATAGAGTAAGACATGGAACTGGTTGCAAGAATAATATGTCTATTTCTGAGCTCCACTTTCAGAGGAAAGGGGAAAATATTGACTACACAGGGGACAAACTGCCCTGAAAGCTTTGTGGTGTACGCATGTGCTTATGTAATCTTCAAACAAGACGTGCAGTTTTTCACAAATGTGTCAGGCCTCATTTAATCTCAACTAAGCATATAAAAACCAAAAGTCAGATATAGGAAATTAACTAAATTTTCAAAAATCTGCAAAACATACATTTCTAATAAAATATCATCTGTTATATTAATAGCATGCTGTTTACAACATCTATTCTTAGCATGTTAACCTCTTCATGGTTTTCACACATTTAATAAAAGATAACAATCTCATAGCAGTTTTCACCCATTTGTTCAAGACTTTAGCAAGAGTTCATTCCTGCAAGTATTTTACAAAGCAGTTTGCATGTTCCTGTTCTATAACTATTTGCAATATTCCCAAGTAACTCTTACACATGAGTTCAGTAAAGAATTGGAAGCCCAGATGTTTGAAACGGATATAGTAGATACACTGTATTTTCAGTACAGCTACTTTCCTTTTGTCCTCTCATCAACTTCACAGCATTGCACCCTGCCATTTTCAGTTCTCTTCTAATTAAACCTGGATGAGCATTTGGCGTGTATGTGTTCTCACTCATGCCCCTCTCAAATGCATCATGTGGAGGCATCCTATGTTACTGTTGCTGACTTGAGACATTCCAACGAGGAATTCTACTTCTTCAGACTGAACTGCAGCATTCTTTGCCTCTTCAGTTCACCTCCTGATAAGAGACATGATATGAGACGTGATTTGCCACTTCACATAGCAAATGACTAGAAATCTGTGTACACTCCCTTCTTAGACCAAGCTTCACTCATTTCTGTGTCTTTTTCTAGCACCATTAAGCTAAACCAGGCTCCTATTTGGTGTTGTAAATAACTGGAAAATATTAGGTAGGTACCAGTAAAAACTAAGAAAGTTCTTGAAATTGGTTTTAAAACTTAACTCTGTAATTTTCAAGAGCTGAAAGAAACGAGGAAAATTCTAATTTCATTTACAACAGCTTTAGGTTATTAAATTTTTTCTACTACATCTCTCTCCCTAAGCAGTTTTTCATTGTATAGCTAAAAATGACTTTTAATAACTTACATGTCTGGGTTTTTTTCCTCTTTGAAATATTTGCACCAATTCCTGAAAAATGCTGTGACATTATTAGAGAAAAGTTGTTACTGTATTTTTTTTAAGAGATAGAAGAGTATTACGGCTACATTTGGGAATTTTTAATTTGTATCTTATTTAGTCTGGTGTGCAATGTGACACCAGTTAATTGTATGTTACTTTGTAGTAACTACATGTTAACTCTGTTGGAAGTAATGGTAATTATACTGTAATTGATATCAGTTCTCCCACATCTTTGGAAAACCATACAATTAACACATATTGCCACAGTTGGGCACTATCTTTTGTCCTTTGTAATGCTACCATGTTGGAGTACTATTTAGAATAGAATCCTAAATATTTTCTTCTTCTTTAAACTCATTTTAAAAATTCCAATTTTAAAAAAATTTTCAAGAAATGAAGCATAGTTTCTAAATTTTAATTTTGCTTAATCTTGAAGAAAGCTTCTTTCACAAATAATCAGACTGTCTTGGGTTATTTTTATTCTTTATTTGACAAGATGTTTGTGTCTTCAGGGGACTTTATTAGTACTTTTTGTTTCCTAAAAGGGGATACTAATAGAATGTGCAAAATCTTGACGTTAAGGAGTTAGTTTTTTCTGAAAAGAGGCCCTCTTCTTACCAGCAATCTTTGTATTTATGTTACTTTGCATTCAAACAAAAATGGATGTATTCTGTGCTAGTGCCACCGTGATGAATATCAAACTAGAGACATATTCATGCCAAATTTAGATGAAACATTTTCCTTTGATTTTACTTTCCCCTTTGCCTTTCCCTTCCTTGAGGTCCCTTCCCTTTATCACTTTTGCATGGTGGAGATGGAATTTCAGAAATAGCAAATAAATGCTTTCTGGCTAAGTGTGACCATGGTTTGGTAGGTTTGTTTGACAAATGGATTATCTTTTGAGTGATTTTGTTGAGAATATGAATAATTGCTCAATATTTTTTTATGACATGCAAAGTGATTTTACTAATGTGTATTCCAGTGTGGGTCTCAGGAGTAAAAGAGCTGAGTATCATAGAATTATAAGATTTCAGAGCTGGAAGAAACCATACAGATAAGTTGGTTCAGCTCCCTCATTTTACAGGTAAATTAACCAGGAGCTAGTCTAGTTTGTAAAGAGCACTTGCAATGCACAATAGTTCAGTGGAAGCAACAGGAGACTGGGAGTCTGTAGGCTACGTGGTGTGAGGCTAAGAGGTGTGTCCTGGATCTGTTACCTGTCAGCTGCAGGATTTGGGGTAAGCATTCTCTGCTTCTTGGGCTCTGTGCTCTCTGCACGAAGAGGTCTTTACATTATATTTCCTTCCAGCACTAAAGCTTTTCCATACCCCCTATTTTTCTTTTTAAGATATGTGTTATTTTTGTAGAACACATATTTCTTTAAATTATAGGAAAACCTCTTAAGAAATGTGATATATTTATATATCTCATAAATCAAAACAAATACATGGTGGTAATACCTTACATTTTTCCATTTTTTGTGTTTATGTTTCTGAGGGAAAATTTTTTAAATTGATCAGTTTGTGAGCTAAAATTGAAATAGAAGGTATATTTTTGAAGAAAATATTCTTTCTTGGTTTACATAGCTTTGATGTCTTTAACTTGAATAAACTGTACCTGTGTTTCCACAAACAATTTTAAAAAGTACACATTGTAAATTGAGTAGGTATCTGAAATCAAGACCTAGATTTGAAGAAATAAAATTCCCAAGATAATTTTCTGGACAAAGACATTTGCTTAGCTAGTCATTCATTTTATTGTGATACTCTTTATTCATGTGACAAATGTTAGTACAATAAATTCTCACTGGTGGTTTAAGTGGAGATAAAATTCTCCAGTTTTTAAATCATGTATTTGATTTTAATAGAAGTTTGTATGATTTTACAATGGAACTTTTTGTGAACTTGTTACTGAAACAAATAGTTAATCAGAGAATATTCAGGAAAAAATACGTATCATGTTCTGTATAGGAATAAAAAGTTGGAAACCACATATAAGTGGAGTTGGGCTACCACACAACTGGATTTGCTTAAATCTGAACACTTTATAACTCTACTTGGGAGTTGCAAACTTATAAATAACCTTGCAATTGGTTAAAACCATATTAGAACCATATGAATGAGACAGAAAGCATAGGCACTATAATCCTGATGAAACTAATTTAACTCAGTGGCTCCCAAGCCTAAAACGGTCTCATGTCTTCAGAGTTAATGCTACTTTGTCATCTATCATCTGATGATCAGTGACAAGAGTCTAAGTGTATGTTACAGGAGATATACAGGATACTGTCCTTGCCAGGGGTGTGGAGAGAGAACTTGCTTAGCTTGGTTACTCTTCAAATCCTGAGGGGAATTTGCATACATCATTTGAGAATGTTTTTGAAAGCTCCATAAAACATATCCACAAGAAGTTCTGCAGACACTAGCCCATTTCAGCAGGCATGTGCTACATGCTTCTGTGCTCATAGGATACAATCCTAGCTGGAGATAGAGAGAATCAAGAGCTGCTTTCCCTCCTCCAAGGAACCTACTGTCCAGTGGCATGTATGAGCCTCCTGACAGGTGACCTGAACTTGGTCAGTCTTTACTGATTCTGTGTCTTGCCTCAAGTATGAGTTTCTGGAGTTTTGAAAACTTTTCTCCCTTTAGGGGAGAACTTTCACTTTTGATGAATTCTAGCTAGCCAGCTCTAGCTGTCAAAAGATAGAATCACTATTAGATCCTAATGGCAAAAACTTCCAGAGAATTGTTTCTGAGGCTAGTAGGATCTCATGTCTAAAACTGGTTGCCTTGTTACTTTGATACAAGAGGCAGATGTTGCTACTGTATTATTTCTAGTTTGCTGGGGCTTCCATAACAAAATACCACAGATTGGGTGGCTCAAACCACAGATATTTTTCCCTAACAATTCTGGAGTCTAGGAGTCCAAGATCAAGACTCTGGAAGAATTGTTTTCTCCTGAGGTCTCTCTCCTTTGCTTGCAGATGGCCATCTTCTCACCGTGTCCTCACATGGTCTTTCCTCTGTGATCACACATCTCTGGTGTCTTTCTCTATATCCTAATCTACACCTTTTATAGGGACACTAATCAAATGGGATTAGGCTCACTCTAATGGCCTCATTTCGGAGAAGGCAATGGCACCCCACTCCAGTACTCTTGCCTGGAAAATCCCATGGATGGAGGAGCCTGGTGGGCTGCAGTCCATGGGGTCGTGAAGAGTCGGACATGACTGAGTGACTTCACTTTCACTTTTCACTTTCGTGCATTGGAGAAGGAAATGGCAACCCACTCCAGTGTTCTTGTCTGGAGAATCCCAGGGACAGGGGAGCCTCGTGGGCTGCCGTCTATGGGGTCGCACAGAGTCAGACACGACTGCAGTGACTTAGCAGCAATGGCCTCATTTTAATTTAATTACCTCTTTAAAGCCCCTATCTCTAAACATGGGTCACATTCTGAGGTACTTGGGGTTAAGGCTTCAACACATGAATTTTAAGAGAACACAGTTCAGCCCTTAGCCATCTTTGCTTAGCTTGGCCATTCCCAAACTCTTGTGAAATTATTTTTCTTTTATGATTAGAATACCTAAAGAACCCCCTTGGTCAAATTCTTTATGTCTTTCTTTATGTAGCTTCATTTGGATTATCTTCCCTAGAGGTTTTCTTGTTTCTCTAGAAGATTTAAACTGAAATTAGTATGATTTTTGCTTAACGGTTTATTCTATTGTATTCTCATAAAAGTATTGACGTTATGAATTAACTCCAAGAATGAATTGCTAATGATGGATTGCTCAGAAATGGAAGACTGTGAGAAGAATGTTTGGAAATGGTTGTTACTGAGATTTTAGGGAAGATTTTTGCAGAGCCCTTTTGAATAGTAATAGCTAGGCAGATTTCCTATATTTCAGCAGTAAGCCTGCCCTGACCAGATCACTGGATTGTTCAACTGACTTACATATCTTCCCTTGTATTTATGTACCTTTTAATCATCTCTCTCTCACTATTTTCAAAAAAGATCTGAAAATAATTTAATTTTAAAGTAAAATAAAAATGAAAAATGAGAAAGAAACAATTTAGCATTATTAGGATTTAGCAACCAACCAAAGTGCCTAGTATGTGCCAACATCATGAGAGGCTCTGAGGCTATAGTTAATAAGATATGGACACCACATCTTAAGAAGTATGCTGGGAAAACATGTAAACAGACATATAAACCAATAATTATAATGCATTTTTCTATAAACATGGTGTGGTGATGGAACAAAATAGGAGAGCTGGTAGAAGGCAGTCAACGAAGGATTTTATCCAGAAGAAATGCTTTAATTAGGCCTAGAGTAGACTAATTATGATGTCATCCATAAAGGAAGGGCATTCTGTTAATAGAAGAGGGAATGGTATATGCAAATATACAAGGGCAAAAAATATCGTAGCTTATTTAGGAAACTCCAAGAAATTCTGTCTTCTTGGAACAGAGGCAATAAACCAGAATGAGAAAGACATAAATCTGGTGAGGGGAGCAGCAGCCAGAGCACGTAAGGGTGAATGAGCCACGCAGAGAAGTTTGGTTCTCCTCGTGTAGATAGATGGCTTCCCTGGAGGCTCAGATGGTAAAGGATCTGCCTGCAATGCAGGAGACGTGGGTTTGACCCCTGGGTTGGGAATCTCCCCTGGAGAAGGGAATGGTTACCCACTCCAGTATTCTTTCCTGGAGAATTCCATGGACAGAGGATACAATCCATGGGGTCACAGAGTCAGACAAGACTGAATGACTAACACAGCAAAAACATAGCGTGTGGATAATGGGGAGTATTTGCAGGCTTATAAATAGAGGGAAAGAAGATCCAGGTACTACATAGTTCCTAAGGCTAAAATTTAGATTTAATTCTGAGATGCTTAGCAACCAAGGCAAAAATGAAAGCATCTTTGGTTTTGTGGCTGTGTTGTTGACACAGGAGCATGGCTATCGGCCTCTAGATCAGGACACCATCTTCATTAGTGTTTAGCTTTGAAACATTTAGCAAACACTAATACTATATTTAACAGAAGTGGATATTTTATGAGCTGCTTTATATTTGCAAAGCACTCACATGTATAATCTCTTATTTAATCATCACAACCCTGCAGCATGTGCATTTTCTATTCCATTTTACAAATGAGGAAACTGGCTCAGAGATATCACATAGTAATTAAGTTGTAGAGTTATTATTCTAAATTCACCTCAGCCCAAATACCTATCTAAATTTTGGTTAAGTGACTTAAAATATAAAAAATTCCTTTTGAGCCTCTTCTCTTGCAAAACTGACAGCAATAATAATATTTTTCCTTGTAGTATCAGTGGGAGCATAAAAGGAAATACTCATTGCAAAGAGCCTTGCACTTAGTACATGGTCAATAAGTGACACCCTTTCCTACTTCCACCCCAATCATATCCTAGAGAAGCAAACATGGTTGGAAAACTTAGGACTTAAATTATTCATGATTCCTAGCACAGCTTTGGTGTTAAGAGTATATTAAAAAGTAAAGAAATTAATAGTTTTAGCTGACAAAATGGTATTTAACAATGAGGTTCATTACCTCACTTCTAACAGCCAGAGTCTTTTTTTTATTGTGATAACTGACTCTGGGACCATCAAAATAACCCTGTGAAAGTAAATCCCACTGGCTCCAAAATAACTCTTTCCAAAAAAAGAATCACCTTTTTGAAAGTACATGTGGTTACTTTCTAAAATAAAGCTTTCATTTTCAGTCCTTCCTTAAATTACTACATTTTAATAAAGGATGTAAAATAAATACTAATAAAGTGATTGCTTTTCAAGTCAATAAAAAGGAAATTACCTGTGTGCTTAAGTAGTGTGTCTTGAGAATCACATCATGGCCAGATATGTCCAGAGCTGGGAATTAGAGCAAGTCTTTCAGAGTAAGGCACAGACTTTCTCTCAACATTATACTTAGCATTGTCCTGTTTAAAAACAAACAGAAGACTTTTTAAATTTTCAAATGTATACTGTTTTTTAAGCCACACACTTGTGGTGGATATTATGCTCTTTTGCCAGTGTTTTGTAAAGATTTTGCAAAGATGTATGTGTTAAGCTGCAGAAATTCCAAGTCAGACTCAAAAACCTCTTTTTCATATTGTTGTATAATTAAATTGTATTTTTCTAGTGTATTCTTCTAAAATGGCTCACTTCCCTCTTTTACAAAATATTTATGGCATTTTTCTGTATTTCCTTGTTTTGATGATTACTGCCCAAAGAGACATCATTAATACAATGTGGAGGGTTGAACCTAAACATCTCTTACACAAACTTGAACTATTATAAAATTGGTTCTTCTTGTTCTTTTTGAACACACTTGTACAAAGTGTTTTTGATTTATGTGGATTAATCAATTCTGTGGGCTTGCAAAAACCTGCAAATGTTTACGGACACTAACACTAAATGTTATATAAGATGTATCAAAAAGGTAAGGTGCAAGACAGTCCCTGGCTTGAAAAATCTTTTGATGCTTTTGGGGAAGAGTTGGAGGTACACATGATCCAAAGCTCAATTCTTTAATATAGCATGTAACTAGGAGCTAATTATATAGGGAAGGCTAGGTATTTTTGTGTATCAGAGAGTAGACAGATCAGAGAGGTTATAGAGTTTATGAAGAAATTGGGCTTTGCAGGCTGAGGGATCAGTGCAAGAAGCTCTACAGAAGGAGAATCAACAAGCCTGGAAGATTAACTGGGCAGAGAGGGGCAAGAAAAGCAGTGAGACAAACAGTACTGACCAGTTGCTATTAATATAAACAGAGGATGGGAAGGGGAGTCATGTAAGGGGAAAACTCTTGCAGGGAAGTCTTTACTTTTGAAAAAGAGCTTTCCAGGATCAGACAGACACCAAAGCTTGGAGCTCAGATGAATGGGCAAACCCTTTTTGGGGGGCTAGTACTTATCAACTTAGACAGAGCGGAAACTTTAAGGATAGATAATATCTCAGAATACTGTTGTGGCCTTCAGTTCAGTTCAGTCGCTCAGTTGTGTCTGACTCTTTATGACCCCATGGACTGCAGACACCAGGCCTCCCTGTCCATCACCAACTTCCGGAGCTTGCTCAAACTCATGTCCATAGTGTCAGTGATGCCATCCAACCATCTCATCCTTTGTCGTCCCCTTCTCCTCCTGCCTTCAATCTTTCCCAGCATCAGGGTCATTTCAAATGAGTCAGTTCTTTGCATTAAGTGGCCAAAGTATCGGAGTTTCAGCTTCAGCATCAGTCCTTCCAATGAATATTCAATTGATTTCCTTAGGATGGACTGGTTGGATCTCCTTGCAGTCCAAGGGACTCTCAAGAGTCTTCTCCAACACCACAGTTCAAAAGCATCAATTCTTCAGCGCTCAGCTTTCTTTGTGGTCCAACTCTCACATCCATACATGACCACTGGGAAAACCATAGTTTTGACTAGGCAGACCTTCGTTGGCAAAGTAATGCCTCTGTTTTTTAATATGCTGTCTAGGTTTGTCATAGCTTTTCTGCCAAGGAGTACGCGTCTTTTAATTTCATGGCTGCAATCACCATCTGCAGTGATTTTGGAGCTCCCCAAAATAAAGTCTATCACTATTTCCATTGTTTCCCCATCTATTTGCCAGGAAGTAATGGGACCAGATGCCATGATCTTAGTTTTCTGAATGTTGAGTTCTAAGCCAACTTTTTCACTCTCCTCTTTCACTTTCATCAAGAGGCTCTTTAGTTCTTCTTAGCTTTCTGCCATAAGGGTGGTGTCATCTGCATATCTGAAGTTATTGATATTTCTCCCAGAAATCTTGATTCCAGCTTGTGCTTCATCCAACCCAACATTTCTCATGATGTACTCTGCATATAAGTTAAATAAGCAGGAAAATAAACAGCCTTGATGTACTCCTTTTCCTATTTGGAACCAGTCTGTTGTTCCACGTCCAGTTCTAACTGTTGCTTCTTGACCTGCATACAGATTTCTCAGGAGGCAGGTCAGGAGGTATCTCCATATCTTTAAGAATTTTCCACACTTTTTTGTTATCCACACAGTCAAAGACTTTGGCGTAGTCAATAAAGCAGAAGTAGATGTTTTTCTGGAACTCTCCAGCTTTTTCGATGATCTGATGGATTTTGGCAATTTGATCTCTGGTTCTTCTGCCTTTCCTAAATCCAGCTTGAACATCTGGAAGTTCACAGTTCACATACTGTTGAAGCCTGACTTGGAGAATTTTGAGCATTACTTTGCTAGTCTGTGAGATGAATGCAATTATTCAGTAGTTTGAGCATTCTTTGGCATTGCCTTTCTTTGGGATTGGAATGAAAACAGTGGCCACTGCTGAGTTTTTGAAATTTACTGGCATATTAAGTGTGCTTTCACAGCATCAGGCTTTAGAGAATTTCTATTTATAATGCATGTATTCGTTATTTCTCTTAGAAAACTGCTTCAGGAGTATGCAGAAAGATGGCTAGTAACACTGTAGTATTAATTTTCTCTGCAAAAGTCCTTATTATCACAAATTTGAATGGTTTTAAAGATTCTTTAGTATTTAAATATTTATTTTAAGATATGTCAGCAAAATTTTTATTAAAAAATATTCATACAAAAATCCCTATGTAAGAGATTGGTTCTAAATTTGTGAGTACATGAGCATAGAATTTTCTGTTTGCTGTCTTCTAAATACAGAAGTATAATATATATATAATGTGCATGTATTATTATAAAATATTTGTATAAAATATATATATACAAATATTCTATGAACAGAGCATCTAAGGGCTAGTGTAAAGTATACTAATTATAATGTAACTTACATGTGAAAGTAACATGATATTATTTTTTACCCATTTTATCTGCAGTGTTAAGTAATGGCCTCTTAGGTGTGTGTTCTGTGCCTGTTATGGATGAGCTTGTATTCAGATATTCTTTGTAAAAGACCTTTGAATACAGCTTGGTAAAGTGCCTCTCATTTCAACCATTGGAATAAAATGCATCACATCATTGTCCAGCCATGTCTGCCTGTCAAATGAAATATTATTTGTAAGGCAACAAACAAAAAGCCTCTCTCAGCATGTGCAGTTTTACACTTTGGTTTGTGGAAAGGAGGACTGTGTTGAAATCATTTGAGGTGTGGTACATGGTGGTCAGTCTCAGAAATCCAGTGGGAGGGTGCCCAGTACACCGTTACCTTTCACGTGTTGTTTTTCAGGAGATGGCTGAAATCAGTCATCTTGCATATGGTTTGAAAAAGGCTTGTCTCGCTGGCAAGCAAACTGTTATTTAAGTATACAATCCACTCTACTACTGAAACAGTTTTGCCAAACTTATCCAAGTATTCTCACATGCTTAAAGATGGTATAAATATCATTTATTGCTAGCAGTTTTCTTCAGACTATATGGAATGTCTTCCTGCTGCCTGATCTAAGTGTCCCAGTTTACATTATGGCCTTTACTGCCTCTGTTTGATGGAGTGATCAGTAAAAATTTAATGACACTATAAAATAATAAAAATGTCATTAATTTACCACGGATCTTGGATGCAGTGGTTGTAAAGTTACATTAATAAACAGAATATTTTTTACAACAAAAAGCATTGTTACGTGGGAACGTATAAATAACACACATAAATTTAAGAGCAATTTTACTGTTAGCACACACATTATTATGGAATAGCCAATAAGTGTATAAAACATAGTATATAAAATTTTATTAAAATATACTGTGCACATCAAAAATTCAGCTTTTATCTAAGTGCAAAGAAAAGCCATTATTGTGTGCTTACTGTTTCATTGCTGTTCTTTCCCCATATCACAATTTTACATTTGTTGCCAGTAAGAGGAAGTTGATTTTTTTTTCCCCTAGATGAAAACAAACCTCTTATTTTTTAGCTACCCCAAATTCATTCTCTCTCTCCACCGATGCAAAGACAGAATTGATCAATCTTGCTATGGTAGGAAGGGAAAAGTTGCTAATTTAATGCAAAGTTAAAAATAATGCCTGAGGAGTTGAATGGTTTGTTCAGTGACTCTAGAAATAAGGGATAATAATGCAGCAGTCTATCTGTCATCAGTGAGGCTGCCCCGTCATTGACTCTGATAATATGTGAAGATGATGGATGCTACCGTCTTGTGGCTTGTAACATTTAACATTCATCAGCTCTCACTAAAGGGGGCTTTATCATTTAAATATCTTTATTTAATATGCAACATCTACCTCATACATCATAATTTCAAAGCACTTAGAGAGCCAACAGTCCTACAACACAGCAGAGCTGACTTTAATTTTTTTCAATAACTTTTATGTTGCCTGCATGTTTGTGACTGACAATGCATAAGTAAGTGTCTGATCATATCGCTGCATGTAAAATGCACATTTCACTGTCATCATGAAGACTGGGGATTTTTCCTGCCTGGGGGGTTGAGATTAAAATTAGCATTGAGGTGTTTTGTTTATATTCCAGAATATCTACTTGGGAACCACATACCTCATGGAAACTAGTTCAAGTGCATGGAAAACTTAGAGTTAAGAGCTTGCCAGCCATCGTCTGTATTTCCATATGGGGACATACCCATTGGTTCTTAATGGCCAGAAGTTGAGGGCCTCTTGGAGCTAAAGAATCTTTAAACTTCTCTCTGTGCCCATGTCCACATCCTGTATTTACTAGGCTCATGTTCAACCTCACTGGTAAAATCTTTGCTTAGCTCAGCTGCCCTGAGCTAACTTGTAGACATCAGACCCTCTTATCTTATGGTTATGTGGCTGGCAAATAAATATTCTGAGCTATTCTTTGAAGAAAAGAAGGAAATCTTCTGGGAGACTAGGTAGAAATTTATATGAAAGGGCATGGCTTTGCAGGGTCCTTCTTTAATCTCAAACACAAATGCTTAATATTACCAAATATAAAATGCAGCCCACTGCCCAAAACAATTTTTATCATTGATTTATTTTCTGCCTATTTAACAAGCATTTCATGGGATATTCTTCCTTGACTTCTACTCTGTCAAAATATTGATATTTTATAAGGAAACTATCTCTGCTGTAGATTTTTTTTTCAATGAAGTCAGAAAAATGTATGACTTCAAAGACACTGAGAATGTGTTGCTGAATGTTCTGAATGTTTTTTGTTATGATTAAAAACAAGCTGATACTACTGAATTGTGAGTGCACTTCATTTTTTATAAAAGAAAAGATATTATCATCATGTAAGCTTTGTTGTCTTAGGATTTTACAAACCATGGCATGTAATTTTCCCTCTTCTCCTTCCTTGTCAAAATATTGATATTCTTTCAGGAACTTTATTATTTTATTTTTTTTACTGAGAATATTTTCCGGTAAAATCAAAGAGAATGAATGACTAGAAAGATACTTGAAATATGCATATTGATAGGTAGCATGATCTGTTGATTTTCAGAGAAAGTTGCTTTTCCCCCCATGAAAATACAGCTAAAGGTTGTTCTTCCAAGAAGATTGCAGGTGTCACATCAAAACTCCTTTTGCATTTAACGTAGGGAAAGCATTCACATGCAAATATTTGAAATGCGAAACAATGTGATAAAACAAAGGTTGACTATTTTGCTGTCCCTGGTACTCCTCATCTTCACTTTCTTTTGCTTCACATCATGACAACCAAAAGTGCTACTCAGTAATCAAAACTGGCTGATTAAAAGCAGCTGTCCTCCCTGCAACAATGTGTGCAACTCCCGCACGGCTTGGCTTGCGGTTGCTTTTTGTTGTGGCCTCTGCATCTGGATAATTTGTTCTTGTGCAGCAGTGTTGTCACATAAGATGATATTGGGGAACCATACTTAATTTACTTTTTATTTTCACTTTTTTTTTTTTAATAAGTGTCATGTTTCAGAGGTTTCCCCACATACTGCTTTTGTTAACTAGTTAGTATTACCCAGTTGGGGAAATTCATGATTATAATTTTGTTGCCATCTTTCATAGAAATGGTGCTAGATTAAAGCAAGGTTTATACTGTATTTTCTTCCAACACAGATTTCAACATTACATGATGAAGGGGAACTGGAAGACTTCCTGCACAATTTGACTGATGGGAATTAATTATAGAAATATAATGATATTCAAAAATAATCATATTAGAAAGCACAAATGTAGTGAGGCTGTACAAATGAGGCACAGCCTCTATCAAGTAATTGTATGTTTGCTCTTTAAGAATATTTCCAAGTTTCTAAACATCTTACAGAAGAGAACACTCAGAGTGTTTCCATCTAATGCCGAACATGCTCAGTACAGAACTAGGTCATTGAACAATAGACTGAACAGCAATCGGCACTCTACTGCTGCATAATGCATTAAGTATAACATGCAGAAACCATTCCCGGAGCTGGAAGCTGCTATTTCATGTCTGTAAATTCAAGCTGACATGACATTTAATATTGTTTCATAGTAATGAACAACAAGGTTTCATTCATTCATAAGCACAACACAAAGCCAAGTTTGAGTCTGGAGAGAAACAAGGAGGGGAGAAGGAGACACGTGCTGTTTTTCTGCAGACAAGAACACCATGTTAAGGCTGGTCAATGAGCTCTCTGCTACTGATCCAGAGAGCAACAGAAGGAGAGTTCATGGTGATGCTTCAGACTACTGCGCCTAGAAGGACAGGTTAACAAGTAAAACACCTTTGGGTTTTCCTAGTATAATGGCGGAAGTGTTTTACTTTCCTGACTCAAGGGCTGGCCGGGAGTGATGTCCTGCTTCTCACTTACCAGGAAGTTACAGTTCAAACTCCTAAACAAAATATAGCATCAGTGCCGTCATCTAGTCTGCCTGCTTTGAAATATTTGTTTTTGAAATCTTCTTGCCTAAAATTCTGATTTGTATTTTTCCAGGAGTACCAAGGCAAGCTATGATCTCTAAATGGGAAAATTCCCCTCCCCATTGAATAATGGTATATTCTAATGGAAACTGCTCTTTCAGATTTTGTGCTTTTGGCTCACACCTTTCAGTTGCATTCCTTTTAGATTACTGGAACAAATCCAACAGAGAGAAGATGTGCAGTACAGCCCTGGCAGTTTTCCTGCCACAGATGTCCTTTCCTTAGAGCTACTATGGTTTAGGTGTTGTCAGCAGTGTTGGTTCCACAAACAGGCTTCAGTGGAATCTTCCTGAAAGATTTTCTGAGTTCCAGTTGGTCAGAAATGATGTTTGTAAATTCAAGTTTCATCCATTAAGCAAGATAGAAATTGGAAGGAAAAAGTGGCTGCTTTGGAAGCTAGAATAAGTCTCTGGTTATTCTTTCCTCTAGGAAAGAACGCGCTTTGAAAATTTGGGGCCCCAGTTAACAGGAAAGTCAAGTGAAGATGGAAAGCTGGGCCCAGGTGTCATCGATCTTACCCGGCCAGAAGATGCAGAGGGTGAGTGGCTTTTCTGTAGCTCTTTTCTGCGGCTCTGTGTCTCTAGAGGTGCGCCTGAATTAGATATAGGATCTTTATAGTCTTTCTTGGAAGTAACCAGATCAATTTTCTTGGCAAAACAGAAGAAATGTTAGTCTTCATTGTGAGTTACAGTTGAGGAATTTGAAATTCAACTAGATCCTGTTACTGAACACATAGCAAAAAGAACTTTCTACATTCCACTGAACAACAAAATTCTGTCTTTCAACCACCTCAAGACATCCTTATTTATTTTTTTTTTTTAGGGACAAACTTACAAAGAAGGATTTTTTTTTTTTAACCCCCGTACAAGTGATTCCCAGGTGCAATCAAACCCTTCTGGAAACTAAATGATAGTATGAAGCAGATCTGGTGTAAAATTAATAATTGCTTGGGCAAGGCCCAGCCTGTGTCTGGATACTAACCGTTACAAAGTCTTCTGAAAGTCTGGATGATAAAGACCAGCTTTACTATCAGTGTGTTTACCCCCAGCAGTATCAATGCCTGTCCGCTCCTCTTTCCTTTTTGTTTGTTTGTTTCAAATGCACAAGCAGCGAATCAGCAGAAATTGCTCCCCAGAGGCTGGGTACAATTTATGAGTTAGGTCAGCACTTCAGTAGTAATGTTGCCTGGTTATTTACTGTGTCATCACAGAGTAGGGACTGGTTTTCCCTTTAGCTGTGCCTTTGGCAGAATCCCTCCCACCAGTCAGGGAAGATTAATTTGTTCTCTTCAAAGTAACACAATACTTCACCCATCTTGGGTCCCAGCTAAAGTCCTTTAGCTTGAGGGGAAGAATCTTACTGTTATCCCTTTTACTGGTATGATTTCTTCCAGGACCCTAATCCCTTGAAAATGTATAAAGACTTTTCATAGCAGCATCTGAACTAGGCATGGCTTTTAGTGATGGTTGGATGTAGATGTTTAGTTGATGTAGAGATACAGGTCCCTCCTGCCCCGTAAGGACTAAGGTTGTGTGGTTTAGGGAGTCAGTTATTCAGGTGTGGCCCATCTCAGTTTTGTTGGAAGATGGTACTGTAGAGTACCTAATTTTTGACCAGACACAAAGAAATAATACTTTCAGTCACTTTGGAGTATTAGTCTGTTCTTTTTTTTTTTTTTTTGGTAGACTAGGAGTTAGAGAATTCTACCACCTTATCCTTGTTCTGAGTTTTCTTAATGTCATTCATCTTTCTTCACTTAGTGTCTTAACCGTGTGGTTGGTCAGTTGGTCGGTTGTGTCCAACTCTTTATGACCCCGTGGACTGCAGCATACCTGGTGTCCCTTCTTAACGGTACAATAGGTATAAAGTCATTTGCCTCTCAGTAATGCTAATAATCTAATTGATGATATCATATGCTTGGTAAGTTAAAAATCAGTCAGAGTTATTAACCATTATGAAAAGAAAAAATAAAAGGCCTAACTCTAGAGAAACATATTATATAGAAGCTTCTTTGGAACTTCCATTCAGTTCAAACACAGATTGTTTGGATTCAAGCTAATTTCCTAATTACTATGCTTTTTTTAAGCAAACATTTATGAAGCATTTATATTCCAGAGAATGTGCTAAGCTTTTAACCCATATTTTCTCATTTAAATCATATACACCTATGTAAAGAAGGTATTTTTTCCCATTTTACAGATGAGAAGATTAAGGCTGAGAATAGTTAAGTAACTTGCCACAGGTCATGCAGGTTGTAAGGGCAGAGGTGAGAGTTGATCCTAGGCAGACTGACTCCAGAACCCAAGCCATTAAGTACTGTGCTATCCTGCACCCCTTGTACATACAGATACATAAGTGGTGCCTTCATTTTTCTGAACAAACTCCTTGTGACCTTCCTCAGTATGGCCCATTTCCTCTCCCCTAAATATAGCAAGTCATGCCATGCACCCGCTCTCCTGTTACTCTGTCACACATAACAGCAATGCCTGATGAGTGTAATAGTAGAAGGTCTGTAGTGGCCCAGGAGCTTAAGGAGCGTGTGAAAACCTCCCTTCAGAAGCTTGCCCAGAGTTGCCATTGAGACCTCGTGTGCTTTTGGGGGACTGTGAGTTCATGAATGGAGTCAAGTTACCTGCTCTAATACCGACAGAAGTGGAGCGCCTTTGTGAGGACTGCTGGGATGGGTAGCAGCCTTCTGCTGACTTCAGGATATTTCCTGGCATCTGTTCAAGCGTAAGCTGATTGCAAAGCCTGCTGGAGTTTCAGTTCATATTAAAGTCAGAGTAGATAACAGGTACACATAATACTTTCTCCACTTCGCTAGTAAGAAGGAACTGAAGTGAAAGAATGTTAAAAAATGTATTCACTCTTTCATTCAATCTTGGTTTAAAAACAAACAAACATTTCTTGAGTGCCTGTTCTGTGTGCCAGTCCCTGAACTAGACACTGGATAAACCAAAGGAAGCAAAACAAATATGTTCCTGACCCCTTAGAACTTAAAGTATAGTGAAGGAAGATGGAAGATTAAAAGGGAAAAAAAATAGATAATAAGGCAGATATAATTATCACTGAGAAAAGTATGAAGAAGATCAAGACTTCTTTGTTCCCCACAGAGGTTCAGAGTGGAAGCTACTTAGGTAAGCTCCACTGGCAAGTGAGTTTTAAGCTCTGGCTCAGGATGTCATCCCTTCTTTGTCCACACATGATCTGGCTTTGAACAGTTGAGATATTTTTCCAGCTTTATTGAGATATAATTGACATATAACCTTGGTGCAAATTTAAGGTATAAACTGTGATGATTTGAAACATATATATATTGGGAGATGATTACCACAATGTTAGCACCTCTATACGTCACAAATTAGCTTTACTTGATGAGAAAATTAAAAAACTACTCTCTTAGCAATTTTCAAGTGTATAGGCAGTATTTTTAACTATAGTCACCCTGCCATATATCAGATCCCCAGAGCGTATTCATCTTACAACTGGAAGTTTATACTCTTTGACCAATATCTTTCCATATCCCCTTCCTCCTAGTTCCTGGAAATCACCATTCTGTTCTCTGCTTTTATGAGTTTAGCCTCTTTAGATTCCACGTATGTGTGAGATCATATAGCATTTATCTTTGTTGCTAGTGGCAGAGTTTTCTTTTTTTATGGATGAATAATATTTTTATCACATTCAAAAATATATATGTATAAAACAATCTCTTTATCCTTCATCCTCTCATGTATACTAAGGTTGTTTTCTATGTCTGTTTCTATGTCTGTTGTGAATAATGCATAATGGCAGTTTTAAGGGACTCTCCCCTTCCTCTGGGGCTTCGCTGGTGGCTCAGATGGTAAAGAATCTGCCTGCAGTGCTGGAGACCCAGCTTCGATCCCTGGGTTGGGAAGATCCCTTGGAGAAGGAAGTGGCTATTCACTCCAGTATTCTTGCCTGGGAAATCCCAATGGACAGAGCAGAGGAGCCTGGTGGGCTACCGTCCACGGGATTGCAAAGAGTCAGACACAACTGAGCAACTAACATCCCTTCCTCTGCTTTCAACCCATTCTCCTGTGTGGCATCTGAAGTGACTAAAGTCAGCCTGGCTTCAAAGGAAAGTGTCTGCCAGTTGTGAAAATGCCAATATCACTTAGTCAGCAATCTGTAGACCTGCTTCACAGCTTCGAGCATAGAAGCGGCAGGGAAAGGTCACCAAAAGAGGCAGCTGTGCACGTGTATTAACCGCTCATCAAAATCAAATGACAAAACTGTACGCCAAGAAAACAGAAATTAAAAATATAAAAGGCAAATGTCTTCAAAATTTTATTTTTAAAGTCCAGCTGTTATTTGGCTTGAATATGACAAGACAGCATTTCTTGTTCACCATGATATTTATAAAACTACAAATTCATAGTGCTGGGGGCTTAGGAAACGTGTTTAAGGTCTTGTTATACTTTGGAGCATTTGATGGCTTTGTTTGTATTGAACTCACAACATTCGTTAGCTCCTATGTAGGGCATGTAAGGAAGAAAGGACTCAATTAATTGAGTCTGTCACCATGCATTAAGAATGACAAACAGATGTTTAATTTTTTATGGACTTTTCATTTGGCATTTCCCCTCTCCTTGTTCTCCTTAGGCAAGAGTGCAGTTCTTATCCCAACCCTACTAATTTCAGGGTCTCAAAGTATAGTAGAAAGGGTTCTGGTCTGTTATTGGGAAATTTGGACTGAAGTCCTTTGCTAAATAGAGGCAAATAAGTGACTAATGCCTCTGGGCTTAACTTTATCTTTTAAAGGAGGTATGTTGGATTCCATTATCTCTAGCAGTGTTGCTATAGGTGTTGTGTCCTACTCTTTGCAACTCCATGGACTGTAGCCCACAAGGCTACATGTCCATGGGAATCTCAGAGGCAAGAATACTGGAGTAATGCCATGCCCTCCTCCAAGGGATCTTCCCAGCCCAGGGATCGAACCCACGTCTCTTATGTCTCCTCCATTGGCAGGGGAGTTCTCTACCACTAGCGCCTCCTGAGAAGTCCTCCATTATTTCTAGGGTTCCCTCCAAATGCAAGATTGCTATTAGGGCCTTCATAAAATAGAACGTGTTTCATATAAGAAAGGTGATCAGTCCACAATAGCTTTCATTTAGTTTTTCTTTCCTTTTCTTCAGAGAAATAAAACAGGAGACCAATACCTTCCTGAATTGAATTTTTGAGTCCCTTGATCTTTTCTTTCTATTAATGAGATCTCTCTAGTAGTATTTCCCAGTTACTTTCACAGCTGGACGCTCCCTTTCTCTTTCCCTCTCTTCTCCTTCTCTTCCCCCAGCAACAATAGTGGTAGCTTGCCCTCTTTTTTTTTTTTTTTAATGTATTCTTTCCATTCTGTTTCTTCTCTCTCACACACTTTTATTTTTTCTGTTTTTTTAAATAGCTTAGTTAAGAAAACATTCTTCTAACACTTCTTTTAATTCTCGAATTTAATTACTGTGTCCCAGTCGCAGAGGGAGGCCACACCTCATTTTGACGTGGGGCATAGTGGAATATGAGCTCTTAAAGGGATGAGCTCTGAGAGTGATTATCATTAGGCAGGCTTTTGGACCCTGGATTGGAACTGTAATGATGTGCTGTCCTCCATGTATTAAAAACTTGCATTGATTTGAATGGAAATGGATACGTGTACCAAGAATAGCCCCTTTTAGAAAACAGTTGCTCTCAGATTTGCTTAGAAAGGTTTTATAGATTTGTACTGAATTTGTGAATTGGATCCCAGCCAAGATGGCCTTAACCCTCTGAAAGCTTCATTTTTTGTGTGTGAACTTCTGATTGCTTCTACGTTTTAAATCTCAAGATAGCTTTATTTTTGTCAACCTAAGCTCTCTGTTTATAGACAAATAACAGGGACTGCAACTTTTCCTTTTTCCTTAAAAAATGCACCACTTAATGTGAATGTCTTCTCTTAAAAGTCCTGCTTACCCTTTGATCCACACTTTGGGAAATCTCGGAAGCTTTTCTCATTTCCTTTCTCTTCCCTGGCTCTTTACTCCTGGCAGAGAAGGAAGATTGACTTGATGATACAGGGCTCATCCAAGGCAGCAGAGGCAAACCAGAATATAATCTAGGGACGGATTTAAAGACTACATCTGCTTATACTTTGGAATGTAAGGGTCATTATTAGTTCAAGCCCACCAGATATAGTGCTTCACATCACAACACTTAGATTCTCAGAACTGGAATAAAGGAGAGACATGTAATCAGAGTGACAATTCCATCCAAGAAATCCCTTTCTATATCCCAGACAAGTAGTCATCTTACTTCTGTTCAAATGCCTTTAATAGTATAATGACAGAAAACCGACTACTTCTTGAGAAACTCATTCTAGTTCTAATTATTAATTCTTTGTTATTTGTCTTTGCTTTTTTACAACTTCTACTCACTGGTTCTAGTCTTACTTTTGGATTCCAACAAAATAAGGCTTACAGTTTCTCCACAAGACACTCCTTCAGGTATTTCCTAAAGGGTTAGGAAACTCAACTTCCATTTGTTCCATTCTAAGTAAGTCATGTTCTTTTCCTGAATTTTCTCATCTATAGTTGAAGAAGTTGGTCTAGGTAATTTCTAGTCTACAGTTCTTTAACTCTTTTTCCTACTACCATACAATTGAAATCATTCACCTTAAGTCAGCCAGAATGTAACAAGTGTAAAATAAGGACCACATAGTCTTTAATATAAGTGAAATTATCATTGACATATACCCGAGATGAGATGTCTTTGTCCAAGAAGGTATTTAAGTCCTAGACTGTATACCAGGAATAAAACATGGGGAATTATACATATTAAAATTTTTTAAAAATCCAGGTAAATGAGAAGGGAGCACTAGCCAGAACCTTGCTGTGGACTTCCTGGTCTGGCCTTCCACGGGTTTCCAGGCATCTTAGAGAAATTAATAGGCAAAGAAGTCCATATGGAGCCAGCAGGCTGAGGTCTGAGGCCAGGATGTGTGGCCAGGGAGACCTAGGACATGGTGAAGACTAAGTAACAGCCACAAAGGCTGGGAGATAAGCAGAGTTCAAAAAGCCCTTGGCTCTGGACTAAGTCTGTGGTATGAGTATCACAAAAATGTATTTTACTGTGGATATAAACAGTTTTAGAGGATCCTGTGCACCAGTTTATATCAGCACTATATATAAAGTGCAGCTCTCTTAAACAAGCAAATAAACTTCTCTTAAAGAAATATATTTGCTGTGTCTTAAAAGCTCCCAAATAACTTTTAATGTTGGTAGAAAACAATTTCCATTGAACTCTCGAAGTGATGGATCGTCTTGATGGGACAAGAGAAGGAAATGTCAAGATTCTTGTATAACTCCATCCCCTAATACTCCATAAAGAGAACTCAACCTACCTCTCCGAGTTGCTTAAGCTGGAGAGCCCAATCAAAGACGCAGCATCCCCTTAGTGAGGATCTTAGCACGAAGAGCCGATTATTTTTCTTTGGGCTGCCTTTTTAAAGAAGCGTCATTCACACACACACACACACACACACACACACACACACAGAGACACAATTATCTAGTTTTCTAGCTGAATATCCTCTGTTCTGGGGAAGAAATGCTTGTCTATGCCATTACTGAATCACACAGAAGTACCCCTGCCCCCCTATCTTGCTATAGCAATGGGGTGGCAAAAGATTTAATGCTATCTACCATGGAAATTAGACCCAGGACAAGAGCAGCAGCATATGTTCCCAATGGGATTGGGAAAGTGAGTCTATGCTTCCTCAGCAGTATGTACATCTGCTTCACATAAACCAGCATATTAGAGTAAACGCTGGCTGATAGAGGCTGCCTGCCAGGTCTGGACTATGTAGTGACTGGCTGTTGAAGTGTTCCCTGTTCCAGAATCCTCTTCTCTTGGCACCAAGAGCCGCTTAATTTCCCATCTGCTGGCTACAGAATTCAGCCCAACCTTAGCCTGGTGGACCTTGGGCTTCCTTGGCCTCCCCTGGTGTTTCGGATGGTAAAGAGTCTGCCTGCAATGCGGGAGACCAGGGTTGATCCCTGGGCTGGGAAGATCCCCTGGAGAAGAAAATGGCAACCCACTCCAGTATTCTTGCCTGGCAAATCCCATTGGATGGAGGAGCCTGACTGTAGTCCATGACATCACAGAGTCAGAAACAACTGAGTGACTTCACTTTAGGCTGGTGGAATTTAAAGAGCCTCAGGGCAATTGGTGTGCTCTTTAAGCTATCTCTGCTTAAGGTCAGGATTGAATTTGAGACCAAACTTTTTCTTTTTCTTTTTTTTGATTGATCCTTTCCTTCTTTTCAAATTCTGATAATTGTGCTTATCCCCAAAGTCCAATAACCACCCAGTTCTCTGGTTTTCTGTTACTGACTTGCCATCTTTTTTTCTTTAACCAAGAAGTTCTTATCTTTGAATATTTCCTTCTTGTAGATTCACTGTCTCATTTTACTCTGCTTGCCTATCACTGTTTGTTTACACATACTATCTCTTATTTCATAATCTTTAGAAGTGATACTCTGTAGACTTCTCAGGTGGCACAGTGGTAAAGAATCTGCCTGCCAGTGCAGCAGATGCAAGAGATGTGGGTTCAATTCCTGGATCAGGAAGATCCCCTGGAATAGGAAATGGCAACTTACTCCAGTGTTCTTGCCTGGAAAATTCCATGGATAGAGGAGCCTGGCAGGCTACAGTACATGGGGTTGCAAAGAGCTGGACACAACACAACTCTGTAGACTAAGCCACCAGTTCTACTAGCTCGGTCTTTGCAAACAGGATCTATCCCTGCTAAGAGTCCCCCAATCTTTAATTTTACCCACATGTTCAAATTATAATTTACTGATTGTCTCTTATGTGCACAGCACTGTTAGGGACATGGAGAGAAGGATTTTTGAAAGATGGACTGTACCGTATTCTTCAAGAGCTAGTAATGTAGCTAGGGTGATTATATTGGCATACACAGAAAGCAAAACAACCTAAAGTGCTGTGTGTTTAAATATATCATTAGATATAAATGATAAATTATTATTAAATAATAATTTAGATTAGATAAATTAGAGAAACAGAAAAGAGTGCTATTTAGAAGAGGAAGCTACAGTGCTTTGTTGATAGCAGTTATTCTGAAAGGCTTGATAGAAATAGAGCTGGAGATAAGCCTAGGTTTGGAAAAACAAAGAGAAAGAGAAGAATTTTCAGTTGAGGGAATGAATAATCCAAACAGACTCAGAAATGGTAAAGCACACGGACATTCATAATGAAGTTTCAGAAAGAAAGAGTCAATTCTCATCTCTGTGTTCTCCACCAAGCCCAATACAGAACTTTCCACATGTTTGTATTCAGTGAATATTTGTTGAATTGAATATGTTATAAAAAATAGTTGGGTTCCATAGAACTAGGGCCTTGAGTTCCACAGAACTAAGGCTGAGGAATTTGGGCTTTGCCACCAACTAAACAGGCATTAACCTTTAGTTGTTTAAGATTGACTTCGATTACATATAGAGGTTGAAAATAATGGAAAAGCAGAAGTTAGGTTGATTTGGTGATCTGTTAGTCTCTTTATCTTTATTCCTCTGTTCTCATCATTTCAGAGGGGATATTCAGTGGTTATCTTTTCATATTACATCATGAGAGAGCTGAGTAGGTGTTAGGAGGATTTTTATTCAAGTCATATTAAAAATACATATTTTCCTCCTGGGTATAATACTCATTTACATATGATTTTTCTTTGTCTGCTGTGACTGTTCAGTGCTTTACAAATCAGTCTTATACTTTTGCCTCTCACTAGAGGAGAGTGATTTTTTTTTTTTTTTAGTTGTTTTTGTTCAGTGGATACTTACCCTTAGACATGATGTCCCAAATTAGGTCATGGTACCAGAGGGAAGAGATTGTGTAAGAACTCATCAGTATTTGTGCTATATTGTAGATTGTTACATTTAGGAACAGGATGTAAAAAGTAATTCTGAACTAAAACAATATCCCAAGTCTCAGCCCTGGAGAGAAGAATGTCATAAGCAATATATTCAATTATTTAAAATTTTTACTAAAAATAAAAATTACAGCTTACTGGTATATGTATATTTACTTTCATGGTAGAGAAATCACTTCATACTTCTTCAATATAAGCTCACTTTTCATTCAGCAGGTTGATCCTGCATGAGGACAAGATGGAAAAGGGTAACGGCAGCTACTCCACGCTGCAGAACCACAGAACAGCTAATAGAGGAGAAAGGGAAAACAATTGTCCACTGTCCATGAAGCGCCACTGCGCTTTCCTTATTACACAGGCAGTAGTCTTAATCCTTTGTTATTCTAGTGAGTCCATTATAAAAAGCTATAAATTCACAAGATAGTGGTTTGTTCTCCTCCCCTTTTTTTTTTTCCTAGCTCGAACTGAGCAGCATAGTTTGGCTACAGTTCCCACAAGTGGGAACTGGGGAGATGTAAGAGTTTCTTTTTGATTGTGTCTTATGCATATTCGATGTATTTTAGTTCTATATCAAGGACACTCTTGAAATATATTTTTAGCTCTGGGGCAGAAAAGAAGCTCCTCTAAGTAGTAAATTGCACTCGCCAGCTAAGACTTCATTTGGTAACTACCCTGAAGGACAGAACTGTGCAGTTTAGGAAATATCACCCAGGTATGAGGAAGGACTAGAAAGGGAACACCTGTGAGTTAAGCACCTGCTGTGTTCTTGGTACTAGAATAGACATTCTGCTACTTCTCTTGCCATTATTACTACTGCTGTTTCTAAGGGCATTTACTGTTTAATGAGTGGGTACTGTGTTCCAGTCACTGCTAAGAAATGTACATTCCTACTTAATGCTCAACAAAGACCCAGAAAAGCAGAAGATATTAGCTCTCTTTTATAAGGAGATGAAACTGTTGTCTGTTGTTCAGAGGTAGGAAATAATTTACCCAAGGTTACTTATTTAGGAAGGATCAAATTAAAATTCAAACCCAGATCTGTCTAGCTATATACTATCTGAGCTGTACTGACTCCCATTTCCTGTTGGTTTTCATTAAAAGTCAGAAAAATATAATGAGAAGTAGAAACTTGTGAAAGTATTTTTTTTTTTTTTTAGTCTTTCAAACCACACAGATATTAAGTACATTTCAGATACTTTCACCAAATCTCAGGACAAAGAATTTTTGATAGACTACAAAATTCAGTTGGCTACCCAAAATCCTTGAGCCATCTCCTTCTAATACTATTTCCATATCCCCAACCTTAAAAAAAAATTGGTTTCTACTGTACCTATGATCTGCATCTCTTGTTCTAGTAAAAGGCAGATTTCCTGGGACAAATGAAATGAAAAGGAGACACCAATCAAATTAGTTTTGTTGACTTTTTAAGCTAAGTCTAGATGCTGTTGAAACAATTCAGCTGACCATTTTAGAAATGTATTTTGATGGCAAGTGTGAACCTTTGGGAGTAGTTACATTTCAGTTCACTGTTATTTTGCCATTTACTAACTGTGAGACTTGGGCAGTTTAACTTCTCTAACCTCAGATGTGGATTAGATGATCTTTAATATCCATCTCATGTTAAAAATTTCTAATTTTATGAACATGTTTTATCCATTTCATATTGACTCTGTCTAGGGAAGGTCCTGTCATGTGCCTGTTTGAATGTATGCTTCAGTTGTATTTACACAAACCCCATAGCTTTAGAATAGCTTTTAGATTTATTATATCAAAAAAGCTCAGGTTTGCCTTATCATCCTTTCAGGATTTCCCTGAAAGTGGGAGGCTGGGATTTCAGAATTGTACAGTGTGGAAAGTCAATAAAAGAAGATTAGAACCAATGATCTCTGAGTTCCAAACAACTGTGGGTTCATATTCCCAAGAAACCCATTTTTGATTTTACAGAGGGTTCAAGTAAGACAAAGTACTTAAGAGAATATAAGAAATATAGTGGGGTTTATACAAAATCTGATTTCAGAGATTCTTGGGTTCTAGTACAATGTGTAAACATCTGAATCTCACTCCAAAATTGTCACTGTTGAAGATGTCTGAAGCTCTCTGTTGTGACAACTGAGTACGTACCTTATGCCAGCTCTTGTCCCGGACCCTGAGGAAGCAGTTATGAGCAAGACACGGTGTAGTTCGTGCCCTTTTGAGGTGCATAGTCTAGTGAAGAAGGTGGGCCCGTGCAACTGGCAATTTGGATAAAATATAATAAATGTAAGATAGGCACAGGGTACTGTGGGAGCCTAAAATACTTAGCCCAACATAACAAACCAGATAAGACTGTCTGGGGAAGATGATCCCTGACATGAGTCAAAGAATGAGTTGATTGCAAAACAGACAGGAAATTCTAGGAAAAGGGAAAGCATGGGTTCCTAGCATAAAACAAGATGGTATATAGAGAACTAGAAGTGGTTTGGTATTATAAAGCAAAAAAAAAAAAAAATTCAAGTAGCCAGAGATGGAACTGGAGCCATAGTGACATGGATGACATGAGCCAGGTCATTGAGAGCTTTGTGTACCATACCAAGGAGTTTAGACTTCATCTTTTGGGCATTAGGGAGCCATTGAAAACTTTAATATAGGAGTGCCCTGGTCAGAACTGCACTTGTGATGGATCACCCTGGCTGAAATTAGGAAGAGGTATTTAAGTGGGGCCTGGTAACTCAAAACTGGAAATAAAAATATCAGCTATAAAACTAGTATTTCAAGTAGTCCACAAGAAACAGTGAGGGCAAGGCAATCGAGGAAGTGATAAGGATGGAAATGAGCGGATGGGTTTAACAGTATCTTTGTTAACTAACTCTGAGATTTGCTTCATCTTGGTTTGTGCTTCTTAATTTCATGTAGAGTCTACGGTAATATATTGAGTTGGGTGAAGCCAGAAACTGCTGAGCAATATGAATTATTAAGTAAAGCCTTTTACCAGACTCTGTGTTCTCCAAGGGAATCTGCTTTAATCTGAGCCTGGTTCTCCTGAAAATTTAGGAAGCCAGAGCCTGTTATTGTCTCACTTCCTGCACAGTGGTCTCTGGTTCAGACTTAAAGAATGCCTTTTTGCCTGGGCTCAACAGCTTGTAAGCCTTCCTCCTGTGCATACAAATAGCAAATAGATAATAAGTAGAATATTTGAAGGTTCTCTGTTACCTTCAGGTCGTTAAAATAAAGAATCACATAAGTTATCTCAGTTGCCCTTGGATCCTGTAGTTGAAATAAAATAAAGGGCTCTGTTGAGCTGTCTGTGTAAAGCAAATATAACTTGAGAATTAAAAGGAAAAAGTAAACATGGGCACCAAAACTGAAAGCAGGAGACTCTTGGAAACACAGACTGGTACGTCACTGGTTAGAATTTCCTTCATTTTGCAAAGCCACGAGCCACATGCATCAGCTCACCACAAAGTCATTAAGCCTTTTTAAGCTCAGATGAAAAACATTAACAAATACCACAAAAGGCTTTAGTATAGCCCCTTTGTTCACTCACATATGGCACTTTATAACTCCTGCGCCACTCTGGTCGTGGTGTTTGTTTAAGCTGCCTCCATCAGGCTGGTCCTGAAAGAACAAAAGACATCTTGAGCAACCCTAAGCAGGAAATGGGCTAATCTAAACATGGTTTGTGACACTTTAAGTAGAATAGAAAGGGGAGGGATTGATTAGTCATTAATGTCCAATTGGCTCCATATGGATGTTGCAATAATAAAGCCTTTTTTTCAGAGCAGTAGCAGAGTTATTGAATTAGAGGTTTATGTTTCCTCAGAGCTGACCTTAGGGAATTCCCTTTTGGTTCTTCTTGTTGATCTTTTAAAGAGAATGGAGTTTCCAATAGGAAAAAATAGAAGCCTTATCCACAATAATGCTTGCTCATAATGCTACAACCGAGAAGTGCATTAATTTAGCATATTTTTAATCTCTGCTATCATTTCAGTCCTTAGTGCTTTCTTTGCATGCTCTCACATCTTTGGTGGGGCAGTATTTCCGAAGCCAATTAGCCAGTGGCTTGAACTTCATAACTGGTAATAGGCTCCTTTAATGTGCTTAACAGTGCAGAGAAATGGTATCCTTACGGGGGAAAGTAATGTTTCAGCCAAGGAATGCTAGGTTTTGAGATTCAGAGTTATTTCATATCACTGAATAGTTCCTAGGGTAGCTTTGATGTAGGGTAAATGCACTAGATCTGGCTCTGTTCCTTGTTAGCAGAATACTAGCAACAAGTTATTACAGAGGAAGGTAACCCACATCTCTGGGTTTTGGTTTCTTCATCGGTTGTTTAGTCGCTCAGTTGTACCCAACTCTTTGCAACCCCACAGACCACAGCATGCCAGGCTTCTCTGTTATTATCTCCTGGAGTTTGCTCAAACTAGTGTCTTTTGAGTCGATGATGCCATCCAGCCATCTCATCCAATGTCACCCCTTCTCCTCCTGCCCTCAATCTTCCCCAGCATCATGGTCTTTTCCAACGAATTGGCCCTTTTTATCAGGTGGCCAAAGAATTGGAGCTTCAGCTTCAGCATCAGTCCTTCCAATGAATATTCAGGGTTGATTTCCTTTAGGATTGACTGGATTGATCTCCTTGCTGTCCAAGGGATTCTCAAGAGTCTTCTCCAGTTACCACAGTTTGAAAACATCAGTTCTTCGGCACTCAGCCTTCTTTATGGTCCAACTCTCACATTCATACATGACTACTGGAAAAACCATAGCTTTGACTATATGGATCTTTGTGAGCAAAGTGATGTCTCTTCTTTTTAGTATACTGTCTAGGTTTTTCATAGCTTTTCTTCCAAGGAACAAGCATCTTTTAATTTTGTGGCTGCAGTGATTTTGGAGCCCAAGAAAATAGAGTCTGTCACTGTTTCCATTTGCCCCCATCTATTTGCCACAAAGTGATGGGACCAGATACCATGATCTTAGTTTTTTGAATGTTAAGTCAACTTTTAAATCAACTTTTTAACTCTCTTTCACCTTCATCAAGGTAAAGTGAGACAAATATATTTACCCTCTTACCCATTTCAGAGGATTGTAAAGAGGATTGAGATAATGTATTCACTGAAAGCACTTTGTAAATGTTATTGTAGGCAAAATTCCTTAATACATTTGGTGTTTCTATTCTGGAAACTGATCTCTAGTATAGACTAGTGAAAAAAGTAAACTGTTCTTTAAATGTGTTACTTTGCTACACTAAGTAGTAAAATGTCTGTTTCCAAATTGTTCAATGGAATTTTTTCTTAATGTATACACTACATATGTTTACATCTCTACCTCTATCTATCTGTCATCTACCTATCTAATTTATTCAGTGAATTTCTTGGTGTGGATAAACTCAATACTTAACATAAGAAGAGTATTTAGGGTAAGTAGGGATAAATGAATCTTAAAATGAAAACAGGAAAATGAAAATTTACCTAAAACATCCCTGTGCATTGGTCAAATGAAGAGTTAGTACATCAAAGTACCACAGATAATTCATCTTTCATTCCTATACCACAGGTTCCTTTTTTTAAAAATCAACCTTTAACTTAGAAGAACAATGCATTCATATTTTGCATTTGCCTTCTTTAAGTTATGATACCCATCAGTCAATCATTCTTGCTAACCTATCTAGATAATCCTCTATAAAATACATAGAGTACAAACCATACTCTTCCACCACTGGTATCCCTCCTTCTCTGAAGATGAAACACATCAGTTCATTTGTTGAGTGTAATGTGTGGTATGAGGTCAATATTACTTTTTTCCAATACCAGGGAAGCCCCACTTTAACAATGTGTGGTAAGAGGTCAATTTTACTTTTTTCCACATATTTTTCTACTTATTCAAGCACTGTTGGTTGAAAAAAATTATTAGTTCCCACTTTAATAGCCTAAGTCTTTATTAAAATTTGACCATATATGTGAGTATTTAAATCTGGACTCTATTCTGTTCCACTGGTTTGTCTATTCTTATAACAATCCTGCACTGTCTTTATTACTCTAGCTTTTACAGTGTTACAAAGTATTTTTTACTGTAAGCCTTGAAATTAAGTAGTTTGAATCCTCCAAACTTCTTCACGTTTGTTTTGGATGTTTTCATATAGTTTTAAAATAAAGTTGTCAATTTCTAAAAAAGTCTTTTGCAAATTTAATAGGATTGGGTTGAATCTATAGATAAATTTGGGAAGGAATTGTCATCTTCAAATATTAGGTCTTCAGATCCATGAACATGGTATATCCCTCCATTTATTTAGGTTTACTTACTGAACTCACAAATATTGTTTTTAGTGTAGAGGTCTTGTGTACTTTTTTGGCTTAATTTATTCCTAAGAATTTTATTTTCCAATGCTATTATGAATGTAAATTTTAAAATTATTTTTTAATTGCTCTACTATTAGAAGTACAGTTGATTTTATAGTTTTGTATGTTGCAGTAATAGTAAACTCACTTTTTATTTTAAAAAAATTATGTATTTATTATTTTTGGCTGTGCTAGGTCTTCATTGCTATGCATAGACTTTCTTTACTTGCAGAGAGCAGGGGCTACTCTTTAGATGTGGTATGCAGGCTTCTCATTGTGGTGGCTTCTCTTTGCCAGGCGTGGGCTCTAGGCACACAGGCTTCAGTAGTTGCCATGTGGGGCTCACGGGCTCTAGAGCACAGGTTCAGTAGTTGTGGCTCACACGGGCTTAGTTGCCCCATGACATGTGCGATCCTCCCAGATCAAACCCATGTCTCCTGCACTGGCAGGCAGATTCTTAACCACTGGACCACCAGGAAGCCCATAAATTCACTTTTTAGTTCTAGAAATTATTTTGCAAGTTTCTTAGGGTTTTTTTAATGTAAAAAATTATCTATGAATACACTCTACATGACTTATTATTTTCCATTTTGCATGCTTTTTATTTCTTTACCTCCAGTAGAATGTTAATTAACAGTGGTAAGAGTGGGCATCCCTTGTACTGTTCTTCATCTTGGAGGAAAGCATTCAGTAGTTCACTATTAATTATTATGTCCTACAGGTTTTTCTTAAAAGTACTTTATCTGACTGAGGAAATTCCCTTCTATTATTAGTTTCCTGAGAGTTTTTGTCATGAATTGGTATTGAATTTTGTTTAAACCACTTTTTGAATCTGTTGTGATGATCATGTTTTTCCCCCTTTGTTTTATTAATGTAGAGAATTACATTGCCTGATTTCAAATATTAAATTAATATTACATTTTAAATTAATTTATCCTGAAATAAATTCTACTTGATCTTATTTTATTATCCACTTTACATATTATTGTATTTAATTTGCAAATATTTTATGAAGAATTTTGCACTTATGCTCAAATCTCTGTCAGGGTATGATGTTACTTCATAAAATGAATTTCGGAAGTTTTTTCTTTCTCTACTTTCTTAGTTTGTATAAGACTACTGTTAGTTTTTCCTTAAATGTTTGGAAGAATTTACCAATGAACCCACTTGAGATTAGGGTTTCCTTTGTGGGAAGGTTGTTGACTATAAATTGGTTTTATATATTAGCTATGAGTATTCAGACTTTCTATATGTTCATAATTGAATTTTAGCAGTTTGTGTCCTTCAAGGAATTTGTTCATTTCATATAAGTTGTCAAATTTATTGGAATTAAGTTAGTCACAATATTTGCTTTCTATCCTATTTAATGTGAGTTGTATCTACAGTGAAATACCCTCTTTCAATCCAAATATTGGTATTTTTGTTTCCCCTTTTTGTAGATCAGTCTCATAGGGGTTTATCAATTTTATTGATCTTTTCAAATTACCAATGTTTGACATTGTAAATTGTTTCCTATTCCATTGATATCTGCTCTTTATCCATCCTGAAACTCTCCAATTTTAACTGGATTATTTAATTTATTTATATTTAATATAATTATTGATTATAGTGGGATAAAGTTTTACAATTTTCTATTTTTCTCTTTGTTCCCTCAACTTTTGGCTTTCTGTTACTACTTTTCTTCCTTTTGCTTAATTGAATCCTTTTTCTAAGCTATTGTTATGAAGACATAATTTTTTTTTAGAGGAGTTTGAGGTTCACAGTAAAATTGAGGGAAAGATAAAGATTTCCCATATACTCCTGTCTTCACACGTGCATAGCCTCTCCTGTTACCAACATCCCACCTGAATGGTACATTTGTTATAATTGATGAACCTATGTTGACACATCCTAACCACCCCAAATCCATAGTTTGTATTAGGGTTCATTCTTGATGTTATACATTCCTTGGGTTTGGACAAATGTATAACATGTATCCATCATTATGGTATACAGAATATTTTCATTGCCCTAAAATTCCTGTGTGTTCACTTACTCATCCTTCCTTCCCCCACTCTTTGCAACCACTGATCTTTATACTGTTTCCTTTTGAATCCTTTGTTAGTCTTCCATTTGAATTACTCTACTGGTGTTTTAGCTATACTTCTTTGTATTTTTAAATTTTTTTTCCCTAGATTCACTATTCATCCTTAATTTGAATATCCCTATAGTTAAAATTATACCACTTCTCATAAAATAAAGCAACATTTAACTTTTACTAACTTGATCTTTTGTGCCAATGTGCTATTTTTCTCATGATTTTACCTCTTCTTATTTTATAAATCCCAGAATATAATGTTATATTTTGTATTAAATAGTC
This sequence comes from Cervus elaphus, assembly GCF_910594005.1. NCBI lineage: Eukaryota > Metazoa > Chordata > Mammalia > Artiodactyla > Cervidae > Cervus > Cervus elaphus. The sequence continues at coordinate 49,904,707 of NC_057815.1, forward strand.
ACTTGTCTTTTAAAAATATTAAACAATCAGCTTTTGTTATGAAATCCAGAAAAGACAAAAGTTTTTAATTTAGTCACATATTTCTCATTTTCAATTCTCTTCTATCCTTTCTATATATCTAAGTTTCCATCAGATGTTATTTTTCTTCATCTTGAATAATTTCCTTGAATGTCTCTTTTGGTATGGATCTGCAGGTAATGCATTCTCTCAGCTTTTGTTTATCTGAAAATGTGTTTCATATTCATTTTTTAAGCATATGATCATTAGATAAGACTACACTGGTTTTTTTTTTTTTTAGCAGCCTAAAGATATTCCATGGTCTTCTAGTCTTCATTGTTTCTAATGAATAATCAGCCATAAGTTACATTACTGTCTCATTTTATGTATTATGTGTCCTTTTTCTCTAGCATTTTCCCTTTGTCTTTGGTTTTCAGCAGTTTGACTAATGTTTAGGTATGGTTTTCTTTGTATTTATCCTGCCTGTGATTGTCTGAATGCCTCGAACCTATAAGCTGTGTTTTTTCTACCAGATTCAGGTAAGTTTCAGGCCATGTTTCTTCAAATATTTTTCTATCACAATCCTCTCTCCTCTCTTTCTAGAATTCCAGTTACACATATTTTAGGGCAATATATTGTTTTACATATTGCAAAGTCTCTGCTTACTTTTTTATCTTTTTCTCCTTCTGTTTTGAGACTAGCTAATTTCTTTTGATGTATTTTTAAGATCACTGACCCTTTATTCTGCACTTGAAAATGCTATGAAGTCCATTCAGTGTATTTTCATCTCAAATATGTCTGTCAGTTCTAGAATTTCCATGTTTCTTTGTGTAGTTTCATTTCTCTGCTAAGTACCCCATTTATGCATTATTTATGATATTCTTTTCCTTTATATACTTGAACATATGTTTTAATGGCTACTTTAAAGTCCTCATTTACTAATTACACTATTTGAGCCATCACAGTTTCTACTGATTTTTTTTTTTTTTTTTGAGGGTGGGAAGGCCTCTGGGTCACATTTTCCTGATTGTTTGCACAACTAGTGATTTTTTTATTATTATTATACATTGTGGATTACAAATTATAGAGACTGTGGCTTCTATTCTCTTTCTCTGTTAAGAATGTTACTTTTTGTTCTAAGAGGCAGTTCAATTGATCTCATTGAAATTATAGAGGCTTAGTTTGCATGTTAGGTGGTGACTGTTTCAGTTTTGTCTTTAGTCCTAGAATGAATCCTTAGTCTTGGCATGTAGTCTTTATTCAAAGAGTGATCCCTCTGGGGTTTCAGTGGAAAGCCTGAGTTTTTCATGGATACTTTCTTACTTGGTAGGATTCAAATCCAAATTCTGTTTAACTTGCAGTGGGCATCAGCTGAAATATCTTCTCAGATTTTTCAGATATATAGACCTGATTTCCACTGGAATCACTGAAATCATCCCTATACCTGTGAAGTTCAGGTGATAGCCACTCAGAAGCCTCAGACTATCTTTCCTGATACATTAGGCCAATTAAGACTGATCTTCTGTTGCATTCTAGCCACTCCATGCTAAGTAGACTGGGGAATGTCTTCATGGAAAAGCTATAAAAGCAGGGTTTTACTCAGTGATATTCTTTCTTTCTAAGAGTGAATCCTCTCCAGCTTCTTCTTGATTTTGGTAGAGCTCAAGTACCTTCAATTAGTTGTTTTTCTATATTTTTTTTCCTCCAGAATTTATAATTATTATCTGATTAAAGGTTAGTCTGATTTAAGTTATTCTGCCACTACCAGAACTGGATCTCTCCCAGAAGAGGATCTTTTGTGCTGATATTTTACTTACATTCATTCTGTCTGACAAAATGTAAATCTTAATGGGCCTTTGAGAAGGTATTTATTCATCTTACTTTTCTCTATTCTTTATTTCCAATTCGCTAGTAATCACTGAGACTATTCAGTGGTAATTTCTAATTTAGCTTCCATTTTGATATCTTGTAAAACATATTTGTTCATGTCCCTACCCTGCTTTTTTAAAAACCTTAAATACTTCTTGACTTTATAGTTAAGGTACTTGGCAATCTTGCCACTACTTACTTTCTGAATTTAATCTCTTGACATTCCCTTATTTTTTTTTTATTTAAATAAACTCAAGCCATAACCAGATTCCTTTTATTCCTTAAAACCCTCTATGCCTTTGTTATAACTCTGTCTTTATATTCATACATTCTGCAGCCTAGAATGCTTTCATACTCGTGAAAAGTGAAAGTATTAAAACTTAGTCATGTCCAACTCTTTGCGAACCCATGGACTATAGCCTACTGGACTCCTGTGTCCATGGAATTCTCCAGGCAAGAATACTGGAGTGGGTAGCCATTCTCTTCTCCAGGGGATCTTCCTGACCCAGAGATCAAACTCAAGTCTCCCACATTGCAGACAGATTCTTTATTGTCTGAGCCACCACACTTATACCTCCTGGTAAATTCTCACTCTTCCTTTAAGATACTACTTAAGCAGTACTTACTCTCTACAGCTCTCTTCACCTCTGTCCACTCCAACAATATTAATAGCCTCTCTTCTCTGCTTTCATAGTATTTTGAAATTACCCATGTTACTTACAATGTTTTGTAATTTTCTATTTGTGCATCTTTTTCCCTCACTGGACCAGATTCCTTTAAAACAAGGCACATGTATTTATCTTTGTATCTTCTGTCACAATGCTGGGTACATCTGAAACTTGTCAGAAGTGTTTGCTGAATTAATGCATACATAAATGATTCCTAAGCACATTATAGAATTTGCCAGAGTTCCTCCTTAGGGAGGACTTTATATATGCACAAATCCACACCAAACGCTTACTCATTCACTCACATAACCCTTGGAATTTACCCAGGAAGGGGGCCTCTTTAGGATTAGTTCAGGACCATTGCCATAGGCTATGATGGTTAAACTAGCTTTCTTTCCAACCCACCTGGAAAAACTCAACTTTCTGTATTCTTTTTAAATCGTTTAAATCACAGATCCCTAAGGAAGTTTTTGCCTTGGCAATTTCTGCTTTTTTCCCCATTGACTATCTTTTTGCATCTAACTGAAAGTTTGGCTTTATACAAGCTGATATGGGAGACAAAAATGAATTAACCAGTCTGAGCCCCTTCAGGGAAATGGAGAGAACAGGAATTCCTGGAGTAAATGGAACCAATGCTTTTCCTTGTTGCCTAGTGTGATACTGTTGGCCTCCTGTTATTTAGGAATGGTGTTGCTGGTAATTAAAGACTCTCAGGTCAGCTGGGAAGCAGTAGTCTCCAAGTACATAGCTGTAGGTCTAGGCATCTTCCAACTGCTTTTCATGAGAAGACATATTATGAATATTGAACTCACCAATGATCCCTCTGCTATTAAAAGTAAAAAATCTGCCTCTTAGAATTATGAGCTATTCCCTAGGATAACTCTGGATTCTGACACAGAGCATTGGCTATTTTAGAATGAAATGCCTCCCCCACCCCTTTTTTAACTTGATGTTATCTTTTAAAATAAATGAGCAGTATGAAGTCACATTTGATATGTAGATTCTAAAGTTAATTATAGCAGAGAGTCACTTTTAGGCTTCAAATTTTCAGACTAATAGCATGCCTTTCAAAAATAATACTATGTAGTATTATATAGAATTTTCCTTATCTGTTTAAAAGAGCTTTCTTAATATACAGTCTCTATTTTTAAGTTTCTGAGTTTATATGCATGTATGCAGTCATATGTGTTTTTATTACTACAACAATAATTCCCTTACCAGTTTGTTTCATGAAGCAGCTTAGAGAAGTTATGACCCTTTTACATTTTCTTAAAATTCTGACTCTGATCATATATCATATATCAGATCCAATTTAAAAGTAGTTTCAAACCTTGGTCTCTCTAGATAAGTCTCCTCTCTTCCCAAACCTTGGTTTATTAATACACCACTTCTAGTTTTAACTTGAAATATCCCATTCATTTTTCAGTTGACTCCAAGCACTTGGGAGAGAGAAAAGGAGACAAGAAAAAAGAGATGTATATACACCCTGACGTTTCCTATTTTCCCTTTCTTAATTCACATTTCTATACTATGTGCTGTGCTTAAATTTCTCAATATCTGGGAGCATTTCTTGTGAGACTAGACATCTTCTGTGTATCCCAGTGTCATGTAAATATGTATTATGGGAGGACAGACAAGGTCACTTGTAGGACAGTTGGTGGGTGAGACGTGAACTCTTTTCCTTGGAGAAGGTAGAATTTAGTTAGGTAAAAGTGAGTAGGAAGGGTATACTAAGACTGCAATATGGAATGAGAGGCAGAGAGATTGAGCATAGGTATGAACATATTTGGGAGCATCAGTTGATATGTAGAGGTGGCGCTAGTGGTAAAGAACCCACCTGCCAGTGCAGGAAACATGAAAGATGAAGTTAGATCCCTGGGTCGGGAAGATCCTCTGGAGGAGAGCATGGCGACCCACTCCAGTATTCTTTCCTGGAGAACCCCATGGACAGAGGAGCCTGCTGGGCTACAGCCAATAGGATCGCGAAGAGTCAGACATGACTGAAGTGGCTTGGCATGCACATACAGAAGATCTACTGAAACCAGAGTCTAAAAATCTACCATGATCAGTCTGTAGGAGATTAAAACTTCCCATTTACAATGAAATACATCTTGTAAGTAAGTAAATAAATGGAAGCTGGCTGTTTGGTGTTGCCAGAGGTAAAGAAAAGCTATGACAGTAAAAGCAGACCTCGAGTGTTAATCACCTGTAGCATAGTAGTTAACTTAGAATAATATTGAAATGTTTTTGTATCTGACATTCTCCACAAGCCTGTCTCCTGTGTACGCACGCAAGTATATAAATTGCTGAATTCATGTCAGTTGTAAAGTAATGGCACTGGGGGCGTCATAAATTACCATGGTGATCCTCAGGAGAAGACACGGTCGTATCTGAATGAGTGTTTCACTTCCAGAGTAATGGATGCCTTCATCTGGCCCAGCAGTCAGCACATTGCCCTGCGTTGATGGATATTGTCAGCTGGAAGCCACACTACATTTCACTGCACAATAAACATGGCTGTCAAACCCATATAAAGTGAAATCAATTTATCCTGTATGGTCAGTGCATTTTAAATGAAATTAATGTACTGTGGGTATGGTGGCAAAAAGGTAGCATATTAGTTATGCATCTTGGGATTTGAGACTTTTCATGTAAGGGATCATTCTATCTAGTAGGCTTCAAAGAAAAGCTGTATATAAAATGTGTTATTTTGCATGGTCTTCAGAAAGGGGCCCCTCTCCCCTTCTTCATGTTTAGAAAAGAATTGATAATATTAGCCAGTTCGGCCCTTTTATCCTGTCTTTTGTTTGCAATAAATGATGACCATATTTGCCAAATAATAGTGTACTTTAATGTTCTAATTTATTACTAGCTGTGACACAAACAAATTTCTACTTAATCAGGTAGCTGGAAATAGAGTAGAAGGGCAGAGATGTACTGAATCGTATTTTACCTATGTAATCACTCCACTGAGCTGAAAGGATTTGCTTTTTGTAAAATGTAGAGATATAAGTTTTAATGTATGTTTTGCTTCTAAACTTTTAGGAGTAGGCTTTCCTGTTTATGCAGTAGAATACCTGGCTAAGGCCATCAGTCCAACTTTACATTTAACTATAGGGGTTCTCAGTCTATAGGGAAATATTTAGTGGTCGCCACATGTAGAGCATGTCCATCAGCGTGTCATGCTCGCAGAGGGTATGAAAACAAGCAAGAGCTGTGTAGATTCATTCATTCACTTGTTCATTAATTGAATGTATTTCACTAACTGAAACTTTATATGCCATGTGCTTTATTGGAACCTAGAGATACAGCCATGAAGGAGAGCCAGTTCCCACCATATCCTCAAAGGACTTTTAATCTAGTATGATATTATGGTCACTAGGCTTCCCAGGTGGTGCTAGTGGTGAAGAACCCACCTGCCAATGCAGGAGACACAGGATACGTGGGTTTGATCCCTGGGCCTGGAAGATCGCCTAGAGAAGGGCATGGCAACCTACTCCAATATTCCTGCCTAGAGAATTCTATGGCCAGAGGAGCCTAGTGGCCTACAGTCCATAGGGTTGTAAAGAGTCAGACACAACTGAAGCAACTTAGCACGCACTATGGTGACGTCTTTGGAAACCATGAAATATCAAGAATTTAGAAACAGGGATGTGTGGCTCAGCTGGTAAAGAATCTGCCTGCAGTGCGGGAGACCTGGGTTCAATTCCTGGGTTGGGAAGATCCCCTAGAGAAGAGAAAGGCTACCTACTGCAGTATTCTAGCCTGGAGAATTCCATGGACTATGGAGTCCATGGGATCACAAAGAGCTGGACACAACTGATCGACTTTCACTTTCATAGGAATGTTAAAGAATTATCCTCATGCAGCAGAAAAATATATCAGGACCCTTGAAATGACTGCCTTTTAGTCTACTACTTTTGTATATGAGTTGAAAACTGAACAATTTTGTCCTTGGAATTCAGGCAAGAATACTGGAGTGGGTAGCCATTCACTTCTCCAGGGAATCTTCCTGATGCAAGGACTGGACCCAGGTCTCCTGCATTGCAAGTGGATTCTTTATCGTCTGAGCCTCCAAGGAAGCCAAATAAGTAGTTGGTGGTGGTGGTGTTCAGTCGCACAGTCGTTTCCAACTCTTTGCTACCCCATGAAGTGCAGCATGCCAGACTTTCTTGTCATTCACCATTTCTGGAGCTTGCTCAAACTCATGTCCACTGATCCATGATGCCATCCAACCATCTTGTCCTCTGAAATCCCCTTCTTCTCCTGCCTTCAATTTTTCCCAGCATCAGTGTCTTTTCTAATGGGTCAGCTCTTCACATCAGGTGGCCAAAGTATTGGAGTTTTAGCTTCAGCATCAGTCTTTCCAACGAATGTTCAGGACTGATTTACTTTAGGATTGATTGGTTTGATCCCCCTGCAGTCCAAGGGACTCTCAAGAGTCTTCTCCAACACCACAGCTCAAAAGCATCAATTTTTCAGTGTTCAGCCGTCTTTATGATCCAACTCTCACATTCATACATGACTGCTGGAAAAACCGTAACTTTGACTATATGGACCTTTTTCGGCAAAGTAATGTCTCTGCTTTTTAATACTCTGTCTAGGTTTTTCATAGCTTTTCTTCCAAGGAGTAAGTGTCTTTTAATTTCATGGCTGCAGTCACCATCTGCAGTGATTTTGGAGCCCAGGAAAATAAAGTCTGTCACTGTTTCCATTATTTCTTCATCTATTTGCCATGGAATGATGGGACCAGATGCCATGAACTTCATTTTTTGAATGCTGAGTTTTAAGCCAGCTTTTTCACTCTCCTCTTCCACCTTTATTAAGAAGTTCTTTAGTTCCTCTTTGCTTTCTGCCGTAAGGGTGGTATCATCTTCATATCTGAGGTTATCGATATTTCTCCTGCAATCTTGATTCCAGTTTGTGCTTCATCCAGTCCGACATTTCACATGATGTACTCTGCATATAAGTTAAATAAGCAGGGTGACAATATACAGCCTTGACGTACTCCTTTCACAATTTGGAACTAACCTGTTGTTCCATGTCCAGTTCTAACTGTTGCTTCTTGACCTGCATACAGATTTTGCTGGAGGCAGGTGAGGTGATCTGGTATTCCCATCTCTTTAAGAATTTTCCACAGTTTGTTGTGATCCACACAATCAAAGGCTTTGGCATACTCAGTAAAGCTCAAGTAGATGTTTTTCTGGAATTCTCTTACTTTTTCTATGATCCAACAGATGTTGGCAATTTGATCTCTGGTTCCTCTGCCTTTTCTAAATCTAGCTTGTACATCTGGAAGTTCTCATACTGGTGAAGCCTGGCTTGGAGAATTTTGAGCATTACTTTGCTAGCATGTGAAATGAGTGTGATTCTTTATTGTCTGAACCTCCAGGGAAGCCCAGTAAGTAGTTATTGAGTATCTATTGTATGAAAAATCCTGGGGATACAAAAATGAGTACAACATAAACACTAACTTTAGGGGTCTTATAAACCTGGGGATAGAATGGAAATAATTAGAGATGATTACCAAAAAAAAAGAAAAGGAATTTCTTTGGCACAGGAAAAAAAAAAAAAAACATTAAAAAAAAAGAGGAATGAATGCAGCCTGGGAGGCATCATTGCAAATGTTCTTCCTTTGGCCTGAATTATCCTACCCATCTGTCTTTACTGGGCAGTAAAGACTCCCCTATTCACGTGCTAATTCCTATTTGTCTTCCAAGATTCAGATTAGATGTCACCTTTAATAGGAGACATTAGTTGACCGTCCCATCAGCTGGTGCCCTCTTGATGTCCCGTTTACTTCAGTACTAGAGCACTTACCATATATTCCATTATGACTGTCTGTTTGGGGTCAGTCTCCTCCCTGAACTGTGAGCTCCTTTAAAAGCAGGTGCTGTTTTATTCACTTTTGTATACCTAGCACTTGGCATAAAGCCAAACTCATAGTAATTGCTCAGTTAATAGTTTGAATCAAATCATTTAATTAATTCATGAAACACACTACATTTAAATAGGCCTTAAAGGATGAGTGGGATTTAGCTTGAAGAAGTAAGAGAAGGAGCTTCCAGCCAGTGAGGGGAGCACTGGCCAAAGTTCAGTATTGTGAAAGAGAATTCTTTTGGGGTAAGAGATAGTTTGAAATGGCTGTGATGTTTAGCACATGAGCCTAAAGTCATAGGTAAGAGCCTACTTTTGAAGGGAGAAATCTCAGCAGGAAAGGTTGTGTGCATGCTAAGTCACTTCAGTAGTGTCCGACTCTGAGACCCTATGGACTGTAGCCCACCAGGCTCTTCTGTCCATGGGATTCTCCAGGCAAGAATACTGGAGTGGGTTGCTGTGCCTTCCTCCAGGGAATCTTCACAATCTAGGGATTGAACCCATGTCTTATGTCTCCTGCATTGGCAGGCAGGATCTTTATCACTAGCGCCACCTGGGAAGCCGAAATAATGCTTTACTGTCAACTGTATTTGATTGTAGTAAAAATGTACTAGGTGTTTAAAAACATGCAAAAGTAATTCTGCCCAGTGTGTCTTTGAGACCTACCTCAGAAGAGCCTGTAGGATTGCCATCTGCAACTGTATCCTGCTTCCAAGAGTTCATTTAAAAAGAAGTTTATTAAAAAGTTGCTAGGGAAAGCAACTGAACCAGGTGGCAAGTTGTGTTGCATTATCCAGATAATAATGCTTTGCACCCGTCTTGTTCTTCCTGCCCTGACATTACAGGAAGTAAAGCAATGAATGGCTCTGCAGCTAAACTACAGCAGTATTATTGTTGGCCAACAGGAGGCGCCACTGTGGCTGAGGCACGCGTCTACAGGGATGCCCGAGGCCGGGCCAGCAGCGAGCCACACATCAAGCGGCCAATGAATGCGTTCATGGTTTGGGCAAAGGATGAGAGGAGGAAAATCCTTCAGGCCTTTCCTGACATGCATAACTCCAACATTAGCAAAATCTTAGGTGAGTGCAGCCACTGATGCTGATTATGTATCCAGTGAGTGGAAAGAAGGGTCCTAATAGGACACCTGAGGGAGACTGTGGTATGCAGATATTAGGTGTCACTCAGCAAGCTGCCCCCGGAGACTGTCCTTGTCTCTTCACTCTTCACCCCGCACCGCGGCATTTAGGTTTAGGAGTTAGTACATCCACCAGGTGCCAGGGCAGGACTGACTAAACACTTCTTTTAGAGACAAAACTATTTATTTTATGTGTTAATAGGACAACTCTGAGAGGTCACTGCTAATTAAGAATCATAAAGACAAGTTTTATCTCCTTTCCTTAATTTAGTCTTTTAAAATCTTTCAGCTGCTATGAAACCCTGGAAACACTCATAGAGTTTTCTGCTTTAGTGTTCTTGGGTTCATATGTCCTTCTGAAAGAACTCACCAAGGACTAAGGGTGAGCCCCCAAATAGTGTGAAATTTATGGAGTGTAGAACAGTGCCTCTAATGATAACTTTAAAACTTGTAAAATAAAACTACATTTACTTTAATAAGATATGACTAGTTCAAATTTCATAGCAGTGAGTTGAACACATAGACCACAGGGCAGAGGCCCATTCTGTGGTAACTTGCCAGAGTGATTCTCCTGTTTCTCTGGATTAAACTCAATCCTTTTTCTATTAGTGTAAATCTTGCCTCGTGCAGATTATACAGTGTGGAATTATTGTACTCAACATATTGAATGTATTTTATTCAACATGCAGCATTGCAGTCAACATGTTTCCTCTTTAAGAAGAAAAAACACAGAAGGCGCTGTTCTGTTTAAGCTGTCATGATGTGACAAAATCTCAAAGGGAGCTGTTTAAGAAGCCGAAAAACATTAGAGACTTAAACTGTGGTTTTCTTGTTTTAAATGTTTTGTTCAAAAGCAATAAATATTTAACCTGAGTAAATATCAGTGATCTGGACATACACAAATACCCATGTTTTGTCACTGTATAAATAATTTAACTTGATTCTGAGACATTTGAGGCAGTGACCCCTATGAAAATTTAGAACCTACATAAGATCAAATAGTGTTAAGATGTTAAAATAGTTTTTTCCTTTTTCTTTTTGATGTTTGAATTTCAAGGTAGATACTAAAAATCATTACAATTAAGTGGAGTTTTATTTTTAGACTTTCAGGGATATATATCAGGGTATCATTCTTATGAATTTAAAGACCTTTCAAACCATGATGGATATATTAATTTTTTTCTAATTAATAGATATTCCAAAGAAAATTATTATTTTTCTGTCCCTAAATTTTGATATCTAACTTTGAAATTTTCTCTTTTTTGGCCATTTTATTAGCAGTGTGAGTAAGCTCACCAATGGGCACAAAACCTCTCTGTTTCCATGTTGGCAGCTGTGGGGAATCTATATTATTGATGTGCATTCTGTGAAAAAAAATTAAGAGTATAGTAAGTGTATTCATTAAAGTGTAAACTTTTAAGCACAAGCATTTTTAAGAGCACCAAAAATCCTCCATTAACTGGGGCTTTAAGCTGCTGGGAGCCAGCTGAACACAGAGAACCTTGTCCGGTAGACTTTCTACACAACTTTTGCACAACAATCAGGAAAACAGGGATGGATGTGCTATTAAAACAGACCAGGATATTGCTGGCTACAGAGAATATTTGTACAACTTTTCCATTTGTTTATATATGAAAAATCTCCACCGAAGAACAGCTAGCATCCAGTCAGCACAGCTGTTACCGCTTTATTCACTAGCGACACACAAAAATGCAATTTGATACACATTAAAAAACACATCCCTTCTTCGTCAAGTGTTTAGATAATTCTTTATAAACAATATTAGAGAAATGAATACTTTTCCTTCTTCCTGTATAAACCGTATTAAAAATTTCTTACTTTCATTGGTATGGCTTTGAATGAATTGTTTAGAGTACTTGAAAATGGTATATATAATTCCAACTGTACCTTCCGGTTCTAAAGTTGTAACTTAAGTAGAGTTTAGGCTTTTTAATTACCTTAGGCCAGGAGAGACAGTGTGCACCTTAGGTTTTTATATGTGGAAGAATATCAACATTTGCTAACATCTTATCAAAGGATAGCTTCGCCAAAGGTGCTTGGAGTGTTAGGGTTGTTTGAATTACTGGAACCTAGAGAGTTGTTCCTGAGTATTCTGTCATACTCCAAAGTATATTTAGGAAATTCAGGTTTTTAACCCTATGCAGTTGGGTGGGGAAATGACCTTGGTGTAGGAGATGATCTTTAAGCAGCAAAGACACATTTTAAAACATTATACTTCTTGTAGCATCAGGCTTTAAATTATTGAGAAAAATACTGTAATAAATGTGTCACATCCAAATTATTCTTTGCTCTATCATCTAAAATACTAGTTGTGAGGCTGGATGACATGTGGTAATAGGAGATACTCAGAGCACAGGTGGGTGAAGTGGTGGGAAGGTAGACCCAGTATTTACCAGGAGTAGGTTGCCTTGACCACTTGGGTACTTAAAGGCTATGTTTATGTCTAGGGTCTCGTTGGAAATCCATGTCCAACCAAGAAAAGCAACCTTATTATGAGGAGCAGGCCCGGCTAAGCAAGATCCACTTAGAGAAGTACCCAAACTATAAATACAAACCTCGACCGAAACGCACCTGCATTGTCGATGGCAAGAAGCTCCGGATTGGGGAATACAAGCAACTGATGAGGTCTCGGAGACAGGAGATGAGGCAGTTCTTTACTGTGGGGTAAGTGTTCCTACATTCAGCCACCTGAGCTCTCCTTTCCCAGTAAGAAACCACAGGATGGCTACCGGCAGTGTGTTTGGTAAGGAGATTAGAGAAAGGAGGAGGTTGTGACAGACGGGGCCTATCATGACTACACAGCCTTGCAACATGGCTCCTGCTCAAATCGAAATAAATGCAACGGATTGCTCTCAACCGATCACCCCTTTCATTGTCTCTCAAATTCATCTAAGATATTCAGTGCCCACACACAAAGTTTCTGGTAGTTTATTTAAGTAGACAGAGAGAGAGAGAGAAAACTAACCTTAAGAAATCCCCAGAAGCTTTCTAGCTTCTCTGGGTGGTGCTTCTGACTCTAATCACAATAGTCTGCTTTTGTTGTGGGATCTACCACAAGATAATTGGCCTTGACATTGGTTAGAGGACCTCATTTTTGGCATAAGATCCAGAACTCCTGTTGCAGTAAATTATTCTGTGGTAGAAGCAGTAACAATGTGGATTTTTCTTGCTTAAATCAGAAACTAGACATGTTTTTGATATCTTCAAGTCTGATTTCATGTCATTTTGTTTAAAAATTAGGTAATAGATTTCTGGTATAAATTTCGACTTGGCTGACTGGCTGTCTGCATTCAAAAGAGGCCTCTTGTAACCACAGTCGTCAGAATTAAGTGGGGATGCAGATGCCTATATGTTCCAGCACACTCAGACCTAGAAGCCCAGGGGGGTGGCAAACCAGAGGACTGTTCTGGAGGCCCCGGCCTGAGGCAGCTGGAATCGGACTGGAGAGACGCGTAGGAAGGGCTTGAGAGGGAGAAGTGGAAGAAGTAAAGAGGAACTTGTGCTCACTGTTGACTGGAAGGGGAACTGAGCAGCTGTGCTGTGTCAGGAAAATAAAAAAGCTTCACTTGAGGTGAAGAAAAGAGATACCATAAAGGAGGTATCTCTTTTAACCTCATGGAACAAAAGGTTGGTTTCAGAAGCATGTGTTTAAAAACAGAAAACTGATTTGGAAAGGTAAATAGAATACCAAAGAAAGGGGGCCAATGGCAGCAGTCTGGGTCACCATACACTACACTAGAGTGTCCAAGGGAGTAGCATGGGCTTCAGCATTTGCTTCAGACGCTGACTGTGCCACCTGCTTGGACGAGTTATTTAACTTTTCTAAGCTTCTGTTTTTTCATGTGTGAAGTGAAACAAGTAATAGTACCTATCTCAATAAGGCAATGCTTTTAAAAATGCTTTGTATAATCTTAGTATAATATCAATAATAGTGAATTCTTGCCATTATTATCCTTATTAAACATGGATTTGCTATCACAGTAAAACTATATTTTATATCACACTAGACAATCAATGACTATGCCTTCAGAATATGCCTCAGAGTCCTATGTGAGGATGGCACAGTCTATGTATGGTAGAAGCTTTATGAGGTAAAGTGAGGCTTAAATCTCTTTGCTATTTGAGGATCCCTGTATATTAGCAGATGAAGATGTGCCAAAATAAGATATCAAATCCTTCTGTGTTATAAATGTTTACATTTTTTAAAAAGCAATGCTTTTAACTCCAAAAGTACAATACAGTATAATTGGGCAATTCACATGCTAATTAGAGTATTTATGAAATATACCAAGTCACAGTACACTTTAGGAAGTATAGTTGTAGGTAACAAAATATAAATTTAAGACTGTATAATGTCTTCTTTTAATCCTGTTAGTGTATCCCTGAAAACGTGTATAATCTCTTTTGAAGAGAGACTCGAAAGTTTAAATCTGAGACATTTTCTCATTCCAATCTTTCTCTCCTGTCATGTCCCCTGTGTTGCATAGTGGGCCCCTTTTGCCATAGTCTGGAAGATTAGCAAAAGCACCATTTTAGTTCCCTGATACTTACTTGAATATATGAGATGCAGTAATTCTATTTAGTCCCCTTTATGAAAGGCAACATTGACAATGGCTCTGGATCAAAATACCTCAACACATAACAATGTATGTAAAATGAAACTCTAATAAAACAGCTCAATATCATCTACCACTTATTGAATGCCTACTGTATATGAGGAATTTTAGGTATATAAACTACATAATCCTCTAAAATAAGGAAATCGAGGCTTTAAGAGGTCTGATGGCTACTGATGGCTTCCAGGTGGCGCTTGTGAAAGAATCTACCTGCCAATGCAGGCAGATGTAAGAGACGCGGGTTTGATCCTTGGTTTTGGAAGATCCCCTGGAGTGGAAAATGGTACCCCACTCCAGTATCCTTGCCTGGGAAATCCCATGGACAGAGAAGCCTGGCAGTCTGAAGTCCATAAGGTCACACAGAGTCAGACATGACAAGCAATTTAGCACGCACTCATGGCTACTGAAAGGTGAGATGAAGTAAAGGTTTAAATCAGGTCTCTGTCTCTGTCATGCCAAATGACTGGGAAACTGTCCTTACTACATTGCTTCAAAATAGGCCTCACAGTCCTATTCTGCACAGTCGTGAGTATGACGCTGCTATTTGAGGAAGAGCTCCTAGAACCTACAGAAAATAAGGTCTTTTATTCTGGTACACAGTGGCATAAAAGAACTTTGAAATTTAGAGACTAAGGATCCTGATAGTGTAGGAGGTCCTTTGTGGAAGGCTCATTATAAACTGAGAAATAGGGCTATGGATGTGCAAGGAATGGCCAGAATACTTTATTCTTTAATCTTCAATGATGAGTATTTTCCTCTGCCCAATTTTAATAATATTTGCTACATGAAGCCAGACATTATTTCCACTTAAGGATTAGCATTCTCTTTTAAGTAGTATTCTCTTTTTAAGTAGTAGTATTAAGTAGTAGTATTCTCTTTTTTGATAGATTATTAACTCCCTAGGGTTCATCTTTGGAAATTGATCTTCATTAGATGCGGGGTTATTACAAGAGGGAAAGACAAACAAGAAATTCAAAGATTTCTATTGACATCTTGAGGGAATGGGGATGCGATCAATTTTTATAGCTGATTTTGAAAAGATGTGCATAACTTTCAAGGCAATAAAGTTACATATATGGCTCAACATTGCCATCCTTTTTACTGATGATAAAACTGGAAGTTAGACTTTTTTTACTTAGCTATTATGGAATGAATTTATCAATATATGAAATGGAGTAATGTTGTCTCTAACCATGGATTTAACCCTTTCAATTGATAGGTTAAGTATCAGAATTTTGTAATAATCCTGATAGGAGTACTGTTAATGTTTAGATGATAATTAGGGTTCATAGAGCTACGACATTGTCTTTTCCCAAAGAACTATGGCCAAATGAAATTTATTTCCAATTTGTTGAAGTTTTATTCAGTAATTTACCTGTGAACTAATAGAGAATTATGCAGAAACTATGAAATATTAAAATTGGAGCTACTTTTTGAATAACAATAAAAGTAAATTATTGAATAATTATGCTGAGCTAATTATACCAATTATTGCAAACACAAAAACTTATAAGATAGGCAGTATCATCCTCACTATGATGTTGAAAAACACAATATTCAGAGATGTTAAATAATTTGTCCAAGGTCACACAGCTAGTAAATTGCAGAGCTAAGATTTAGACCAGGCTTATGTAAAACATCTTTCCTTTTCACCATTGCACATACTTTCAATTAGAGCCTACAAATTTTTTAGAGACTGTATAGTGTAAGTGGTTAAGAACATCAATTCTGGAGCCAGACTGTCCTGGCTAAAATACTAGATCTGCTTCTTCCTGGCTTAGGAATTAGTGCATTTGTTGTTGTTTGGTCACTAAGTCATGCCTGACTCTTTTGTGATCCATGAACTGCAGCCCACCAGGCTCCTCTGTCCATGGGATTTCCCGGCAAGAATACTGGAGTAGGTTGCCATTTCTTTCTCCAAAGGATCTTCCTAACCCAGGAATTGGACCTGTGTCTCTTGCTTGGCAGGTGGATTCTTTATCACTGAGCCACCTGGGAAACCCATAGTGTCTTTCATTCTTCTGAACTCTCCACTTGCTCTTGGGAAACTTATTTAAACTCTGTGTACCTCAGTTTCCTCATATATAGAATAGGGGTGACAATAATACCTACAACATCAGACCCTTCTGAAGACTGAATAACTTAATATATCTAAAGTGCTTGGACAATGTCTAGCATGTAGTAAGTCCCAAATTAGAGCAAATATTCTTATTCTAGAGAAATGATGCTAAGTGTCAGGTATGTATTTCATATTGTAAAGAATTATGTTCTATTGGATTGTGGCATAAGTGATTTGAACATTTGCCATTTTGATCTTAATCTTAAAGAGGTTGAATCAAGCCTATAAGATACTTGCAAATTAAATTGAGTAGAATAGACTAGACATACTACTTTTAGTCTTGTCCTCCTATAGAGAAAGCTGGATTAGAATCTCTAATAGATAATATAAAAAGATGTACAACTTATAGGTTTAATCTCCTAAGGAACAGACTTCATTGCCTTCATTTATAGATACTGTAAAAGTCTGAAGGATCAGCAAACAGGGGCTTTGACAACATAAATGAATAGTTCCATTGCAATTGGCAAAGCTAGATTATATACTCCAGGAATGTTCTTGTGATTTGGAAACCACATGCTGGACTTTATCAGGGTCAACTCAAACTCTACTTGGGTTAGGAGGGAGGGTTCTTAGCCATCTCTACTCATATCAGCTACATATGTATACTTTTACAAACATCTACAACTTTTGTTTTGATGTGCACATTCATTACTTGTAAAGCCCAATACTTGCCAGCTATTCCTGTTTGTGAAATCTGCAGTGTTTGAATTTTGACTTTGCAATTGATCTGTAAAGGAAGGAAAAATGCTTTTCAGGAAAGTAATTTCCGATAGACAAAGCTTAACCACGCTGGCTGGATTTTCCATTTTGTTAATTGATTAGTCAGTCAGGTCGTAAGGGACTGGGCCTATCTGAAACCAGCTGTGTGCCTAACACTGTACTAAGTTAATATAGTACATTAATTCTATCCACAATGAGCTCTCAGAGAATGCTATAGTCAGAGAAGCCAGACACTTACATGGATAGGTTAGCAAATAATAGTTTATTATACCTACACATGTACACATGCACACACAGAATACATTACATGGTGCTCCATATAGTGTATAATGAAGTACTAATTTTGATTATATAGATGAGCAAGTAAAGCTCAGAGGAAGGGAGATTACTATGCATTAGGGCCAACTATAGGCCATTCCTGAAGAAGAAGAAGGGAACTTGAGGTTTGGGTAGGGTCAGCCGGGTGGAAAGTACAGGTGAGTGAGTGAGTGAGTATTTGCTCAGTCGTGTCCAACTCTTTGAGACCCCCATGGACTGTAGCCCACCAGGTTCCTCTGTTCATGGGATTCTCCAGGCAAGAATACTGGAGTGGGTTGCCATTTCCTTCTCCAAAAGGACAGGCAGATATTCCTATTTTAGCATGAAGGAGAACATGAATGTATGGAAGAAATATGAAAATGTTCAATGATAAATAAAGAGACTATCCTAGGAATTTTATCTGGCATTAAAGTAAGATATGTAGGGTGAAACAGTATTTTGGAAACTCTTGAAAGCTATACTCACTTAAATGTTTTAGTCTCTTTTTATGCTGATAATGACAATGAAGTATCAAGGCCGGCCTAACAGTCAGCTTATGATTTTGTATCTTCAGAGTCAGTGGTGACCCAGAAGTGGCCTCTGCAGGCATTGTGGGAGCCCTATCTAAGTTCAGCTTGGACTCTTCTAGGGCTGGAGGGCTCACCACTTTCCAAGCGAGCCAGTTTATGAAACATCTTCTAATGCTGGAAAGTTCTTTCTTCTTAACTAGGCCATACTCTGCCTTTCTGCTACTTTGTAAATTGGTTCTGATCCTCTTCTTTGGTCCATTCTAGAACAAATCTCTTCCTTTTGTGTGAAGAAAAACATTCAAGCATTTAAAGATAGTTATATTCACATTCCTTCTCCACTACCCTCTCTCCCATATATCTAAGAGCATTGTATCTTTTCTTCTTTAGAATGGGCTACCTAGCCTTTCATTTGTTTTCCCTCTCATTCATTAGTTCATTCATTTCATGTATTAAACAGATTTTTGTTGAGTGGTTCCTATGTTTCAGGCTCTGCCTAAGCTCTCAGACTATATCAGTGAAACATCCTATCTTCATGAAGCTTGCATTCTAGTGGGGGACATCAGACAATTAATGAGTGAATGAATGAATAAGTAAATATCAAATAGTATTAGTGCCTTAGAACAAAGTAAATGAGGGAAAGGGGTAGGGAGTTTTAGAGGATGGAGTGCAATTTTAAAATGAGAAGATATAAATACCTCACTGAGAAGATAAACTTGAGCAAAGACCTGAGGAGGTGAAGGAGCCAGCCATGCAGATATCTGGGAGAGCTAAGCAGAGCAAACAGCAACTGCAAAGATCTTGAGGTGACATTGAGTCTGGCTTGTTCAAGAAATAATGGGGTCAGAGCAATAGGAGCATAATGATTAGGTGGGATGAGTACTAGGTGTCAGAGGTAGTAGGGAGCCAAATTCTGAAAGGACTTATTGGCCATTGTGAAAACTTTGAATTTGACTCTGGGTGAGATGGATAGACATTGAAGAGTTATAAGCAAGAGAGTACTGTGATATGACTTAGGTTTTAGGAAGATCACTCTATCTACTGGGTTGACATATTGGCAGAAGGGAATGTACCCTGAACTAAGGAGGCAGACTCTTACAATGAAACAAATTAGAGTTGATGGTGGCTTAAACCAGGTTTGTAGAACCAGAGGTGGCAAAAGTGGAGGGATTCTGAATATACTCCTGGGAGCAAACCAGTAGGAGCTGCTGATGGACTGGATGTAGGGATGTGGGATTTGCCCCCACAGTCAGAAGATGAAGTACTCACTAACCAAGGTCTGAAAGGCTATGAGAAGAGCAGGTATATGGGAGAATGATCAGCAGTTCAGTATTGCACCTGTAAGGTTGAGACAGCATTTTTGACATACAAATCAGATAAGAAGTTTTATATGCATTTCCATCTTCAAGGAATGAAGGGGAATTGACCAGACAGGAAGTCGATGGGGTTGTAGGCAGTGGGTGAGGCATCTACTATCCCTCTACCATCCAGTAGTAGGCTTTCGAATATCTCCTGTCTCGCTTCAGAAAGTAAGTTGTACAGATGTTTTGTTTGTTTGTTCTCAGCGTTCCATTACCAAGTTAATGTCCAAATACTGTTAAATATGTGCAACTCATGTGGAAGAGCTGGATTCTGATTCAGATTAAGTATTTTCCTGATAGTCTGAGCTTACCTTTCTCACCCTAATCTTGATATCTACTAGAGAATTTGTGAAATAAGAAAGAATTCATCTCCTGGATATAGTACCTGTGTCACTTTGGACAACAACAAAAACTCTTTGGAACTTAATTGGTTACTTCATTTGTAAAATAGGGGAAGTGACATTTCTCTCTCAGACTTATTGTGAGGATTAAAGAAGATAATGTAAAAACGTCTAAGCATTATCCATAGCACATAACAAGAGGTCAATTCAAATTTATTTAATAGCTATATAGATATTTTGATTTTAAAATGCTGCAAAAAAATGACCACCTATTCTTTGCAAAAAGAAAATGTCCTTCATGAAAAGAAAATGTACCATTTGATAGTTTGCATATGAAACAAACTAGCTCTGTAGTTTGGTAATGGAACACTAAGAGCAAACAAATATAGATTAGCTTACCAAATTGGGAAATCTGTAAAATGGCTTAATATTGCAGTAAAAGTTTTCACTCTACACTCATTATGTGATTAAGGCAAAAATATTTTTATTGCAATTATCCAAACTCAGTTAAAAAAAAAAATTAATGAGGCATTTATTGCCTTGGGTAGGTTAGCATATGGAGAAGGCAATGGCACCCCACTCCAGTACCCTTGCCTGGAAAATCCCATGGATGGAGGAGCCTGGTAGGCTCCATGGGGTCACTAAGAGTTGGACACGACTGATCGTCTTCACTTTCACTTTTCACTTTCATTCACTGGAGAAGGAAATGGCAACCCACTCCAGTGTTCTTGCCTGGAGAATCCCAGGGATGGGGGAACCTCGTGGGATGCCATCTATGGGGTTGCACAGAGTCGGACACGACTGAAGTGACTTAGCAGCAGTAGCAGCAGCAGGTTAGCATAAAATTTAATTTGTGTCAATTTGCCCCAAACTTAGGAAGCAAGAAGTACGCTGTTTTAAAAATTTGGTTCTATGAAAGGGAAGCCAGTATTTTATCAAATGTTTCTACACATGGATTTAGATTTCTCTATTATCTTCCTTGGTACAGTCAAAATGTCACTGCGAGCAACATAGAAAATGGATCATATCAGGTGCTTAGTATCAACTGAATGCCTACAGGCTCTGCAAGCTCAGGAATTTTTATGGAATATAGTGAGCATAATGTATCTGTATATTGAACTGAACATCTTTAGAGGAGAGAATGATGGAATTCAAGTCAGGTGATCTAGCTTCAAATCTCAGCAGTGCTGATTACTAAATATTGGACCTTAAGCAAGGCCTCATTTTCTTCACCTGAAAACTGGGCATAGTAATACCTCATGGAGTTACAATGTTAATTGGATGAGATAATCTATGTGAAAATACTTTATGTTAGTTAAAGGTTAAGGCATCATTATTATGCCTCATAGTGTTTGACAGATTGTTAAAGATAGCATTATCACCTCCAACTAATAAAAATAAATGAAAAAAAAAGAAAAAGAAAAAAAAGATAGCATTATCAGATACCCCACAGTGTGATTTTAGGCCATTTCTGTCATTTCTCCTTCTCCCAGGCTGGAAAGCGTACAGCCCTTGAGAAATTATACTCCTTCAGGACATTCAAAAAATAGCTGGTAACTTAGTTGCTGCTGCTTCTGCATCGCTTCAGTCGTGTCTGACTCTGTGCGACCCCATAGACGGCAGCCCACCAGGCTCCTCCATCCCTGGGATTCTCCAGGCAAGAATACTGGAGTGGGTTGCCATTTCTTTAGTTCTTCACAAATTCAGAGTATTTTCCTCTTAGACTGAGTTGGATAGAAAGTTTCAATGTAGGGGGGTTCAATAAGAATCGGTCAAGTAATCGACTGACCTGAAGTCAAGTATTAAAAGGTGGAAGGACCTTCCAGGACTTCACTGATCCCAGCTTTTATAAATGGATGGAAACTGAGGCTCAGAAAAGAGTTACAAGGACAGTTTGAAGTGAATTTATATTAATGTCCTTAAAGATTGAGAAACACTTGATGAATATTGCATCTATGAATGAATATTGTTTCAGTCCTATTCTTTGAGCTAGGTAGTAGGTCTTTCATTCTTTCAACATTTCAAGTTACAATGCCGCAAGGGAAAGGAGAGGCAGATAGCTATGTCTCCCTGCAGAGGGAGAGACTGACCTTTGTAAAGGCTCTGGTAAGTTTATTTGAACTAGATTGGCATGATGATGGACTGATCTGGTGTGACCAAGCCTTGGCACCCACTAGGATCTAGGATGAGGCAATGTGTGTTACTCTGTTAAGTAGCAAAGCTCTCAATGTTCTTCACTTCTGACTCCTTCAACCCTGGCTCCAGCCCAGGGCCACAGGAGTAATGACATCCAAGATGAGCCTTCCATAATTAGGAAATAAAAGTTTCAACGAGCTTCCCTACAGGTTTAACCACAGAAATAAGTAGACATTTACATGGATACCAAATACACGCTTTACTGAATCTGACTCTGGGATGTATAGGATCCTTCCCCATCTTGATTTTTCCTTTGTACTCTCAAACCAAGGTGAAGATATAAGCCTGCTTACCACTGTCATTATAGTATGTCTCATGTTACCAGCCTTTTTTTTTTTTTGTAATGTTCTGGGAGATCCTAAAAAATGATCTTACAAGTAACTTTGTGGTGTTAACTACAGCATTTGTTCCAAATGCCAAGGGTTATCAAAGCTTTGCTTTCATGTTGCAAAACCATCAATAAATTGCTCCATTGTATTGCTTAACCTCAACCACATCATCAGGGAGGTTTGCAGAACTCCTCCAGGAAACACCTTTGTCCCATTTCATCATTTGCTTAGAGTTTCAAACAGAGTCTCCTCTGAGACTGTGTGAGGGATGAATTCCAACGCCACCCAGAAGAACATATGTATATAGGTATTTCCCTCTGTTTTATTTTATTTTTTTGAATCTATACAGGCAGCAGCCTCAGATTCCAATCACCACAGGAACAGGTGTTGTGTATCCTGGTGCTATCACTATGGCAACTACCACACCATCACCTCAGATGACATCTGACTGCTCTAGCACCTCGGCCAGCCCAGAGCCCAGCCTCCCGGTCATCCAGAGCACTTATGGTATGAAGACAGACGGCGGAAGCCTGGCTGGAAACGAAATGATTAATGGAGAAGATGAAATGGAAATGTATGACGACTATGAAGATGACCCCAAATCAGACTATAGCAGTGAAAATGAAGCCCCGGAAGCTGTCAGTGCCAACTGAGGAGTGTTTGTTTGCTGAATTAAAATACTCTGACATTTCACCTCCCCTCCCCCAACAAAAAAAAAATTCTTAAAGAGCCCGCATGCATTTGTGGCTCCACAATTACATCAGCAGAATGGTCTTAATTGTTTCGTAAAGCGTGAGACAGATTAAGTTTTCCCTGATTTTTCATGAACTTGAGTTTTTTTGTCGTTATTGTTATTGTTGTTGTTGTTTTTTAATTTAGGTGAAGACATATTAAATATGAGACACCAGGACTTGAAAACTTATCTCAACCCATAGCTGTCTTACAAGTCTTATATTTTTGTCTTACTTTTTTCTTTTGGATGTTGATAAAGGTTTAAGTTACTGTTTTAGATGGGGTTAAACATTCTCACTCAGGTATGCTGTGCCGGCCTACAGGTTGTGAATGTGTTTTTATTCTGAATTATTTTAGAAAACAACTGAGAATTTCATATTGTGAAACAGAACAAGTCCACGGCGTGTGCAGCTGCATGCAGAGCATATTCAAAAGGCCTCGGAATTCCATTTTTCCACGTGTAGAGTTAAACTTTGAATGTGCCAAACTTTTGCATAACTTTTGAATCTTAATATTTTGAAAGTCTTAAAGGAGACACTGCAAAGTCTTAGACAATCTTTGGCATCTTAAAATAGCAAACCACACATATTTTTTTTTTTTCCAGAAAATGGTAAAGTACTCAGGAATCTGGAGACAAGATATTGTAAGGAAAGAACAAGGCTGCCACAGTGCATGTACCCAGTCGTGTTTGCCTCCTGATGTGCCATCAGTGTGACGTGGTATGACGTGCACGCACTAGAGCGATCACCACACCAGATAGCGACACGGTGGTCTTCTCTGCCTGAGACCACCTCTCACTACATCCATTATCCCTTTGCCTTTAACCCTGACATTCAGTCTTAACACATTTTTCTCTTAAATAATTTATTCATTCCAGAATGTCAAGGGTCCACTTACTATTTATTTTAAAAAAAAATTTGTTGGTGGCATTAATTTAATAATTCTTTTTTCTCACCCTCCTTCCCCAAAGAACTTTTCAACCCTTTTCACCTCCTTCTCCTGCTAGATACAAAAGATGTACATAGTGATTTTATGTCCCCAGAACATCTGGAAGCATTTCTGAAACAAGATACTACTAAATACCTATATAGTTGTTTTTGAACATCGGTGTATATATGGCTATAGAGCTGTGTATTTGGATACAGGTGTAGAGACTTACACTTCAACAGGAATGTCCCTGAGGTTCACCATGACTTTGAATCTTTTGCCAGAATTTCCCCCTAATTCAGTTAAGCCACAAGTGGTAGGATCTGCGTCGGTGGCATTTCCCCTGAATGCCATTCAGCAGCAAGGGTCAACAGTGGTGACTGCCAGGCAGGAGAGTCCTGCGGCCAATCCTAAAGCCCAAAGCTGTGGGCCATGTAGGAGTCCACAGGGATGCTCTCATGGGCTGGCATCTCTTCACTGAGCTGCCTGTCCCATCTGGCACATCTAGGGAGTTCTTTGCAAAATCCCCAGGATGCAAGAAGCTGCATGACAGCCTCAGAGCAAAGACAGAGGCAAATTGTCATGATACATCCAGAGAATGAAAGAAAACCATAGGGAGGGAGAAGGAGGGGAAATACATTCCCTAAGTGGGATGTTCCTACTGTTAACTCTGGGGAACAGATCACTCCTGGGGCAGCAGACGAGTTCCTCTGGCTCACTCCCTCCATCTGTGGCCACGTGGGGGTCATGCCTATGTGTGAACAAGATTAACTACCCATGTCACACAAGGAGTTTTCTGGAGATGTGCTGATGCGTTGGGAGGGCAATGAGGCTTCCTTCCTCATCTCCTAATGACAGGGAGCTCGGCCATGCCATCTTGACCTTCCTGAATCCAGGACTGATTGCCTATGGGGGAGCCTCACCCCGAGTAGTTCAATGGGAGAATGTCAGCAAATGGGACAGTTCACCTCATGGGACAACCAGAATCTGATCACCAGGACATAGGAACGGCCCCATCAGATTTCTTGAGCCATTTCGTCACTTGGAAGAAAATAGTGTACCTTCGTATTTATTTAAGAGTGCTCACGGCCATACCTAAGAGCGATAAATAGGTCTAGCCAAGACGTTACTGTCTATGTCATTAGCTAGGAGTGCTCTCTATAAGCTGATTTAGGTACTGATAGGAATGTTTGGTTCTTAATATTGATTGGGGATTGGAACTTTGTTTTTGTACATTTATTTCAAATGAGGAGGAGGTCATTTTTCTAAAAAAAAAATGAGTATTTATTATTGTCTTACTGGTTTCTTTTGATTATATACCTCTCCTCCTCAGCTCATTCTCACATTTTTTTTCCTCTTTCTCTTTGATTCTTGCTTTTGCCCTCTCCCACTCCTTTTTGATTTTGTTGCATAGGTAGAGTGCTGTATGGCTAGCATTGTATTGTATGTAATTAATTTTGCACAAAGGCAAACATTTAGAATAGTAGGTTAATTTTGTTTGTTTTTATGACCATGCCAAAATAATATTCTGGGCTGGTGGAGAACAAAGGACTGTTCTTTAGGACTGAAACTTGATTTTGCTTGTAGTTTAAAAAAAAAAAATGAAACAAAAAAAAGAAAACAACACAAAAAACCAACAAAAAAACACACACACTCACAGATGTTGTTTCGTAAGTGTTATAAGCACTGGATATAAATGGTATTTTTTATCACTTCTGACTAATGTGAAGCTGTTGTACGAAAACTACATGAACAAAAGTCATCTGTTTCGACTCGTGTGGGCTTGCCTCACAGTTGCCGGATTTGAGTCATTTTTATGTCTTGTTATTTCATTTATTTATGCAAAATACATGTGTGTATGAACACTTTGTTTTAGCTCCAGCTCTGCCTCAGTACTGGGGTTCAGTTACTCCTAGCCATGTTCTTAAAAATGAAAGGCTATTCAGGAATGATCTGATTGTAAACGTCTCTTTCATTGGGTCAAACAGTGATGCTGTATTTGAATCTAAATTCTGCACATAAGCAGTTTATTCTATTTATTAGCCAAGTTTGGCTCTAAATATCCATGGAAATTAAGAATGACAATCATAGGGATCACTTCATTTTATTTTCAGTGGGGCTTAAACAAAGTTTTTATGATTTTACCATCTCATTTTAGATTTTTCTAATTGTGTAAATATAACATAGAAATAGAATTTATTTTTGGTTCATGAATATTTAGTGAAATATAAGTTATGTATTTCCTTTTCGTTCTCTATCCATGTATGTTGGTCCAGACTAGAAGTTGATAAGTCACTGTACCTCATGGGGTAGTGAGTTATCAGCCACAGTGAGAGAGCAGCCCCACTTGCAGCTGGAGCAGGAAAACCCTTCACTCGGGTTCTTGTACGGTTTAGAACCCACTGTCCACAGACTCAGCCTTTCACTTTTTTTCTCATAGAAAGCTGATGAATTGAACATGGTGAATTTCCAGCACAGCTGGGAGGGAGTCAATTTGCTCTGTGAATCCACATGAATCTTATAAGGTAGTTCCATGACCATTTAATAAGCATGAAGCATGAATGCCATTATAAAGGCAAAAATCTGCCTCTGAGATTGGCCGTTAATGAAAGCCTCATCATGCCAATTAGATTAAAGAATGTTAATCAACTTTTTTTTCATTGCTCCCTGTTTCACAATATCTTCAAATCAAAGGTAAACATCTCCATTTTGTTAAAGAACTTGCAGGATCAGGATTTTCCTTGTCACTTAGAATAGGGACACTGACAGACAATCCTGTCCTAAAGAAATGGACCATATGGAAGCGAAGGGAAGAAGGAAGCGAAGAAAGAAGGAAAGGAAGGAAGAAAGAAAAGAAAGGAATCAAAGGAAAGAAGAAAGAGAGAAGAAAAGAAGAAAGAGAAAGAAAGGGAAAGAAAGAAAGAGAGAGAGAAAGAAAAGGTCAGTCTGTGGACAGGAGCAGCCAGTTGAGCAGTTTCTCTGTTTCGCTGGCAGACGTGAGGTGGTATCTTTTCCAGAAAGGTACGAAAGCTTTGTTGTTTTCACCTGTATTCAGCTCACCCTTTTAGGAGCACATCAGTTTGCTCCTCTTGGTATTTGATACTCCCCAACCTTGTCCTCAGGCCTGATTTGATTTGCCAGGGTCCCAACACCATCTCTCAGGCCAAGTTCTAAATTCAGGTGTGGGCTCACAGTGCTATTGAGCTTGTCAAATTCTGGCCTCCCCTGAACATTAGCCCCACTGGAGCCTGGGGTGTTTGAAAAGGGTGTGATCACTCTAGGGCTGAAATTAAAGGCTTCTTTCTTTTCCTTATGAAGCCAGGCTGCTTCTCCGGAGCACACCCTCCCAAGCAGGGGGGCACAGGCACTAGTGAAAGCCGGGATTGTTTCGAGGAAGCCCATCTACCCCCAGTAGGAAGGCAGCCTGGTCACACCACAGCTGAGGCTGCTCCTCTTAATTCACTCATTCTGCAAAGAGGTGACCTCTACCTACTCATTAAGGAAAAGAAAAAGAATCGCTTCATAGTTTCAAACCATACGAGAAGTCCTGTATCAAGTGCCAACAACTGCAAAGAATGCAGCTAGAGGAATGTATTGAAATTATTACTGGGTCTTCCTTTTTAATGAGAATATGACAAAAAATGGTTGCTGTAGCCTTGCCTGATTTTGTATATGTTTGTCTAAGGACTGAGTTGGCACTTAAGCTCACTTCTCAAAGTATAATAATATTGTATGACCTCATTTGTCCTTTTACAAAAGCACTTGCATCATTTCCTTAAGTCATCTGTCCCCTGACATGTTTTCTTCCTTAATAAACAACTTCTGTCTGTTATTCCTGCCGATTATGTTCTGTTTCTGATGCCATGTACTATTGAGCGTAACCCTCTGCTAATATCACTGAAAATACTGATATGCAAACCCTTTTCCCTTTCATCCCCACCCCATCTTTTCCTTTGGGGACAGATTTCTTTCCCAAAGCTCATGAACAAGTATTGGGAATGCTGGTACCTTGGAGGCAGTGCTAGAGGTGGGAGGGGGCAAGGCAGAAAGGTAAAACTTCGTGCAGATTCTCTTCTGATTGTCGTCCATGGCAACACGAAAGCTTAAAGGCAACTCAGTGACGTATCTTGCTCAGTAGTTTCTTATTCCTGAAGATCCACAAGCAGACAGTGAGGCCTCAGTGCTGGTGCTCTTGGAGTATGGGGAATGTGCAAATATTTAACTGTTTTGTATGCTGCACATTGCAGACCTGCTCACGTGCATTCTCCGTTTGTCTTCTTTTGTCATATGTGTTTTTGCTTTTTTTGAAAAAGTGCAGTCTTTATTGTACCCTTCTCCAGCTTGTAGCAAATTAGAATGCTTAGCATTTATGTTCATTCATTATTGTATTTGCCATGTAAAATTTTTATTACCTTAGACAAGCTTATAAGCTGTTACTACATAACTTATCTTATTGTAACTCTTTTATTTCCCGACATTGTAATTTGTTTGTGATGTATATTGTGAGATTGTATTCTATGTTAATTTAATCAGCACAATTCACTGACATGCTGGACTGACATGCTAGCTGCTGTTTCCAAGTGTAAAGTTTGTGTAGGGCTGTTGAGACAACTGCTACTCCGTTGTCAAGGTACTGTGCTGGTTCCCCTAGCAACACTGCGGGTGTGGCCCTTGGGACGCTGAGGGCATCGAATACACCCTTGAGCAAGTTTTAACTGCAGATTTCCTTTGTAGAAATTCTATGTATAATGCAGGTACCTACTTGGCCCATGGCTGGTAACTATTTGGGCAATTAGAAAAAAAAAAAAAACAAGAACCATAAAAACTAGTGTCTATTGCTGCTTTGAATATGTTTGAAAGTCTGAAAATGTAAATAGTTTATCAAAAAAAAAATCTTGTACAGTCCAGTGTAAAGTTTTTAAATGACCTTAAAAGGGTTGTCATCACATCTTTCTCACACTCTCCTCCTGATAATGGAAAAAAAGTTTGCTAAGGATTAAAGAAATGAGAAAAACAAAACAGAGAATCTCTTCAGATTTCAAGGAATGAATCATTGTTCTTAGCTTTGTTGCATACACACACTTCTTGGATTTCGTTGTGCAGTATTGATGTGAGATAAAACTCAACATTGAATAACCTTTCAGTGGTACTTTGCAAAGTCTTCCCCTCCTCTGCCTCATAATTAAGGGAAAAGACAAAACTGAAAGACACACTGTCTTTATCTATCCTGGTGTATGTTGGCACCTTAGCTACTTTTTTTTTTTTTTTCCTTTTTGCACAAGGTGCTTTCCTGATATGTTAAACATGCCATCTTTGGGTGATAATGTATATGCCATGGTGGGGCCTAGGCCCCTCAGGGGAGTGTCTATAAGAACTGCCTATTTATGCTCATTTACCTCAAGACTGTCCTCTCTACCCTTAATCTAGTCGTCATCACTCCATCTTTTGTACTGCTGTTGACACTTACAAATTAAAGATAAATTTTGTTTTATGACCTCCGTGTATGACCTTGTCTGTGCCCTGCAGACTGCCCCGACCCTGAAGCCCGGACAGTCCTAGGCTTCCTCCTCTGTCTCCCCGCCCCTCCCCACACCGCTTGCTGCTGGAGGCTGCAGGGCTCCCTTATCCCCCTTCTCTCCCACTCCCTGCTTCTGCCTTGCTGGGAGGTAAGGCTCAGGAAACCGTCAAACCCCTTAGCCTGGGAGACTTGCCTGTTTTTTTCCTGGTGGAGGCTACACTGCTGCAGCAGGAAATGCTTGTGGATTCAGACGGTAGGAACAGGATCCAAGGCGGATTTTTTTGTCAAGAGAAGATGAGAAAGAATGTCACTTCCTATTTGCCTGACTTCTTCATGAGAGTGAAACGGTTTATGAAAACTCCCAGTATTCCTGGGTATGAACGAATCTCAAGGGCCAGCCTCTCATCTGACATCAACTTCTACAGGCCTAGCAGCCAAGAGTGGAAAATGCTGCACTTCTGGAACCATCGCCTCCACTGTGGTTGGGAGCGGTTGGCTGATTTCTCAGCTGCTTCTGCAGCAGAGGAGAGTTCCCATCCCGCTGTGCAGCCATGAGCTGGCTCAAGAGTGAATGATATCAGCCTCTAATGGTCTGGGGTCTGGAGGTGGGGTAGTGGACCGAAGCGAGGCGGGCCCTTAAAGGAGACTGGCCAAACCAGCCAAGCCAGTGCTGTGGATCCAGAGGTTAGTGACCAAGGCCTGGAGAGGGAAACCAAGGGCTCTCGGGGGAGAGAGGGGAGGCACTTCGTTGCTCACACCCTGGGGCCTGACCACCACCCTGGGACTCTCACTTCACCTTTTGTTTGAAGTAAATCTGTGCTGTTTTCTGTTTGCAAAATTTCCTCTCCTCTTTCAAAGTGAAAGTGAAGTCACTCAGTCGTGTCCGACTCTGCGACCCCATGGACTGTAGCCTACGAGATTCCTCCATCCATGGGATTTTCCAGGCAAGAGTACTGGAGTGGGTTGCCATTTCCTTCTCTAGGGGGATCTTCCTGACCCAGGGATCGAACTCAGGCCTCCCGCGTTGTAGGCAGACACATCTGAGCCACCAGGGAAGTTCCTCTTTCAAACCCCACCCCAGATATTACCAACTTATCATTACCTTATCAGGCCTCCCCCTGCTCCCCGGGCAGTTTCAGGCTCTCCCTCAGGGTTTCCAAGGTACGTGGAAAGAACCTCTATGATCACATTATCTCATTGTAATAACCTGTTTCTGTGTCTGTCTTTTCTGCTAGATAACAAGCTACTGAAACCAAGGACTGTACCTTGGTCCTCCCAGCTCCCAGCACAGTGCTTGGCACAGAGTAAGTGCTCAACACTTGTTTGTGGAATGAATGTATGAGTGGTGGCAACTTGGCCTCTCTGTGTGTTACAGATGCCTCTGAGCATCAGGCTCTTAGATGGTGGAGTGAGGGAGCCTGTAGAGGTACTGTGGTATTAGTTATTTCATTGGAGAATATTTTTACTTGAAACATCTGTAGTCATTTGGGGGAGACCATTTCAAGATGGAGCGATGGTTTCTCTTGATCAGACTTGAGGGAATCAAGTTCCCATGCTTTGAATGCCCAAGTTTCTGAGCATAGCGTCACTGCCCTATCCTTCTTCCCAGGCATCCTGGCTAAAGCATGGAAAAGACAAACCAGAAATAAGAAGTTTTATGGATTTGTCTTACTCCTTGCTTAACATCCCAGGGCCCAAGATTACTTTCCACTCTGCCCAGCGCCGAGGGGTATTGGCAGGTCCACCCCATGGACATCCACCACAGAAGCAGGGGGCTTCTTAGCTTCTCTGCCTGCTGGGGAGAAGACAGGTAGTGACTCCACAAGCTGTTTATTTAGTACGTACTCCTTCTTCAACAAAAGAAACTCATGGTCCAGGTAATAATGACTCTTTCCCTTAATATTGCTCTAGAGCTGAGCCTTGCTTCCTGAAAATATGGTTCATGGATCAGCCTCATCATCACTTAAGATGCATTAAAGCACTTCCTGGACCAGGCTGAGTAGCAGGCTGTGATATACAGGAGCATCTGATAACTATAATCTACCTCTTCTTAGTCAGTAACACACCATGGCATGGAGAAGTTAAGGATTATTGTCCTCATTTGAATTGTGAAGGTGTGAGACAGGAATGGCACCCCACTCCAGTACTCTTGCCTGGAAAATCCCATGGATGGAGGAGCCTGGTGGGCCGCAGTCCATGAGGTCACGAAGAGTCGCACACGACTGAGCGACCTCACTTTCACTTTTCACTTTC
Organism: Cervus elaphus; assembly: GCF_910594005.1. NCBI lineage: Eukaryota > Metazoa > Chordata > Mammalia > Artiodactyla > Cervidae > Cervus > Cervus elaphus. The sequence goes on from NC_057815.1 coordinate 49,936,210, forward strand.
ACGCACTGGAGAAGGAAATGGCAACCCACTCCAGTGTTCTTGCCTGGAGAATCCCAGGGACAGGGGAGCCTGGTGGGCTGACATCTATGGGGTCACACAGAGTCAGACATGACTGAAGTGACTTAGCAGCAGCAGCAGAGACAGTAAATGACCTACCCAAAGTCAGACTTCCCTGGTGGTTCAGACGGTAAAGAATACGCCTGCAATGTGGAAGATCTGGGTTTGATCCCTGGGTTGGGAAGATCCCCTGGCGAAGGGAACGGCTACCCATTTCAGTATTCTTGCCTGAAGAATTCCAAGGACAGAGGAGCCTAGCCTGGAAGGGTACAGTCCATGGGGTTGCAAAGAGTAGGACAGGACTGAGTGACTTTCACTTCACATACAAAGTCATGCAGAGATTAAATAGCAATGTCAGAATGCACACTTGTATGTTTCAATTTTAAAAACAGTTGACAGTATTGCATATGGCCCCACAATAGTCTGTGGAGATCACAACCCTGAGTCTAGACTCCATTTATCACCAGGCATCCTGAGGTGTATCACTGTGGGCGCACTGAGGCATCTAGGAGCAGTGGCCCTTGACAGCTCCAACCCCTGCTCTGGCTGGGCCTGGTTCTTGGTCCAGGGCCCAGGAGAGACCCCCAACCCCCCACCCCCAGCTCTCTTAAGAACTTGTTCTATGGTCCCTCAAAAATTCTTCTTTGTTCCAGAAAATGTGAATTGCTCTGAAATGATCTGATTGCACTTGTCACAAACGCAGTATTGTGTCGCAGGAATCTAATGGATTCCTTTGTCTCATTCACTTTTTTTAATCCTATAGTCCTGGCACATACTAGTTTCTCCATACATGTGTGTATTCTTAAAACACTTAATAATAGGGCTTCCCTTGTAGCTCAGTAGGTAAAGAATCTGCCTGCAATGCAGGAGACCCTGGTTCAATTCCTGGGTCGGGAAGATTCCCTGGAAATGGCAGGAAGGAAGGAAATGGCAACCCACTCCAGTATTCTTGCCTGGAGAATTCCATGGACAGAGGAGTTTGGCAGGCTAAGTCCATGGAGTCTCATGAGTTGCACACAACTTAGTGACTAAACCACCACCATTCTTAAAACAATTTGAAACACGAAGGAAAGAACTCTTCACCTCTGAGTTCCAAATCTTCCATACTCTGCGACTGGTAATTTTTTTTTTTTCCGGCCTATCTCCTAACTATGGCTCGTAACTCTCCAGACACATCAGCCTGTTTGTAGGGTATTTTCCCATGTCTTTGGACTTTTGATCAATTCATGTTCCCTGTCTAAATTGCCCTTGGCCCACTTCTGTGATCACCATCTTTCCTTTCAGGACCAACTTGAAGTACATCTCCTTCAACAACCTCTACAAAAATCCTGAGTTGACGATGTAGCAGAAGCATTATTAAATGTTTCATTTAACCCTTAACAACTGCTCTGAATGCTAGGTATCATTTTCCCTGTTTCACAGAAGGAGATACTACAACAGGGATAAATCAATTTGCTTGGTCAGGGTCTCCCAGTTAGTCAGAATGTCTTTTGTTTGGACGGGCTGCCTCTCAGATTTCTTCAGCTCAGAATGAATAATTTTCTCTCTGGTTCAGAGTTTCTTAACCTTTTATTTTTTTCTTCATTATCACTACTTAAGGAGACTTTTAGACATTTTCTTCCCCAATAGTGCTCTACCACCCATGGAATTTAAATAACACAAATACACTACCTGCTTGTGTACTCTATGTGCATCTATGCTTTATTCATTTAAAAAAATGATTTTTCACCCCCATGAGCCAATTTTTGTCCCTTTAGCGGCACATTACCCTTATTGAGAATACATGCTCTGTATCGAGTTCACTTTGAGGTCTGGCCCTTACCATGGAGCTTGTAACAGTTTCCTTACTATACATTGAATACTGTATTCTGTTTACTAGGGCTTAGTAGCAATTTTCCACAAAACGTGGTGATATGAAACAAGCACTTATTATCCTCATAAATTCCGTGAGTTCACACATTTGAACGGGGCACAATGGAAGGTTTTTCTCTATTCCACAATGTCTGGGACCTCAGCTAGGAAACTCACAAACTGGGACTGGAATAAAATGAAGGCTCATTTACTCTCATGTTTGGCCCAGTTGACGCCAGCTGTTGGCTAGAACATCTACATGTGGCCTCTTCATGTGACTTGGGCCGCCTTACAACATGGTGGCTGGGTGTCAAGGGGGAGCAGACCAAAGCAGAAAGAGTGAGGGCCAGGTTGAGTCCTCTTTTCTGGCCTAACCCCAGAAGTCATGCAGCATCACTTCGACTGCATTCTATCCACTGATGCAGTCAGAGTCATGCCTAATTCAAGGGGAGAGGAAATCAACTCCACCTCTCAATGGGAGAGTGATAAGCCTCTGTATAGTATGTGGGAGTGGATAGGCTGCTCTAGACATTTTTGGAAAATACAATATGCTGCACTCTGATATTTGTTTATCTGTGACTCTGTGCCCTACCTCCAACTACCACCTTATCTTTCAGAGGGCCTTCTATATGGTGCAATGTTGGTATATGTGTTTGAAATTTATTTGGATACTCTGAGTTGAGAGGATAAAACCCCAAGCTGTGGTCCATTCCTGTCATTACCAGCATGTGGTTACCAGGTCCAGAGATCCCTGGAGAGGTCAGCTTTGGGCAGGAAACTCCACGATGCACCACAGTGCTCTAGAACAAATAGTAATGAGTAGCAAGCATTATAAGCAAGATCCTGGTTAAAGTTTGTTTTTTGTTTGTTTGTTTTTTGCCTCAGAGGCCATCTGTTATTTCTGGAAATATTCAAACCAGTCAAATTCCAGTATATATATTTATAGATACATAGTTAGATAGGCAGATAGAGTGAATGAGTGAGTCACCCAAAGTATTTGCAATAGGATTTGACTTATATTCATTTCTATAGAAGCCTGTCAAAGAAACTCACTACTCAGCAAAATACAGTCTATCTGCTTTCAATAATATTCTACCTGCATTGATATTTCTGTCAACACTACTATCATCAATACAACAAAAGATGTTTTAAAATGGTAATAATCGGTATTATGAATCATAAACTATACAAAAATTAGCATTTTTCAGACTTGGGAAATAGTAGTTTGATGTTCTAGCAGTCTCTAATATGACCTATAGTAGCAGTTAAACCCAAAAAGGTTAAATTGAGAAAAAAAAATGTGAACCTTAAAACAATCTTTTAAATTTCTGACTTTGGATTAATATTAATCAGCTAATGGCTATTATCATACATACCCAAACCAGATCTAAACAAGCAAGGATATTTAGCATATTCTTTTATTTGAATTCTACTTATAATTCTATTTTAAAATATTGCTATAGGTTCATTTTAATAAAAACTCCACTAGTATTTCCAAGTGTCATTATATGAAAAGAATAAATGAAGCTGGATCCTTATCATTAAATGTAAAGTATAGAGTTTAGATATATTTTTGGAAATAAAAGATGCACTGATACTATTAGTGAATAAAACAGGCAGGCAGGAAAGTTAAGGCAAAACAAATAATTATATGACCACAAAGAATGATCAGAATTCTGACCCTGAGACAAGCCAATTGCTCATTCTTCCCTGATATGACTTCTACTGCCCTGATTCACCCTTGAGTTATTTAGTTGCAAAAAGTACTCATATAGTCTATATTTGAATAAAAAACCTTTATGAGATCATCTAAATGCACTTTTGCACATTAAAAAATTAATTCATTTAGAAAAGGCATTTGTTTATTAATATTGAAAAGAAGACCCACTAAATAAATGGGGTTGAGCCACTGGAGAAATGAGAAGTAATTTCCCAAGCAGCCGTAGGTCTGGGTTTGGGAACACCTTTACTTCTTTACCTGCAGAGATAACTTGGATCCTCTGTGAATACCAGGAGGACAGATAGGAATCGATGTGCTGGCTACTATTGGCCAAACACACTTGCCCTGGACAGAGCTATGGAAAAGACAAGTGTCTGGACCTTAAACTGTGTCAGATAAGACATACCAGGGGATAAATACTGCAGCTATAAATACAACTCAAGAAACTGGATCATTTTTCAGGCTGCTGAATTTCAGATGCTTGCCAAGCAGAGTGTAATATCTGGGACTCTCTATTTTTGCAACTCTACTGCAAGAAATGGCTAAAGTCCAATTAATTTAACCAAGAAAATCTAAGAAGTGAAGATCAAAAGAGTTAAATTATCCAATCAAAATTTGAAATTGAAATTAATTTCACAAATTTTAAGATGCTATTTGGAGGAAATTCAACTTAACCCTAAATTTCAGTCAACTCCATAATAATAGGCTAAAGAAATACAGGACATGCTGAAGAAGGTTAAATATTCGTTAATTTCTCTATTGCAATCCTAAGGATCAGATGACTCAGGTATATGAATTACATCAAGTTTTCTGATTGGTAATCTGGGAGGATAATTCAGAGAGTTGAAGAGAACTGGGAAATCCCCTTTTCCAAATAAAACAAAATCCACAAAGACTTTGGTGAGATCAAATACTGTACTGAGTTATTTAGATTTTGTCAATTATAAGTGACTGAAACCCAATTTAGATGGCTTCTGCAGCCAAAAGGGATTTAGTGGCTTACATAACTGAAAAAGTGCAAGGATAGCACGGCTTCAGGCATGGCTAGATACAGGTGTTCAAAGAAGGCCATCCAGACTTGATGTCTCTATCTCTCCTCTCTGCTCTGGTTGGCCTTGCTCCCAGGTAGTCTCTTTCCATGAGCTCTGCAGCTCCAGACTTAGAGTCTCTCAACTTTAAGTTCTGCAAAAAAGAGGGCTTATATAGCTGCTTCCTGGTTTTTTAGTTTTAAGAGTTAATGGCGGATTTCCTATTCTGAGCTTGAAGTTTGTTTACCTACATTTTGTCAGAGCTCACAGCTGAGACATGTGGAAAATTATAATTATTTTCTCTTTCCTATGTGGCAGATATCTAGAGATTCTCTGCTTCACCCTGATAGAGACTAAGTCTCCAGTCTTGCTGGAGAGGGGAAGTTCAGTCAAGGTGTCTGTTCAGAGTCGGGGAGACGATTCACTTCTTAAACAGACTTTCAACCAGTTCCATTATTTTAGCATCCCTTTCCTTTCACTTCCGGGACATCAGTAGTGATTCCTGAGCCTTTAGGTTCTGAAACTTAGATGGTTCTACCATGCAAATCATTTTACTTCTATAAAATGTTGTGGTTTGTGGTTGCCAACTGTTGGCTTGGTCATCTGCTTTCCTGGGCCTGCTAAATTAGTTCCATTTCACAGTCTACTTTCCACGTTCTGAAATTTTAGTGGTAAGGTCTTCTCTATTGTTCCCTTTGTCCTCTAGGCTTACAACTTTAAATATATCTCTTTAAGAATATTTTAGCAATATTTCAGTAAAAATCAGAGCTAAAATGTATGTGTTCAATCTGACATTTTCAGATGTTTTCTGAATCCTTAGTGATTTTTTTTAAGAGAGTGAAGAACTTAAAGTTCTTTTGTGCCTACTGTGGGCCAGATACAGAGTAAGGCACTTTTACCTACAGTATTGAACTTAAGCCTTGTAACATTGAGGTTCTTGGAAATGTAATGAAAGGGTCAGAGAGATTAAATAATTAGATGATCATTTTAACTCATCATGCAAATAATTGGTTAAAAAACTATTATGTGCCTTAAAACTGTGCTGGCTGCAGAGGATGAGTGAGTTAACGTTGAATTCAGTCATCTGAACCTGAAACTTGGAAGTATCCTAGACTCTTCCATTGTCCTTCCCACATTCTACACATTTTCCCTCCTCAGTGTTCCTTGACTGGACCCTCCCCTGCTTCCTGGATGGCCCTGCCTTGCTTCAGGACTTTGAGATCTCTTTTCTGGACCTTGCAGTAATGTACCACCTGGACTTCATACCTCCAAGTCCCCAACGCCAACTGCAGCCAAGGTGGTCTTTCTGAACTACATTTCTGATCATATTACTCCTTTGCTTAAAACCTAAATGTGGTGGACATACCTTCTGCCTGCCAATGTCCGGCACAGCTGCCTGGCAGTGATTTCCACTCAGGGAAGCACCTAATTTGTCTCACTGTCCTCAGCACTTACTGCAGGGACTAGCATGCTAGTCAGCATCCATAAATGTTTATTGAACTGAGCTAAACATAACAGTCCAGCCATCATGAGCTTACATTCCACCTCCTAAGTGGATTGGATTCCACTCAGATTCCAACCCAGATCTGATTCCAGGCCTCTCGATGGCCTAGCTGTTGCACATCCCTGGCTTGCAGCCTTCCCTTTCCTGACTCTCAGATGCCCTCTGTGAGGTCCTTCCCACTGCTCTCCAGGCCGTCACCTGCTCATACCTTTCGTCTTCTCCTCCTCCATCCCTGCAGAGAAAACTACACATCTAGCCTGATATTCTAGATACCAGGAGGGTGGGAAGGGAAGGAGCCATAGCCCCTTGCCCTTGGCCAAGGCAGGAAATTCCCTCTCCCCATCATTTGGGGTGGCCTTGGAGGCTCAGCTCAATTGTAGGTCCTGAACCTTCCAGAGTTGTTAACTTCTATCCCAGGAGCAGTTGATTAGATTGTTGGGGGAGAGAGTGGGAGAGGAAGGGTAGGACAAGTTTATTTGCTTTTAGTATTACCCATACAGTATTAGGTGGGAATTTCCAAGAAATTATGTGGCAATGACGTTATAACTTTCACACGATGGCTGGAAGCAACGTTATAAAAATATTACCTAACACGACTCCATATGGACATATGAAATTTCATTCCATTTTACACATGTAATTAAGTGGCCCACATAATGAAGTACTGTGTGTGCAAAGTGGGAGATGCCTTTTGTAGGTGAAAGATAGCTGGGGCAGAAACAAGGCTGGCATTTTAAAGGGAGAATAATCAAGCAAGGGTGGCTGAAAGTTATTGCACTTTATTCTATAAACAACTTAAACTTGATGGATTTTTTTTCCCCTTAGAGCTGGTCTTCTGGTGTAAGCAAGACAAATACACCCACTATCCTGCTGCTAATATGCTCTCCCATCCTAAAGGTGGTGAGGCTTTACTAAGCTGGTGAGTGGGAAAGGTGCTGAGTTTGGAATCAGATAGAGCCAGGTTCAAACCCCAGACTGCCACTTCCTAGCAAAGTGACCTTGGATGAGTGACTAAGCCAGTGCTCTCAGAATGTGGTCCCTGAACCAGCATCATTCATCATCTGGGTGCTTCCTAGAAATTCCAGATCCAAGCACCATCTCAGACCTATTGAATCTGAGTCTGAAGGCGAGGCCAGGAATCTGTGTTTTAACAAGTTTTCCAGGTGATTCTGATGTACACAAAGAATGAGAGAAGAAAAGCCTCTATCTCTTCCCCTGTAAATGGATGCTTTATGGCAGCAAGTCCAAATCAAAGTAGCTGAAATAGGAAAAGAATTTAATGATTCACAAGACCAAAATGTAGAGGTAGAACTACCTTCTGGTGTGGTTCCATCCAGCATCTCAAACACTGTCACCCAAGCTCCCTTCGAGTTCTCAATATCCTAGAATAAAAAGAGTTCAAAAGAAAAATTCAATTGAGGTCTGAAGCTTATGGTTTCTGCATGCCTGAGTTTTAAAACCAAAATTCATACTATTTTAATGTTTACTGAACAGCTAACCCATGCCAAGCATCATGAGGGGGTTGAGACATGGTGTTTGGTCACCAATATCAAGTGCCTTGTAGTCCTCCAGGGCCTTCCCTGTAACATGCCTTGCCCCTTTGCTTTTGAACATGCCAGGCATCTTTTCTGAATTGCCCTCCTTCATCATGCCATCAGAGGAACTCCCATTCACCTTTCAGAAGCTACTTAGACATGGTCTACTTTCTAAAGCTTTCCCCAGCTCCCCAGCCAGCGCTAATCTCTGCTCCTTTGTGCTTCCAAGGCCCCTACCACATGCTCTCTCCCCTACCTGGTATCCATTGGGTCATTACATGCTTATATGATCTGCCTTCCACACCAGCAAGTGCATGCCTCAAGGACACAGCCCTTGGTTCATCATTTCAAAACCTCTAGCACCTGGCATAGGTCCCAGGACAGCACAGATGCTCCACAAATCATATTGAACTGAACTGACTCTTCTTAGAATGGTATCTTTAGAAAGCAAAGTTCAGCACTGTGTAGGACACAGTAGGGGATACAAGCTGTTAGCCCCCACACTGTTCTACAGCCTCCATGGAGCTCACAAAAAACTCACAAAAATTAGCACAACATCATTTTGAAGGGGCTTAGTGATTATCTAGGATAGAGTAAGGCTGTCAAACACAGCTTTCTGCAGAGATGAAGCGTTCTGTGTCTGCATTGGCTCAAGTCGTGGCCGCTAGCCACGTGTCTTTTGAGCACTTGAAATATGATCAGTGAGCCTGAGGAGCTGAATTTTAATTTAATTTGATTTAATTTAAAAGCCACATGAGTCTAGTGGCTACCATATTGAACACCGCAAACCTGAAGGAGGACTGAGAGTAATCTGGTGAAAAGGAGAGTGGCAAGAATATTCGAGAAGAAGCATATACAAAAGCATGTTTGGGAAACTTCAAATAACTCTTTTCTAACTTCAGAGCAGGCTCAGTGGCTGCCTGCCTCCTAGTTCTACTGTCAAAGCCCTGGGGCAGTCAAATTTTCAGTTTCAATGAGTCAGCAGATGCCAACAGCTACTTGAAAGCTGAATTCCATTGATCAATTCTAAAGATGTCCTATAGGACTCAATTGAAATATGATGAATTAGGCTAGCAGATATTCATATTCCTAACCTTTCCTTTAAAAATCTGTTCCCTCATCCCATGAAAATTTAAGGGAGCCTATGAATTTCAAAACATTTTTCTTGGGTATTATTCCCCTTTTTATAGGCTCTGTGGGAACCTGGGACTCCACAGAGGCAAATACTTCAGGAAAAGGTTGTGTGAGGGTGCTATTAAGTATGAAGGTAACACTAGGCTCATGAGGGTTGGTGGGTAGGAAAGTATCTAGTCTGGATCTCTTGATGGGACTCCTTAAAACAGGTAAATAGAGAAAGCAAGAAGGGTCGTTTGGGAAGACCCTTTCCCATCAAAGCCTCTCAGCCATCTATGCAACAAGTGGCCAGTGTCTGAAAGCCCCATCCTTCATTGGGAGCGTCTGGCTTGTCTGAACTTGGTCTCCCAGATGGAACTGGAGGGATGGGACTCACCTCCTGAAAGCCAAGAGGCTGAACTAAATAGGAAAGTGGCTTTGTGAGCCAAGATTGAGCAGCTAACTGATGCTCGTGAGGGAGAACGTAAAGCTAATGGAGGCCTGGGTTGGGGAGGATGTGACTGAAGGTGGATAAAGCTTAGAATTAGAAGTCTGGGAGTCAAACAGGAGCAAATCAGGAGTCAGCGATGGGCTTGTATGTGATATAAGGTGGTGATGATAGAAGTCCTGAGAGAGCAGAAAGAACAAATATCAGTTCCAGTAGGCCACAGGATATGACAGTTGTTGTTCATTGTTGTTTAGACACTAAGTCAAATCCGACTCTGCGATCCCACAGACAGCAGCACGCCAGGCTTCCTTGTCTTTCACCATCTCCTGGAGTTTGCTCAGACTCGTGTGCATTGAGTTGGTGATGCCATCCAACCATCTCATCCTCTGTCGCCCCCTTCTCCTGCCTTCAGTCTCTCCCAGCATCAGGGTCTTCTGATGAGCCGGTTCTTCACATCAGGTGGCCAAAGTATTGGAGCTTCAGCTTCAGTCCTTCCAATGAATGTTCAGGGTTGATTTCCTTGAGGATTAACTGGTTTGATCTCCTTGCCATCCAAGGGACTCTCAAGAGTCTTCTCCAGCACCATAGTTCGCAGGCATCAATTCTTTGGCGCTCAGCCTTCTTTATGGTCCAGCTCCCACATCTGTACCTGACTACTGGACAAATCATAGCTTTGACTATACCTACCTTTGTTGGCAAAGTGATTTCTCTGCTTTTTAATACTCTATAGGTTTGTCAAAGCTTTTCTTCCAAGGAGTAAGCGTCTTTTAATTTTGTGGCTGCAGTCACTTTCCACAGTGATTCTGGAGCCCAAGAAAATACAGACTGTCACTGTTTCCACTTTTTCCCCAGCTATTTACCATGAAGTGATGGGACCAGATGCCATGATCTTTGTTTTTTGAATGTTGAGTTTTAAGCCAGCTTTTTCACTCTCCTCTTTCACCCTCATCAAAAGGCTCTTTAATTTCTCTCTGCTTTCTGCAATTAGAGTGGCATTATCTGCATATCTGTGGTTATTGATATTTCTCTTCTGTCCATGGAATTCTCCAGGCAAGAACACTGGAGTGGATAACCATTCCCTTCTGCAGGGGGATCTTCCTGACCCATAGATAGAACCTGTGTCTCCAGCATTGTAGGAAGATTATTTACCACCTGAGCCACCATGGATGCATGAATATGACAGTAGCCTTTGAGAAAATAAGCAAAAATAAAAACAAGATAGTCAAGAATGTACACATACAAATAGTGAATTATATTGATTACTTTTCAAATATTAAACCAACCTTGCATTCCTAGAATAAACCTCACTTGATAATGATGTGTTTTTCTTTTACTATATTGCAGATTTTATTTGTTAATATTGTGTTAAGGATTTTTGTGTCCATATCCATGAAGACTGTTAGTCTATGATTTTTCTTTTCTTGTAATATCTTTGTCTAGTATTGGTATCAGGAAAACCATACTCCTAAAAATAAGCTTAAGTAAGCTTAGTAGTTTTTTCATAAATAATTGAGATAACTGACACCTTTGGACCTTGAATGTTTTTAGGGGAAAACTTTAAATTACAATATCAATTTACTTAAAAAATATGAAATAATTTCTACTTTCTATTTTTAAAGTAAGTTTGGTAATTTTTTAAAAATAATTTTTAAAATAATTTTGCCCTTTTACTCTAAGTTTTCAAATTTATATAATTGATCAAAAGTGAAAAAGAGTCTTTGCATAATATTTCCTTATTCTCCTTCCCTCTTTCATTCTCAATATTTGCATCTTTTGCTTTCTCTTCTTGCTCAGTCTTGCTACAAGCTCATCAATTTTATTGATCTTTTCAAGGAAACAGCTTTTGGTTTTATTGATTTTTCTCAATTGCCTGTCTGTTTTCTATTTCATTGATTTCCACTCCCATCTTTATTATTTCCTTCCTTCTACTTCAGTTCAGTTCAGTCGCTCAGTCGTGTCCGACTCTTTGCGACCCCATGAATCGCAGCATGCCAGGCCTCCCTGTCCATCACCAACTCCCGGAGTTTATTCAAATTTACTTTGGGTTAAAAGAGCTTTTCAAACTTTGCACATGCTGTTCCCCCTTACTGGAACCCTCTTTTCCAAATCTTCTTTGGCTCATTCTTAGTTCATTCAGATAGACTTAATCATCACTTTCTAAGGGAAGCCTTTGACAGCCTCTTCAACAGAAAAGTAGGGATTGGCTGAATCTATGGTACCTGTGGCTGTCATTTTGCTGGCATGAAAGGGAATAAGGAGTTAAGTTTTTTAGAAGTCCCAGGGGCAGAATATTTTAGGTCAATGATTAACCAATTCTAGAATCCCCAGGAATCACCTGGAAAGCATTTAAACTTATTTTTGTTTTCAAGATGACTTCCCAATGTCTCTTTGGACTGAGAAACATTTCCCTGATCACAAAGGGCCTTTTTAGGGAAAAAGTCAGGCATGTTGGAGAGGAAAATGTTGGCTGGTCTGTGCGTGAGCATACTTCATGTTTCAAACAGGTGCTGTTTTTTATTTTTTAAGGTAATGCATTGAAACATTATTTACCTTGCTTACTGGGTTTTGGGGGCATCCCCTTAAATTCTGCACCCAAACAGAGTGCCTCATCTTCCTCATACTAGTGCCAGCCCTTAGGGAATGCATCAATAAAGTATGTACTAAGTACCCAGCACAGTGTGGGTCTCAAGCAGACCTCAGTGAATCACAGTTCCTAAGGTCATTGTCCGAATTTCAGTAGGGCTCAGTGAGCAGTGCAGTGGACACTCCAAGACAGGAATATCAATTCTGCCTTGGGGAGAAAGTTGTGCTGATATTTGAGATAACTGAGCAAATCTTAAAAGTAGAGTAGGAGCTTGTCAGGTAGAAAAGGGGAAAGAAGAATTTTTAAATCTTTAAAATTTCAGAAGAATTTTAAAGAATAAGACATTGTGCATGGCTAGAACCAGGATGGGTGGAAGGGCCTGGTGATGGATGAGGCAGCTTACATGTGTCTGATCCAGTTGGCCTAAAAAGCCCAGGTAAGGACCTAGAGCTTTGTCCAGTAAGTGAGGACCTGGCCAGAGGCATTTTAGTGACTGTTCACTGACTGATCTCTGCAGAGCACACTGCCTTAGCCTCAGCTTCCAAGGCTGTATGATGGAAATCATAACCTCCTCTGGGACAATTAAGTGAGATGATGAATGTGAAACTTGGAATCTGTAAGGGTCATGCTGGTGAGTAATTACATAAGATTCCCTCACACTCTGATTACTCCTTCCACCTGATCCTGAGATGACCTCTGCATCCAAGCTCATATAAGATGAGGGGGCCATGATAATGAGCCTGCAGTGCAAGTTCACCCACCTGGGAGTAGGCGGAGAGGACAGTCACAGTCTAGCAGAGTACTGAGAGGTGGGCTGTCCCCTCTCCCCCTCTTGCCCCTAAGCTTCCTTCTCAGCCCTCTTCAGTGTTGAAACGGTCCCCAGCATCTACCGCTGGCACCCCACTGCCATGGGCTCCCTCCATCCCCACGATCCTGCTCTTCCTGCCCACACAGTGGCAGAAGGGGAGAGGGTCACGCCCTCTTCATCTCTGAGAAGGGAGACGATGCAAGACACATCAATGGGAGTTGAAGCAAATCATCCCAGGCACCGTGAGCAGTCAGGGCCCACGTGTCCACCCCACTAGCTGCACACAGCCACTGAGTGTCACATGCACCCTCATTCAGTGTGACTCAGGTGTCTCTGGTCATTCTGCACACCCAGACACTGTACACTCAGGTGCTGGACTGCTTATTCCCATGGGCACCCAACAAGACCTTCCACACCTGCTCAGTGCCACCCACACTTATGGCCACCCACATTCAGAGGTGGCCAAAATTCGTGACTGAGGAGCTAGAAGGATGAAGGTGAGGGTGGGGAGAGTAGGTAAAAAGAGGCCCCTCCTTGTTTTTCTTCTGGAGTCATTTTCCTTTCTCACGGAAGTTCTGTCACGTTTTTTAGGTGAAGGCTACCATCTTGTTTTTCCTTCTTCCATTGGCTTCTTCCTGTTTAGTCCTGGAATAACTTCCTGGGAATATTTGCTCTTCCAAGAGTTCTTCTGCCCCCTCAGGCTACTCCCTGACTCCTCTACACCACAGTCTGTACCATAGTCAATTCTGGAACTAATTTACATGTACAGTACTTTAGAGTTTCTGAACATCACTTGAGTCTCACAGAGGGAGAGTCTGTTTTGATTCTTACCACCTACCACATGGATGAGGAAGTGGAGTCTCAGCTCCATGTACAAGTTCAAGAAGCAGAGAGACCCATCTGTTGATTATGTCTGCCTGTCAGACCATCTAAAATCCTCTTCTGGTTACAGCCCTCTACCTCCCGTAGGGACTCCCTGGGTCTCAGTTTTCTTATCTGTAAAATGGAAGTGATTACATTGTGTCTGGGGCCAGACAATGAAAAACCCAGAAAAACTGACAATTCTGTTTTTCAAAGATGTGTACTTTAAATATTTGTTCTATGCTCACTTAGTGTGGAGTAGTTTAGGAGATGGTTTAAGATATGATTCTGAGGTTTCAGAGGTGAGGACACTCTCAGCCCTGGCTGGTGTTCTGAGGGCTCTGTCCTCCAGGCCCTTCTGGTATTACCCACAGGGAGGCTTAGGACGAGGGGGTGCTTGGATGGCAGAACAATCAGTTTACCCTCCTCTCTTTGTGTAGGGACCTGAATTAGCCTCACATTCCTTTGTTCTAGTGATGTTTTAGTGCCCCTGGAAGACTGGGGCCCTGGCTGTCACTCCCTGAGACTTGTTGGTGGTGAGGATTTGATAGGAAAATGCTTAGAAAAGGTAGGACATGGCTGAGCACGTAGTAGATGCTTCATTAAAAGTGGTAGTTGAGCTCGGACTGTAATTCGGCAGCCCAGGGCGAATGAGTTCAGCGCTTGCCCAGACTGTATTTTCAGGCCTTGCACAGGCAGGCCGGCCTTGCCCCCCACCACGAGGAGACCGCTCTGATTTTCCAAAAGGGAGACACAGAGCCCTCAGGCCCGACAGCGATCCTGCTTCCCGCCCAAAGGTGGATGGTTTGGCTGCCGAGTTCCCCGAAAATTGGTTCCGCATGTTGCCAACAGCAGGCCCGAACGTTTGCTCAGCACACAGCCGAGAGGGCCCTCCGGGGAGGCTGAAACCCCACACCGGCCTCACCATCCGCCCCCAGCCGCAGGCTGCCAAGCCGCTGCCCGCAGCCAACTCCCAGGGCCAAGTGGTGGGATCACAGGGCACTGCCAAAGGCTGGGGCGGCCCAGAGCCCCTCCCGGCCCCCCAGGCGGCGCCCGCGACGCCACCTGGTGGCTGGCTGTGGAACTGCACCAGCATGGCCGCCCCTCTCTTGCTTTGGACCGGAGACTCAGAGTGTCTTGCTGGGCTAAATCCGCAGAAGATGGTCCTTCTCCTGTTCCAGGAACTCCCCGGGGCAGGGAAATGCGGTTCCCAAGGCTGGGCTATTTTTAAACGTCAGCATCCGCCATGCAGATGCTCTGTTTACTGCTGATGTTCCAAGCCTGTGAAAGGAGCTGTGCATTTAACCAAAGGCGGATGCCAGGCTGGGAGTAATTAGGCTGGGCTGGGCCTGGCTATTCCCAGGCTTGGGCAGCTGGGCAGCGAAAGGGCCGGCAGGCCACCCTGAGGCTGAGGTTTTCTCTGGGCAAGGAGACTCAGGGCCCTGGCTAATCTCTGAGGGCCTCTGGCACCCAGGCCCCTCTGGGAAGGGAATGATGTGGAAAGACTGAGGGGACATCTCTTACTATCCCATTTGATTAGTATAATCACTACTGTCAACAACCTTTGCTGAGCAATAATGCTTCATAAAGGGTATTTTTCCCATTTTGCTGATGAGGAAAAGCTGAAATTCAGAGCCATTAAGATATTCGCCCAAGGTTACATAGACAGTGAGAGCTTCAAAGTTTTTAGAAATTTTTTACAGGGGGGGAGTCTGACCAGACATCTCACCTTCCATGGCTTCTAGTCACTTTCAGGTCCAAAATCCTTCAGGGACTGTCGAGTTTGTCCAGTGAGGGCCTGGGCCTGCCTTCACAGCCTGTTCTTCCCCTGTTCCTGTTCCTCCCTCTCCTCCAGGCTCTTTAGACATCCCAGAGTTGGACCAGCCCTGTGTCACCACTTTTAAGAGCTTTCTCATGAGCTCTTTCTCTGAGTTCTCTTCACTCTTGCCACGGCCCCAGTGGATCAAACTCAAAAATTCTATAATCTGATTTCGGGTCTGATGAGTCCTTGATTAAGGTCATCTTTGTCCTCCTATCCCTGCCACTTAGCATACAGCCTGTCTCAGACAAGTCTTTGCTGTTGTTGAATGAGTGAGTGAGTGAATATGTGAGCAGATTCAAAAGGAGAAGGCTCAGTGTGATTTCTTGAAGGAATCTAAGATCTGCTTTGAGAAAAAAAGACTATAAAATAAAGCAAGGCAGTACAAGTGATCTGCCAACCAGGCCTGGGAAACTGGGGCAGGCTTGGTGGAGGAGCAGAAGGTGGTAATGATGGAGAAGAGACTGAGTCTTGAGAAATGAGTAGCAGGACAGGAGAAGATACGGTAGCTGAAGGCAAGGAACACGGCGGGAATTCCAGCACAAAGGTCTGTCACACCTATATGTGTGTTCCACCAGCTCCCAGGCCCATCCTGGCTAAGACAGGCTGCACGTGAGAGGCGTCAGCCCCCAGCCCATCCTGGGAGGGTGAGAGTTAAGACGAGCAGCAACATGGGCCTAGCTGAGGACTAATGGGGAGTTTCTAACCCCCCTGTCTCTCATGAGAACAAATGGCTGCCTCAGTTTCTCTGATTAGCCCTTTGGTTCCCGCAGAGCCAAGCCCTGGCCTGAATCTCCAGCAGCTGGCTTAGTCCCAAGACAAAACTAAGTTGAAGGTAGCTTCTGCCATCTCTCCAGTTGTGCCTGAGCCTGGCCTTGGTGCCTATCATCCAACCCCGAGAGTCCCGAGAGATCCAGGGCCTTATTTTCCTCCAAGTTCAGCACAGCCCTGGCCCAGGTCAGCCCCCATCTCCTTGTCTGTTTTGGACCCAGCTTCCTTCCCCTTCCTCCCGTCTTCTGGGTCTGGTGTCCCAGAACGCTTTGTGCCTGATAATGAGTGACAGACTTTGAGAGGCCTCGAACATCAACGCAAAGAGTGTGGCTATTACATAGTGGCCAGTTACACAGACCTCAGGGGCTCCTGTGGGTGGGCAGTGGGAGTGCCTCTTGCAGACAGGGAGGCCACTGGGGGTCAATGCAGCAACTTTAGGGTGGACAGGGAGGCCCGAGTGAAGGTTGGATGTGTTCTGAAGGGCAGAGCTCACTGTGGCCAAGTGTAAGAAATAAGGGAGAGCTAAGGGAACAGCAGATCTATGCCCTTTACTGCACAGATGCTAATACTCTAGACCGGAGAGGCGATGACAACTGCCTAGTGTTACATAGCACATGTTTCCAGCCCCAAGTCACCAAGGGTGTCTGTGCTCCTCAGGAAGCTCTCTTGTGTTCCCTTATTTCTCCCCAGGAGATAGTAAGAGGCAATCCTTTGGATTGAGGCAGGTCTGGGTTTCTGTCCCAGCATCCTCATTCATAAGCTGTGTGACCTTGGACAGGGCACTTAACCTCTCTGAGCACAAGTGTTTTTACCTTTTAGATGTAGACAATGCTACCTTCTCCCTAACAGGGCTGTTAGGGAGAGTTAAGGGCCATTAAAGTGCTCAGTACAGCACCTGATACCTAGCAGGGCTGTCCTAATAACTCTCTTAAACATTTTTAGCTTTTGAAGGATCCAGGGATCATTAGAAAGAGGCAAGAACTAGTTGAATGGGCCAGAGAGGAGGGGCTCAGAAAGGAGACAGGAGGCAGCCAGGCCATCCACCCAGCCATGGGGTCAGCTCTCTGGTCTCCAGGCCAGAAGAACCAATGCAGTAGACAGCGAAGCAGGCTCCAAGCCCAAGAAGTCATTCTCTGCCACCTCCTATGGCCTCCAGAGTCCCCCAGCTCTGCCAGGAAAAGCTACAAGGCCTTTGAATTGCCCAGGTCCTGGGATCCTGGCTGGCCTAGGGCTGGGGTGGCAAATATCTGGGCAGCCAGCGGCCACATTCGGGGCTTTCTGTCCTTTCTGCAGGATCAGCATGTGCCGGGGTGCCCAGCTGCGAGGACCGCGGCCCGGCCACTGCGTAGGCGGTGGGCCGACACCAAGCCTAAGGATCCCCGGCGCCTGCAGCGGAAGCCCCCGGCCGAGGGCGGAAAATGCCACTCGGGGCGCACAATCCGTCCTGTTGTAGTCCCCGGGGCTGGCGTCACCCAGGCCCGTCCAAAAACCGTGTCGTGTAGGGTCTGAACTCATACTTGTGTGTCTGCCATGGGAGCCGGGGGAGTCGCGGAGGCCATAAAAACAACCCCAAATGTTTCATTTGCTTTTGCACTTTTTTGCTGCAGACCACTTGGCTGCCGGTGCCAGCTGGGAGCTGGGGCCCAGCAAGAGCGCAGAGTTATGGGGCAGCGCTAAGTGCTCTGTTTGTATGAAACTGCCAAAATGTTAGTACAAAGTGGTAGGTGTTTGTGCTGCAGATAATAACTGATGGGCTCCCGGGCGGGAGGCGGACGCCTGGTTATTATGGCCACGGCTCTTCTGAGAAATGCTGCAGCCGCCTCCAGAGCAGCAGCAATATTTTTCTGAGCGTTCAGGGCCGGCCTGGCAGCTAATGGGCACGCCTGGGCCTCAGGAATCAGCCCCGAGAGGGATGGAGGCGGGCCACTGGTGTTTATCTGATTCTTGGGGTTTGCCCTCGCTGGCCGAAGAAGCCCATTCCTTGGAACGTTCCAGAACCCACTGTGCTGTGGAAGGGGGAGAGGCTGTTAGGGGAGGCCAAGTGCCTGAGGGTCCCGCTCTGGGGAGGCTGAAGCAGCTGTCATCTAAAGGGGCTTAGGAGCTGTGAGCAGAGAGTGGGCATCTAGACCCTGAAGGATGACCTGTTCATTAACCTTACTGCTGCTCGCTCCTTGCCAGGTTTTTATCTGGACAGCAAGGCTACAGTAGTGAATAAAACCAGAAATATTTTCATCCTTGTCCATTCTCGTGTATGGTGACAGACAACACAAATGAATGCAGATATATGATACATCAGGTGATGAGAAGAGCTAAGATGTAAAAGAAAAAAAAAACAGGTTAAAAAAATGTGAAAACAGTGGAGTAGGGCAGCTGAGGATGTCGGGGAGGCAGGGAGATGCCAGGTTAGAGCGGTGAGGTCTTGGGTGAGGTCCCTGCAGCGCGTGGCATTCATAGTTAAGATGGGAGAGTAGTGAGCATTCCATTCCTTCAGTGTGTGCGGTTTCCTGTGGGCTAGAGAAGACCTGTGCACTTAACATGTCTTGTCAGTACCACGGTATGAAGCCAAGGTGGGTGCCACGTGCGTGCTCAGTTGCTAATCATGTCTGACTCTTTGCCACCCCAGTGGACTGTAGGGCTCCTCTGTCTGTGGAATTCTCCAGGCAAGAGTACTGGAGGGTGTTGCCATTTCCTACTCCAGGGGATCTTCCCGACCCAGGTATCAAACCCTTGCCTCCTGTGTCTCCTGCATTGGCAGGCAGATTCTTTACCATTGAGCCACCTGGGAAGCCGCTGGGCCCTTGAGACAGAGGCGTAAGCTGAGGCTCAGAGAGGCTGCTGGTGTGAGAAGGGCTGGGGCTTCTACCAAGGCCCACCTGACTCTAAAGCCCACCGCCTCCCACCCTGCATCGTTGGCTTCCGCTGTGCTGGTGGTGAATCCTGCCAGCCTGGAAGTCAGCCATGTGATTTCAGCAACTTTTTTTTACTTCTTTTAGTTTTGGTTTTCCCTCATTCCCATTGGGTTTTGGGAGCAATAACTATGAGATTTCTCTCTATAACATATACATAAAGCCTTTGACTTGATGCCTGGCACAAGCAGCCCTTTATAAATGGCTAAGCTAATATGGGCATTTTGATTTTCTCCTGTGCCTGAGGGCCCTGGGAGGGTGGAATGTCATCCGCAGCATCCCTGGTGCCAGAGGCTGTGGGTGGCCCTTGTCGTTGGTCAGTTGGGCCTCCACGGGGCTCTGCAGCTCTCTGTGAGTGGCCCCTGAGCCCCTGGCTCCATCCCCCTGGACACACACCTTTGTCATCCCTGGTGTCCTTAGCAGCCCTGAATCTGCCAGTGACTCTGATGGCACAGCCTCCCGTGAGGGGTGAGGAAGCCCTTGAGCCCCAGCTCTGAGTTGTGTGCCCCGTTCCCAACTGGTTCTCAGTTGCAGATGGGGAATCGTCTTGCTGAGGTCCGGAGGCATCCTGCTGGGTAAACAGGCCTCCAGCTGTTAAGGAGGGCTTTCTTGGTGGTTCAGACAGTAAAGAATCCTCCTGCAATGTGGGAGACCTGAGTTCAACCCCAGGGTTGGGAAGATCCCCTGGAGAGAAGCATGGCAACCCACTCCAGTATTCTTGCCTGGAGAGTCCCCATGGACAGAGGAGCCTGGTGGGCTACAGTCCATGGGGTTGCAAAGGGTCAGACATGACTGAGAGATTAAGCACAGGACACAGCTATTAAGGAAGCCCCGGGGACTTTCCTGCTGGTCCAGTGATTAACCATCCACTTAGCAAAGCAGAGGACACAGGTTCAATCCTTGGTCGGGGAACTAAGGGTCCACGTGCCGTGGAGCTGCTAAGCTTGAGCAACACGACTGCTGAGCCCACCGGCTCTGGAGCTGATGTGCCAAACCTAAAGAGTCTGTGTGCTGCCAGGAAAGATGCGACATGCTGCAACTAGGATGTGGTGCAGCCAAATAAATGAATAAATTTATTTTAAAGAAAAAGAAGCCCCCCCTCACCCCGCTTTGCTGACATGTGTGTTGATTCCTGGCTCTGTCTTTTAACAGCTGGTTCAAGTTTCTCCTCTGAGAGTGGGAAGAAGGATGGACTCCAGAGCTGACCATGAATAGACTGTTTATTTGCTGAGTTCTCTGACTCAGTGTCTCCAAAGAGGGCCTCTAAATGTCATTGCAAATTCAACATGCCTGCCAATCTAGAACACCCCTAGAAAGCTCATTTTCAGTCAGAGAAGTTTCTTATCCCCCTCAAGGGTGAAAGGAGAGGGATGGTGTGGTAGAGACTAAAAACTGCCTTCTGATGTCTGTCCCCCTTTCTTAATATTAGTAGACTTTTCAGCTGGATGTATGGCTTCTCATCTAAAGGTGAGAGATCTTGTCTTCACTGTAACTCGGCTCAGTCATACAACTAAGTTCTGTCTGGTGGGATGAGTGGAAGTGATGTGAACAACGTCTGGATTATGCCTTTAAGGGGGAAGGTGAGCCCTGGCTCCTCCAGCTTGCTTCCTGGAACACAGGGTGGTGGCCAGTTGACCCACTAGAGATGGCAGGGGCAACACCCAAGGGTGGGCAGAGCAACAGGTAGAAGAATACTGGGCCACTGACATGATGGAGCCCTGACTCCAAGCCTGGGTTGCTTGTAATATGAAAGAGAAATACACTCCATCTTACTTAAGCTACTGTTATTTTGAGGTTTTGTTACAGCAGATGAACCTCTATCTTACTTAATACAGCTAGGACTTGTGGGTCCCTTGGCCAACCCCCAAAAGCTGATGCTCAAGAGAGGCTGCTGAGCCAGAGAACAGACCTGACTCCTGTATTGAAAAATATTATTGCTGCCAATAACATCTTCTTATTGTGACCCCCAGGCATCCCTGTACATCAGGTGCTTCATAGAAGCCTCAGGTTGTGTGCTGTCAATGAGGCTCAGAAAGGTGAAGTGATTTGTCCAAGATCACATGCGAGTGAGTAACACAGCCAAAATCAGAACTCGGCGTGTCTGATTTCTAGTCCAGGCCTCTTTCACCTCCAGCAGAGCCTCCTGGCCATCTATAAATCTATAAATAATGTGTGAAGTGTGTGTGTGTGTGTGTGTGTGTGTGTGTGTGTAGGGAGAGGAAAGGAGAGCTATAATCCTGCTTTAGTCTTTAAATAGGGACATCAAAGCAGCAGGCTCGGGGTGGGGTGGGGGCTCTTTCCAGAGACAGCTGGAGGAATCACACTTGCTGAACCCAGGCTGGTGCCCTTCGCCCTCTGGCCTGCAGTGTCTGCCCTCTGGGGCTTCTCAGAACAAGGCTGTCCCTTGCCTCCAGAAACACCTTCAGGAGGAACTAGTGGTACAGTTCTGCAGGGAGCACTTCTGGGGACCCAGCAGTAGATGATCCCCAGGAATGAGTGAATGACCAAAGCAACCCAAGAGGCCAGCTCTGGCGTCCTCGTCTGCGATCTGGCAGTAATACTAATGCCACCGACCTCACTGGGTTTCTGTGAGACGTGAAGGAATAATGCCCGTCAGGGTGCTCTGTAAAGTAAGAGCTGTTCCAGGGCTCATGAAGCTAGTTGAAAAGTCCAGAAAACGAAGGGCTTGTCTGGTTTGTACTGGACTCAGAGAAATGGAAATAATTGATGTAACTACAAAGGGTGTGTCCTCTACAAACGTCCTGGCTGCTTTACACGTCTGGGCAGCATCCAAGAGGGTAGGGTGGAGGTGGGGACTTGGAGCCTTCAGTTACCATGTGAGCTTGAGTGAGTCAGCTTCCCATTGTCTTCAGTTTCTGCTCTGCAAGCATCAGCTGGCTGTAGGTCAACTCTGAGATGATTGTTTTATACATATACATATATATATACACACACACACATATATATCTGTTAATTCGGTTTATATATTTTCTAAATAGTTGGAATAAGATTTTTTTTCCTATTCCTGTTTCAGGTTTTTCTATCTCTTTTCATGAGTGAGATTGGCCAGCTATTTCTTTTCTTTTTTTTCCTACTATTCTTTTGTGGTTTTTATAACAATATTATACTTTAGAGAAGGAGTCTGGCATGCGGCAAACTGTCAGTTTGGTCTTCCAGCTCTGGTCTCTGCATTCTCCTGGACATGATTGCACAGTCAGAGATGACATTTTCAGCTTTCTTGGAGTTGACTGTGGCCCCTCCATGTGATTAAATGAGCACTGATGCAACGTGAGTTTAAAGTAAAATTGCTTGCCCTGGGCGCCTTTTCTTTCCACAAGCTGGCAGACAAATGTGTCTGTGACCAAACTTCACCCATACAGATGACAACAATACCCTAGGGAATGTTCGGGCGTCAACATGAAGGACGTTGCACTCCCTAAATAATGTGGTAAAGCAGATCTGCCTAACCAGCCTGCTGCTGCTGGCGGTGGTGATTGTTCGGTTACCTTTTTGTTATTGACTTACACCTTACTTGCTCAACAGGAATGTGTTTGCAGTTGGTTGAGAACTACTTTATAATTCAATATTGTGGTTGATTTTTTTATAAATGATCTTTATGTGCTTAAAAAGCTATGATCTGGGTACAGGGGCTTCCCAGATGGTTCTAGTGGTAAAGAACCTGCCTGACAATGCAGGAGACAAAAAAGGGTTTGATCCCTGGGTCAGGAGGATCCCCTGGAGGAGTGCATGGCAACCCACTCCAGTACTCTTGCCTGAAAAATCCCATGGACAGAGGAGCCTGGCAGGCTACAGTCCATGGGGTCGCAAAGAGTTGGACACGACTGAAGTGGCTTAACACACACAGACACATACACATACTGGGTATAACGGGCTTCCCAAGGGGCACTAGCATAAAGAATCCGCTTGCCAGTGCAGGAGACATAAGAGTGGGTTTGATCCCTGGGTTGGGAAGATTCCCTGGAGGAGGGTATTTCAACCCATTCCAATATTCTTGCCTGAAGAATCCCATGGACCAAGAAGCCTGGTGGGCTACACAAAGATCCAGACGTGACTGAAGCGACTTAGCACACACACAGAGATATGGGGTACAGAGTTTTAATTAAGCTAGTGGATTATGTTGCTCAAATGTATCTTTCCTCAGTTTTTATTTGCTTCATCTGTCAGTAGAGAGATGTGTTGAACTCTCACTATGAAGGTAAGTTCATTTTCTCTCTATATGTCTAGCAAGTTTAAAGTTATTTTATGAGATGAATGTAAGTAAATAGCCTGTGTATCTTCCTGAAGATTAACCCTGTTAAGAGGTAATGACTTCTGGGCTCTTTGTTTTAAAGTATATTTTTATACCAATATGCGTGCATGCCAAGTTGCTTCAGTCTGACTCTTTGCGACCCCGTGGACTGTAGCCCACCAGGCTGCTCTGCCCATGGGATTCTCAGGCAAGAATACTGGAGTGGGTAGCCCATTCCCTTCTCCAGGGGATCTTCTTGACCCAGGGATCGAACCTGCATCTCTTATGCCTCCTGCATTGGCAGGCAGTACTAGTGCCTCCTGGGAAGCCCCATCAATATAGCTGCTCCAGATTTATTAAACTTGATCTAGTATATTTTTTCCACCCTTTTACTTTCACCTTTTTTGTGTGTGTCCTTATCTTTTAGACTTATTTCTTTGAAACAGCATATAGTTATATTTTCTATCCAGTATGGTGAGCTCTGATATTTTATCTGGTGACTTAAGTCTCTTTATATTTATTGTTTTGGCTGACATATTTGTATTTGCTTCTTACAGCTTACTCTGTACCTCCTCCTTGCCTGGTATTTTTTTTTCTTTTTTCTTTACTTTCTCTTGCTTTATTCTTCTTGCTTTTAATGGTTATTACTGGTTTAACTTTAAATTTTTTTTCTTCCACATTTTCCAAGTTATACATTTAATTTATATTCTTTTACTTACTGCATTTGCTTTTTACCTTGTACACTTAACATTGTTAAGCAACGTCTAAACATTTCTTCTCAGCAGCATGGTGGTGGTAGTTTAGTTGTTAAGTCATGTCCAACCGTTTGTGACCCCATGGACTGTAGCCCACCAAGTTCCTCTGTCCATGGGGATTCTCCAAGCAAGAATACTGGAGTGGGTTGCCATTTCCTTCTCCATCTCAGCAGTATAGGAAACATCAAAAGAATGTTCAAATGCTTTAATATAGTCACACTTCTCCTGAATGACATGGTACTGTCACTGGATAATTTAGATCTGTCCTTTTTAAACCTCATATTTGTATATTTTTATTGTTATTATTGAGGTATTATTATTATATTTACCTTAAAGATAATGTCTGGTTTGTGTTTACCTACATGTTCACCAAAATTTTCACTCTTTCTTGCACTTCTTCTGAGACTGTGTTCCTTCTTCTGAAGTTATTCTTTTAGGGAAGTTCACTGATTATAAACTGTATTTTGCCCTCAACCTTGAAAGTGGTTTTTTTCACTTGTTTGTCTTTGGTTTTTGTTTTTTGGATAGTTACTTACTCTTAGCACTTTGATGATCTTATTCTACTGTATTCTGGCTTCCATTACTGGTCAATCTAATTATCATTCCTTTGGGGATGATCTGCTTTGCTTTGTTGCAAAGCAGGATTTAGGATCTCCTCTTTGTCACTGGTTCTTCTGCACCCTCACTACAATATTACATGAATTTATTTATTTAGTCTTGTTTGATATATTTATGTTTATGTTTTATGTTTCTGCATCTGTAAATTTATAAATTTTCATCAGTTCTGGACATTTTCTCAGCCATTACTTCTTTGAATATTGGCTCTCTTTCATTTATTATTACTCCGTCTCATTTCATCCTTCATATCACTTAGCCTTTCATCTATCTCCCTCTCTGAGCTACATTCTCAGAAATCTCATCAGCTCTGTCTTCCAGATCACTAATTCTCTATTCAATTGTGTCTTAATCCACTATTTAACTCAGCCACTGAATTTTATTTTTTTTTTTTAATTTTTTTATTAGTTGGAGGCTAATTGCTTCACAACATTTCAGTGGGTTTTGTCATACATTGATATGAATCAGCCATAGATTTACACTTATTCCCCATCCCGATCCCCCCTCCCATCTCCCTCTCCACCCGATTCCTCTGGGTCTTCCCAGTGCACCAGGCCGGAGCACTTGTCTCATGCATCCCACCTGGGCTGGTGATCTGTTTCACCATAGATAGTATACATGCTGTTCTTTTGAAACATCCCACCCTCACCTTCTCCCACAGAGTTCAAAAGTCTGTTCTGTATTTCTGTGTCTCTTTTTCTGTTTTGCATATAGGGTTATCGTTACCATCTTTCTAAATTCCATATATATGGGTTAGTATGCTGTAATGTTCTTTATCTTTCTGGCTTACTTCACTCTGTATAAGGGGTTCCAGTTTCATCCATCTCATTAGGACTGGTTCAAATGAATTCTTTTTGACGGCTGAGTAAAATTCCATGGTGTATATGTACCACAGTTTCCTTATCCATTCATCTGCTGATGGGCATCTAGGTTGCTTCCATGTCCTGGCTATTATAAACAGTGCTGCGATGAACATTGGGGTGCATGTGTCTCTTTCAGATCTGGTTTCCTCAGTGTGTATGCCCAGAAGTGGTATTGCTGGGTCATATGGCAGTTCTATTTCCAGTTTTTTAAGGAATCTCCACACTGTTTTCCATAGTGGCTGTACTAGTTTGCATTCCCACCAACAGTGTAAGAGGGTTCCCTTTTCTCCACAGCCTCTCCAGCATTTATTGCTTGTAGACTTTTGGATAGCAGCCATCCTGACTGGCGTGTAATGGTACCTCATTGTGGTTTTTATTTGCATTTCTCTAATAATGAGTGATGTTGAGCACCTTTTCATGTGTTTGTTAGCCATCTGTATGTCTTCTTTGGAGAAATGTCTGTTTAGTTCTTTGGCCCATTTTTTGATTGGGTCATTTATTTTTCTGGAATTGAGCTGCAGGAGTTGCTTGTATATTTTTGAGATTAATCCTTTGTCTGTTGCTTCATTTGCTATTATTTTCTCCCAATCTGACGGCTGTCTTTTCACCTTACTTATAGTTTCTTTTGTAGTGCAAAAGCTTTTAAGTTTCATTAGATCCCATTTGTTTAGTTTTGCTTTTATTTCCAATATTCTGGGAGGTGGGTCATAGAGGATCTTGCTGTGATTTATGTCGGAGAGTGTTTTGCCTATGTTCTCCTCTAGGAGTTTTATAGTTTCTGGTCTTACATTTAGATCTTTAATCCATTTTGAGTTTATTTTTGTGTATGGTGTTAGAAAGTGTTCTAGTTTCATTCTTTTGCAAGTGGTTGACCAGTTTTCCCAGCACCACTTGTTAAAGAGGTTGTCTTTTTTCCATTGTATATCCTTGCCTCCTTTGTCAAAGATAAGGTGTCCATAGGTTCGTGGATTTATCTCTGGCTCAGCCACTGAATTTTAAATTTCAAAAATTTTTTTCACTTCTCAAAGTTCTATGTTACTCATTTTCATATTTGCCTGATTAGTTTTGATAATTTTCTGCCCCATGAACATTTTTAGCTCTTTATTCTAGCTCTTTAATATAGGGTGATTTAATACAGGGTTATCATATCTTAGGTATTACGATTCCAACATCTAAAGCATTTGAAGGTCAAAATCATTTGGCTGGTTCTCACCCATTTCATATATGTTTGATAGTTTCCATTGTGAGCTCATTTTTCATTGAACTAATCTGATAATCCCGTCAGACCTTGATTGGTAGGTTATTTTTTCAGAGAATGATATATAATTCTGATGAGAAGCAAGGAGCTCTAGAGATCTGGATCTACTTCAGTCCCCTTCAGAGTTACCCTGATTGAAGTTGAAGTCTTGGTCAGATCTCTGACCCTGCCTTCTGCACAGGGCTAGTCTCCTCTCCATAGTATTGCTGTTTGCACTCCAGCGAATTCTGCCTTTTACACGTGAGTTTCAGTTTGCTGATCTTGCTCTCTTTTTTGTCCATGTCTGGCCATGGGAGTTTCCCTTACTTTCTAGGGAGGCCAGAAATACATTAAAGAATTCTGTTTGTTGTAATTAGTGCAGGATCCAAGGGGAGAGCTTTTCAGAGTTTATTGGGGCTTTACTGCAAGCAGAGAGGCAGCACACAAATTCGGCATTCTCACTGAGCCCTTTCAGTGGAAACAGGGCTGGTGGGCCAGGGCATTAGCAGCCCTGGGGACAGGGCAGGCTCCTGGATGCTGGGTGGTTCAGACAAGGGTCTTACCTGAGTGGACTGAGGCTCTTCATGGGTGAGATGAGCACTGAGGGAAGGACCAGATGGCAGGCCTGAAGGAGAGGGAAAGGCTGAAGGCAGGACATGCTATGAGGAGTTGGTATCTCTGGAACTGGGAGGCAGAAAGGCTTTGAGGCAATTCTGTTGTTCCTCCTGGGGATCAGCTTTCCAGTCCTGGAGTGGGACACTTGGTTTAAAGAGGCAGAGGCCAGCCACGTACATGTGCCTCTGTGGATACAGAGGAGACTTGCACAACGCCTGTCCACGGCATTTAATCAGCCTGTGAGCATCCCAGTGAGTGCAACAGGACTCAGAGGAAAATGGGGTCAGCATGGGCTAGAAAAGGCACACCAGGCTTGCCTGTCTTCTTGCCTGTGCATCATCTGTTCCCTTTGTCTGGGGTGGTCTCTCCTTTGTTTCTGCCCTGATGCCTCCTATACATCCTTCAACATCCAGCCCTATGGTCACCCTTCACTGAAAACCTCCGGCTTTCCTGGGTTGTTTGAGGCTGCCTCTCCTGTGACCCACAGCACTTGCAATATCTCTCTCTTTTCTGCTTATCTCAGTGGTTACAAAGTATCTCCTGCTCTGCCAGCTCACCACTGGGCTCTGGGGCAGGAACCAGTCTTACTGACGTCTTGGTCCCAGACAGTCAGCTTGGCCTGTGGCTATGAGTGTGGACTCTGCAACCAGAGGCCAACTCCATTACATAACGCTAGGTCCCCTTGGCATTACTGCTTAACACCTCTGTGTGTTCCTTGGGTCCCTCATCTGAAAACTGGACCTAAAATAGTACCTCTTCAAAGCACTGCTGCAAAGGTTTAAAGACTCAACACTGGCCAGGCACCTTGGAGGCACAGTACGTGTTGTCTGTAATCCTCCTGCATCGGCATGAAGTGAGCAGCGCCAGGCACTGGCATTGCGAATGAACAACTTAAGTTGGTCCTTTTAGGCAGAGTCGCGTTCAGCTGGGAGGGCAAGCATATTTGTGGCAGATATTTCCAAGTTGTAGGAAACTGAAACTCACTCGCGCTACTTCCGGTACCAGGAGGGACAGCTGGGCTTGCAGGACCTGATAGCCCCTCGGAAGTCGCTTCCTCTCACTTTCACCTCCTGCTTGTGCCCTGTTCTCTCTGCAGGAGCATGTATTCCCACATCTGGGGATTTGTATATGTCTCTGGTATGAGCTCCAAGTGCCAACAGATGCTGAAGCCTGTTAAGACTGATCCTGTAGCCAACAGTCTCAGGGTTCCAAATCCAGATCCTCAAGGGGAACATTTTGATGGTCCCAGCTTCCCTAGGAGCTGTGGCTCTGCATCGGTGAGCTGATGCCAGGGAAGAGGATGATGTTTACCTGGTTCTCAAAGGTCACAGGAGGTGGGAGGAGGCTGTGGCCAAGCAGGCCACTGTGGAGATCCCTAGTTGACAGAGAGACAGCAGGAGCAGAGCCAGGACCGGGCCCTCAAAGAGGACTCTGGAGCACAAGACATCTTGGAAGCTCTATCCCTGGGCCTCCCAGGCAGT
Source organism: Cervus elaphus (assembly GCF_910594005.1). NCBI lineage: Eukaryota > Metazoa > Chordata > Mammalia > Artiodactyla > Cervidae > Cervus > Cervus elaphus. The sequence continues at coordinate 49,965,030 of NC_057815.1, forward strand.
CTGTGGAGCCCAGGAGTTGGGCGACAGGCCGGGTGGACCTGGGTCAGGGCGGAAGCCCTCTCAGTCGTTTGAATTGGGTGGGGTTGCACCTTGGCCAATCTGGAGCCCACCCTCAGGCTTTGGGACTGAGAAACTCCTGGTTCCATCAGATGGACAACCGCACAAGGTGTGTGAGCAGCTACAGAGGCAGCCCACGACTTGTCACGGAAGCATCGTCTCTGACACCGCCGCAGCCAGGGCCTGCCCTCAAGCCAGATGCGTCACTGGCCGGCCACCGAGCCTTCTGAGCTGCTGAAGCCGCTCCCACGGCCAGCCCGGCTCCGGGCCCCCACCCCTTCAGTACCTCAGCCTCTTCAGATACAACTCCTGTTTATTGGAGGCTGCACGGGGCAGGCCACACACGCCTGAGGTCCAGACACTAACCTGTGGTGTTTATGGCAGTGATGATTATTTCCATCGTTCATAGGAGCAAGCTGAGAACCAGAAAGTGAAGGGGTTGCCTGAGGTCACAGGGCTCCTAAGTGGCAGAACTGCAGTTTGGACGGAGTCTCATAAACACAAGTTCTGCCTCTGATGGGTGAGGGCTGGAGGCCATCCGTCCTCCGCAGCCACCTTTTCACTTCTTTCGGCTTATTCGTTAAACAGGGTGTGTTTTCTGGGCACACACTGTCACACATGGGCATTGTGCTAGATTCAGAGGTAAATCAAACATGACTCTTACCCTCAAGTAGCTCACATTCTATTATTTGCCATGATTGTAAAGGAAATGCATAAAATCCACAAGAAAAGAGCCTCTGAGTAGAGCTGAGAACTGGCCCACACAGAGCAAACCAGTTTCCTCTTCCGTGGCTCCTGCAGGGTCAAGTCCAGACTCTTTTGCAAGGCTCCTCAGCCCTGTCGAGGTCCAGCCCCACCTCCCTCTCCAGCCTCATCCTTTGTCACTCTCCCATCATGCCCTGGCTGCTTGTTCCCCGAAGGTGACTACTCTTTCTCTTTCTTTTGTCTCAGCCCCTGCTCCTTCCTGCAAAGCCCTGGCTGCCTTTGTTCCCTTTTCAGAACAGAGACCCCTGTTCTCCTCTTGGAGAGCTCCCCTGTGCCCTCCGCTGTGGGGCTCTACTGCCCTCGCCGTCTACAGACAAAAACCACTCTCTTCTCTGAAGCCTCTCTGTAATCCTGAACAGTTGACTGTGGGTGGAGAGGTGGGCCCCAAATGTGACGTCCATTTGGAACCTGTAAATGTGACCTTATTCGGAAAAAAAGGGGTCTCTGCAGATGAAGTTCAGGACCCCCAGGTGAGATCAGCCTGAATTAGATTGGGCCCTAAACTCAATGACAACTATCCTTATAAAAGCTCAAGGGGGATTTGATACGGACACAGAGGGGATGACAACCTAAAGATGGAGACAGAGGCTGTCCACAAGCCAAGAGAGGCCGAGAATGGCCAGTTGCCACCAGAAACCAGGAAAGAGACCCAGAACAGAGGTTCCGGAAAGAATGAACCCTGCTGACACCTTGAGTTCATTCTTCCGGCTTCCAGAACTGTGAGTGAATACACTTCAGTTGTTTCCAGCCACTCCATCTGTAGTCATTCCCTATGGTGGCCCTGGCAACTAGCAGAGTATTGTCTGCAAAACACTGAAAACATTGTCACAGGCCAGTTCCCATGCACTGGTCTGTGAGCAGGATCTGGGTGACCTCTGTCTCTGCATTCCCAGCTCAATGTCTGTGACATATAATTGGTGCTTAATAAGTGCTCATTGACTTGAACTGGCCAAAGCAAATTCCTCTGTAACGAGTACTTGAAAGAATCTGTTTCATGGACTCAAACTTTGCCCAGTAATAAATGAAATGGCCTGTTAGCATGGGCCTCAGGGAGGCACGAGATTTGGTGGGTCAATTAATAAATCATCAAATGCCTCTGGCCCTGAGTCCACACCAGATAGATGTGTTTTGCCGGCTTGCTCCTCATTAAAGGATTTCAAGAACAAAGTCCGTTTGGGAAAGGAATAAGTGGTCCTACAGAAGCCACTTTTTCCATGGGCTGCACACGCTTCAGTGGTGGGTTCCTGCATTTACACAAAGAAGTGATTCCAAGAGGCCAAGCCCGAGGCAGAGGATGGGCATTGGGAGCTGGGCGGGGGGACATCTGTTGTTCGACCCACAACATCCCTGCACCTTTCTTTTGTTAAATAACTCTTAGAATTTCCTTTGGGAAATCCCATCACCTCAACTTTCAGAACCTTTAGGGTAGGAGCACCACCCCCTGGCATTCTGGAGGCCACAGTGACTGGTTCATGGATGGGCACATGACTCGCAGGGCCAATGAGATAAAACACACTTTAGCTGAGAATTCTGGGAAAAGATGTGTGATTTCCCCCTTTTTCCTTTGTTTGTCTGCCCTCTTTGTGAGTGTGTGAAAGTTGCTCAGTTGTGTCTGACTCTTTGCCACCCCATGGAACAGTTCATGGAATTCTCCAGGCCAGAATACTGGAGTGGGTAGCTGTTCCCTTCTCCAGGGGATCTTCCCAACCCAGGGATCGAACCCAAGTCTCCTGCATTGCAGGCAGATTCTTTACCAGCTGAGCCAACAGGAAAGCCCACTCTGGATATACCTATTATCCTCCCAACTTTTGATTTGTCCTCAGAGACATTGATGTATTATTTTTATTAGAATTGTATCAGATTTTTAAAATTAAATTGTTTATTTTTGTCATTATTTTTATTCTACTTATTGACTTATTCATTTTGGTTGTACTGAGTCTTAGTTACGGCATGTGTGTTCTTTGGTGTGGTGCACGGGCTTCTCTAGTTGCAGTGAGCGGGCTCCAGAGTGCAAGGGCTCAGTAGCTGTGGCACGTGGGGTCAGTTTCCCCGCAGCACGTGGGATCCCAGTTCCCAGATCAGGGATCGAACCCATGTCCCTTGCACCGGAAGGTGGATTCTTAACCACTGGACTCCCAGGGAAGTTCCTACTTTTTATTATTATAAGCAATAAATGTTCACTGAGGAAAATGAGAATATGCCAAGAAGGGAAGAAGTGAAAAAAACCCATAGTCTTATGATTAAGAATTATTCACTGTTACCACATTTAATACTTGATTGTTTATAGCACAAGATTTTCACTGACAAAGGTTACACCTCTCACATTCTTTGGGTATGTGGTCTTCAAAAGTTATTGGGGTGGTTGTAGAGATTAAGGACCATCTTAAGAATAAGAATAAGGTGCCTGTTGGGAGAGGAGGGGATGGAATATCTGACCGTGACCACAGCCTGATACTCTGGAGGTGATACCAGAGGAGATTAGTGGGTAGGAAAAGGACCCTGTGCTGGGTTCTGCTGCACAAGACAGAGACCTAAGCAAACAGCAGCTGGAAAAAATAAGAAAGAAGAGACATTGTTATTTTGCTTTCATTTTCAAACTTGGAGGTACATAATGCATGGCTGATAAAACATTTTTGCTACTCTGAAGCTCTTGCTTCTCCACTCCTAAAGTGTGGTTCTAATTCAAATGATCTGCAATGGAAGCTAAAGTTCAAGACATCCCGGGCAGCAGGATGGAGCAAGCGATGACTCAAGAAGGGGAAAGGTACATTCCAGCTTCTTTTAAAAAGGTTTAAGCAAGTTGTTACCCTCTGCTTACATCTCATTGGCCAGAGTTTAGTCTCAGGACTTACCTCCCTGCAACAAAGTGTGAGGAAAAGTAGTCTTTAGTCAAGATACTAACATACAGAGGTTGTGTCACTGTGGAGGAAAGGGGAGGTTGACAGGAGACTCGTTTCGTGGGAGGGGATGTCTGGACTGTGATCAGGGCTCCACACTATGTGGAGCTGATACTGCCCTGGGGATAGTTTGATGGGACACAATAGGAGGCCAGATCAGATGCCTCTCTTGATCAGCCCCCTCCCCAGCCTAGCCCCAAGAGAGTTCTCTGGGATTATTGGTTCTGCAAGTACGGAGCTAGGCCCAAGTTGGTGCCAAGTGAGAGGTTCACTGTTTCATCTTTCCCTCTCCTAGTGCCATCTGTCTAAGGTGCTGTCACAGCCATGGGCAGGGCAGTGTGTCTGATGAGAGGGGCAGACCCAGAAGGAGCCAAAGGAAGGAGTGGTTATTTAGTCTTTGGATAGGTGGAGGAGGGGCGCTGAAAAGTCTCTGCTAAGAAGATGATATTCAAGTCGAGTCTTAAAAGAGGATTGGGGTTTGCTGAGTGGGTGGGGAGGAGAAGGGGAGAGGATGGCCCTGCTGCAGAATGAGTGACTGGGGAACTTGTGTGGCATGCGGGTGTGACTAGGGCACCGGAGTGATGGCGAGAGGTCAAGAGAGGGAGGGAAGCTGGGAAGGTTGAGGAGGGTCCTGTGGGCCCACCAGGAGTCAGGGGAGCAGGGAGTGGTGGGAGCAAGACAAGCTACGCTTGTTCTTGGCTTGAGAGAGGCTTTGCCGCACCCCGTTAGGCTCTGACGAGGAAGAGGGTTTGAGATGGGTGAAGGTCCTCCAGGACCAGTGATGCTGGCTTAGGGCAACCAGGAGACCGGGTCCCTGGCTCTGGGTGTGAAGGCTGTGAGGCTAGGTGGTAGGGCAAGGTGAAAGACCAGTTCTTGGGGTCAGAGGGCATATCCGTGAGCGGTAGTTAGGTCCAGGAAGGGAGGTCTGTGTAACCATCTCCTTTGAAGAAAGCGAGACGAACCCACAAAGGAGGGACTCCCTGACCAGCCTCGTCCTACCTGCTCAGCCCTTTTGGACAAATAGGGTCTCTGCAGGTCCCTGACTGGGCACCCTCACCGTCAGATGCCTGTACGGAGACAGTAGTATTACATGTGACCTTAAGATTGGGGTTTGAATTCTAGTTCTGTAGCCTACTTGACTTCACTGAGCCTCAGTCTCCTCATCTATACAATGGGAGTAGTAAGAAGATCAGCTTCAAAGTGCTGGATGAGGAAGTGATTGAATGGTAGGTGGTCAGCCAGGAAACAGCCTGGCAGACTGTGAGGGTCCTGGTCTTAAAGAGGCAGCAGGAGGCCTGGAGCAGGACTGACTTCCTGGGGGTCAGCAACAGCCCCTCCGTCCGTCTGCCCCGCTCTGGAGGGAAGGTCCACGAAGAGCTGGCAGTGCCAGGGCCCCTCCTGGGGCTGCAGACTCTGCTGACCGAGCCCCCTCCTGTACTAATCAGGCCGTGCGGTGGAGTGGAGGAGCTGGGCCTGGGTGCACTTGGCTAATCACTGTGCATTCTTAGCTGCTGCTGTTGAATATTTTAACTAGGAGATTTCCTCCCCTGAGCTGATTGCAGCATATCCACGCACCAGCCTGGGACAGGGCTTGCCAGGGCAGAGGGCCAGGAAGCCGAAGAGACGGGCTTGTTTTTTAGGACTCTAAGCAGTGAAGTGAGTTCCAGATGGGCAACACGATTACCCGTTTCCTTTGTAACTCAGACATCCAAGTGGCCAGTCACTCTGTTTGGGTCCACATACCGCAAGGAGAGGGAGTAGTAATAGCCACTTATTCATTTATTTTTCCACTCATTCTCCAGTCTATCCATCTTTTCTTCCACCTATCCCCTCATCTACCCTTTCATCTACCTGTCAATCCATCCATCTATCCATCCATCCATCCTTTAATAAGCTGTGCCTTCCCGTTCTCTAGGCTCTTGCAGACATTCTTTCCTTTTCCGTCCTAGTCTGATACCTGAGGCCCTCACCCTGCTGACTGGAGGAAACCTCAGCCCCACCTACATCTCACTGAGGCTTTGTGGGGAGTGTTTTCTCGGGGTGGCTGTTGCTGTCACCTCTTTCTGTGAGGTGCCGCTGTGGGCTTCTCCCCTCATCCTCCCCAGCTTGTCCTGACTTCTCCACCCTAACAGTTTGCTCCGAACCTGGACACAACACCTGTCTTACTCTCCAAGTCTCCCTGACATACAGTCGTCATAGGTAATGGATGGTATTGAGAACATTCTAAGGAAATTGTGCCCCACAGAGAGAAAACTTAAAATTTACCCTTCAGTATCAGTGTTCTCAGGCTTCCCAGACGGTGCTAGCAATGAAAAACTTGCCTGCCAATGCAGGAAATACCAAAGACACAGGTTCCATCCCTGGGTCAGGAAGATCCCTTGGAGGAGGAAATGGCATCCCACTCCAGTATTCTTGCCCAGAGAATCCAATGGACAGAGGAGCCTGGTGGGCTACAGTCCAGGGGGTCCTAAAGAGTGACACAACGGAAGTGACTTAGCGTGCACACATCAGTGTCCTCATGGCCCATCACAAGGAGGCCTGTCCCCGCCTGTCTCCCTGGTCCTGGGGGGGTGTTGCAGCTCCCCCTCAGCTCAGCATCTTCTCTCATCTCTTTTGTCTCTCTGGGTCCAAGACTACGACACCTGTCCATCTCACTCATCAGGAATAACAAACCAGAACCAAAGGAAAAACTGCCATTCTTTTAACATGAAAAGACAAAAAAGTCCAGATATAGGCCCTTGTCCCTAGGGCAGATGCTTAATGCTTATTCTGTAAAGAGGCTGACCCTGAATTTCCTTAATCTACACTTTTAGATGGGGCTTCCCCAGCGGTTCAGTGGTAAAGAATCCCCCTGCAACGCAGGAGATGTAGTTTGATCCCTGGGTCAGGAAGATCCCCTGGAGGAGGGCATGGCAACCCACTCCAGTATTCTTGCCTGGAGAATCCCCGGGGACTTCTGTCCATGGGGTCACAAAGAGTCGGACGCGGCTGAGGCAGCTAAGCACAGCACAGCACACTTTTAGATTAAGCCTGGGCCTTGTCTTTATGAAACCGAGAGACCAGTTAAACTCTTTTTTCTCTCAAGAAAAAGTGGCCAGGTTTCTCTAGATTATAAAACTCAAGTGGACCTTTCCTGCTTTTATCCTGGTACCCACCCCTACATCCTCTTATCCTCCAATCCATGTTCATTTTTTTCATTTGCCCAATAGATATTTATTGTGCACCTTCTAAGTTCCAGGCCTGAAGCTGAGTATGGAAGATACAACAGTGAATGAAGCACGCAGCCTGTGTCTTCACAGAGTACATACACAGGGTGGCTGGGAGAGGATATAGTAAATAAATATATAAGACGTACTTTCAGAAATAAGTGCTAGGAAGGGAAAGTGCCTCCAAGCAGACTCTCATCTAACTGGCTGTTTATTTCTTCACGTGTCTGTTTTTGCTCATTCATTGCTTCAGGCATCAATAAACATGGGCTTGATATTTGTCATTTATTTGGCACTAGGCCAGGTGTTGGAGACTTGAATACAAAAAAAGACCATGACCTTTCCCTTGAAGCAGGCACAGACTGATAAGTGAGGGAAACAGATAAACACCTTACAGTGATACCGAGGGGCTGGAACTAGAACAGAGATGCTCGTGGACCAGTAGGAGCCAGAGGAGGAAAAAAGCACCACTACAATCGGAGGCTGAGGGCAGGCTTCCTGGAGGAGGTATCATTTAATCAGGACTTGGCAGATGAGAATGAATTTGCCCAGGCAGAGACGAAGGTAAGGGTGTTGAGGGCAAGGGGGAGAAAAGGCAGTGAGATCCGGGGTTTTTCCTGCTATGGGGTGGAGCTGCCAGTGGCCAGAGAGAGTGCCTGGGGAAGAAACAGCCCTGGATGAGGCTGGGCTGTTTCCCGCGGAAGCTCCACAGGAGAAGAGCCTGAAAGCTGAGCTGAAAAGGGGCACAAAAGCGGGGCTGAGGCTGCGGAGGACACGGGGAGAGAGAAGAGGAGTGGGTTGGCTCTGTGGAGAGGGAAAGGAGCGATTCCAGAAGTATTTGAAGGCCCAGCCTTTGCACTCACTACCTGCTGGGGTGTGTTTGGCTTCTGCAGAGAAGCCTGTTGCTGCAGGGTAAATTCTCCCTGGTTGCCTGCACTTACCTCCCAGTGTGCTAATGAGAGCAGAACTTCAGGAGATGCCAGAGCCTGCTATTTTGTGTTTGTCGAGTGGAGCAGGGTTGGATGGAGGTGCTGCCAGTCAGAGACAAGGAGAGCGGGCTGGCGCTGGGACCCCGCTCTGCAGGGCGAGCCCCAGGCCTGGGGAAGGCAGGACTGGGGACAGCAGAGCCGGGAGCTCCATGTGGGAGAAGGGTGAATGCGCTGGACAGCAGGAGAGCAGGGAAGGGGGTGTTCTGAACGTGGCAAGTCGGCTCCCAGAATTCTTGGAGACACCCAGCGGGGCAGGTCATGTGGCTGGATGGTAGCGTGAAGCATTAACTTTTGCATTTTGACCCCAGGACCTTCCCTCTTCTGGCTGGCAGACATGAAAGAATGCTGGCTGGGTAATTTTTTTCCACCTGAGAAGAGATTAAAGCAAAGTAAAACAAAAACAAGTTTTCCCTGTGCCAGAAAAGGAAAACCTGGATCATACATGAGAGTGAAGTCCAGGTTGCTAAACAAAGAGGGTTAAAAATGCGATGTCTTAAAGAAGATGGAGGTTATTGCATCTTGGCCTCACCATCCTCAGGTGAGAGGGGAACTGGTGGGCCACAGTTTGGCTTCTCTAGGACTCTTGGGGATCCAGGTGCCCTCCATCATCCCTAGAATAATAATCTCAGCTTCACGGTCAGTGTGGGTCACAGACACATCTGTGTTCCAGCTTGTGGGGGGGGGGGGGGACAAGTACACTGGGAGATTCCATGGTCCAGCAAATTTTCGCTTCTTTTTTGGTCTATCAAAAACAGTAGGAATAAACTCCACAGAGGGAATAAACTCCCCTGCCCCAGTTCCAAGTCTAGGCCTTAAGAGGCATCATAAGTTTCCATCTGATCCTCTGGGAGCTTCTGACCTCAGCCATAAGAAAAACCTGCCCAAGGTGACTGCTCTCTCGGGAGCCTCGGTGTGGGAACAAGACATGTGGGGCAGACCTGAACTTAACCTAGGATTGGAAATGAAGCAGCTGCTTTGAGACCTGCGGATGTGTCAGAAATAAATACTCACACTTGTTTACCACTGAATTTTGGGGTGGTTTTATGCAGTATTACTTCAGCAAAAGCAGGTGATATGAAGTGTGGAATGAGGGCAAGCAATTTTCTTTTAAGTAAGCATGAGTGAAGTTTAGAAAATTAATATTAATCATATGATTATAGTTAGCTGCAAGGGAGGCTGAAAGATATAGACTGTTGTGGCACAATCTGATGCCCAGTTTAAAAGAAGAGCTATGGACATAAAATATGCTCATTAGTCAGTAGAGAAGTTCTAATTAAAGCCATGGAGTGATGCTGCTAAATTCTCACTAGAATGGCTGAAAGGGCTGATCATTCCGTGTGCTGACGAGGATGTAGAGCAACTGGAATTCTCAGACACCACCTGTGGGAATGTAAAATTACAACCACTTAGAAAAATGGCTTGGCAGTTACGTGGAAGGCTAAGCATACCTCTACCCTATGATCCAGACAATACACTTCTATATATTTACCCAGGTGAATGAAAACATATGTCTGTACAAAGACTTGCATGAATGTAGCAGCTTTATTTGTAATTGCCCCAGACTGGAAACAATTCAAGTTATCCATCAAGAAGTGAATGAATAAGCTGATTGTGGTCCATCCATGTGAAGGAATACTGCTTAGCAATAAAAAGGAATGAATTGTTGGTACATGTAATAACATAGATGAAAATCTCAAAGTAATTACGTTGAGTAAAAGAGGTTTGGGGAGAGAGTAAGAAGGACCTCTTCCCTGCCTGCATGGATCCCTGGGAGGCAAGAACTTTGCCGGAGTTTTCTGAGCCGGTGCTAGCAGAGTGGAGACGATGTGGCCACACCCGGGGAGAGGGTGGTGGTCAGGGGCGCAGAGCACCTGAGACAGCCTCTCTGTATCCCCCCTGTCCCAGTGCAACCAGAACAGTAAGATTTTTAGGAGCCCTTGAAAGGGTATCACCCAGACCCTCTAAAGAGTAGATGCTAGGATAAGAAGTGGTAACAAACTGCAACCTCCCTTCCCAGGGCCCCAGGCTCACCACCCTGGACTTTGACACTTGGGATCCTTGTCCAGGGTGGGAAGGGCAGGAGGAAGAAGATCTCCTTGCTTTGCACTTGTGTCAAGACTCTTAAGTGAGCACCTCTTCCTCAGAGGGGGACAGAAGAGGTTCACCTGGCCTGGGTCTTTTCTCCTTCCTTAGTGGGCAGAGCTTTCTGCCATATCCTTGATGCTGGGCTCAGCTGGGGCCTTGCTTTGGCCACAGGTGTGGTAATAGGTACAATGCAAGTGGAGGTTTCACAAGCACTGTTCACTGGGGCATGCTTTCTTGTCACTTTTGTTCCTTCATCATCGGTAAGAACACATCCAGGTCAGCTGCTGGAGACTCTAGGAGACTGACAGAGAAAACCACACTCATCACAGCCAGTCCCCGGCAGACCACTGACTGGCTGCAGATGGGTGAGTGAGCTTAGCCAAATCACCGGAGCCTGGTTCAGATCTTCAGAACTGTTCAGCAGACCCACAGACTCCTAAGAAAATAATCCACGGGTGGTGTTGCAGGCTACTACGTTTTGGGATTTGTTAACTACAACAGCCAACGGATACAGGGTCCACTACTCTGACCCACATATGAGCCTTATTTTGTCCACTCAGGTGGGGATACTATTTCCAGTGATGCTGTCTCCTTATCTTGGTCCCTTCCTGGTTCTGGAGACTTCTGGACAGCAGAGGTGTAGAGAAGGACTGGCCCCATGTATGTACCTCTCACATCCCTCAGGGGAAAGCGTGGGGGTGGGGGTGGATGGGAGGGGACAGCTGGTTCAACAGGAGCCACTGCAGAGGAAGCCGAAGTCATGAAGAAGCAGGGAAGTGGCAAGGACGTGAATTCCACTCGGGGAAATGCACAACTTGATTACTACTCAACATTTGCAGTACCCAGATACTCTAATTAAGAGAAAAGGTCAATAGGTTAAATAAGTAACTTAATCAGAAAATTATGCAAAGTGCCACAAGTCAAACGTATTACATGGCTCTTGAGATCGATATGGTATGCAAATCGATCACCCGGGATCAGGACAGCACAATGATGGGAAGGGGGAGTCAACCCAGGAGGCTCAGGAGACTCAGCCTGAGTGGGGGAGCGTGGGAGCCTGGGAGCCTGGCACCCCGAAGTAGATCAGTGAGGGAGGTGTGGTCTCTCATCCATAGACCGGGGAGGGTGGTATGGCACAGAGCATAGGTCTGGGTGTCCACGCCCTGGGCTGGAGCCCAGCTCTGCCTCTGCTGAGCTGTGTGGCCTTGGGCAAGCCATGGAGCCACCCGAGCTTCATTGACAAAGCAAGGATGTTAATACTGGCTTCTCAAGATTGGAGAAGGATCAGTTATCAGCTCTGACCCTGGTGTGTGTGTGTGTGTGTGTGTGTGTGTGTTAGGGGTTTGTGGTCATGGGGCCAGTGAGGTTTCCTTCCTCTCTGCCACCTGTCTTTCTTCCTCCTAAGCCCTGCATACAGTCAGGACACTTAATCAGAGACCAGTCAGAGGCCTTTAAATGCATTTAGAACAGTTATCCTCAACTGGGGGTGATTCTTGGTGTATATCTGAGCAAGTTTTGTTAATATAACCCATAGGGGTGGGGGTGTGCTACTGACATCTAGGGGGTAGAAGCCAGGGGTGCTTCCTAAATACTCTGACATACAGGACAGCTGGTTATCCCGCCCCCAGCAAAGAATTATGCTTGTGCCCTGTCGCTCAGTTGTGTCCAATTCTTTGTGACCCTGTGGACTGCAGCCCACCAGGCTCCTCTGTCCATGAGACTGTCCAGGCAAGAATACTGGAGTGGGTTGCCATTTCCTCCTCCAGGGGATCTTCCCGACCCAGGGACTGAACCTGCGTTTCCTGTACTGCAGGCAAATTCTTTAAGGCTGAGCCACTGGGGAAGAACCAGCAAAGAATTATCCAGCCCCAAATGTTTGTAGTGCTGAAGTTGAGAAACCCTGACTTAGAAGAATTGAATAGCTGATGAGAGAGAGAATCAGCCAGAGCATAAAATGTGGCAAGAACCTTATGGAGTGATCCAGAACTGAGTGACGATAGCCTGTCAGGGTTCCAGGAACCTCTGGGGGTCCCCAACAGTCCTGGCCCTTCAGCGAATGTCCTGCAGGAGCCCCTGTCCTCGGCCTGTGAGCAGACAGACTCACATTCAACAGAGTTTGCAGGGAGCAGTCCTGTCAGCTTGGCTGCAGAGGGCCTGGTCTCGAGACAGCTCTTCCTGGCCTGGAGACGTCAGGCCTGGCCTGGCCCTGGTGGGGGGAGGCGGCCGTGGGGAGACTGCCCTGGCCTGGCATTCTCTTGCAGCCTGAAGGAATGTGGCAGAAATGGACCCTTATTTGGTCTTGTTTTTATCCCCCAGGAGTGTTAAAGTGGCCTGGCTTTTCCCAGGCTTTCCCACTGCTCCAGGGAGGGAAGTGGGACCTTGGGGACGGTCCCACGCCTGGTGTGGAGAGAAGAGACCCAGCCCCCACCTGGGGTACAGAGCAGGAGGCCTGTGCTACTGCTGGGGCCTGGGAAAAGCAAGGGCCCGATCTTTGCCTTGGGAGCCTCCTGTTGACCCCTGGGCCCCCTGTGGAGTGCTCTCCCAGGGGAAGAGGTGGGGACCCAGCTGGGTCCTTGAGGGGAAGGGGCTGGCGGAGATCTGTTCAGGGCTCGTGGGGGCCGAAGGCAGGAGATATGCTTGGTGGAGAGGACCAGGGCAGTGAGGACAACTTTTCCTTCCAAGGGACCCTCAGTGTCTTGAGTTTCCTCCCACCGATCTGGAGTGCCCCAGCCTCTGAGGTCAGAGGGTGTCACTAAAGACTAACTCATGCCATAGGGCTCAGGTCTGGGGAAAAGGGCAGGGGGTGGTACAGGGCTATCAGGCATCTTCCTCCTCCCCTTCCTCATGACGTATGCAGTCTTCTCAGGCCTGGAAGCTTCCCTTTCTTAGGTCTCAAGTCACAGGCAGTTGGAACTGACCCAGAGTCCTCCCCAGCAGTTGGGGAAGTAAGGCCCATAAATGGTTAGGGTCCTGTCCAAGGCCAGAGTGTGGGTCAGCGGCAGGACCCAAAACGAAGCCTAGGTCTGCTGACTTACCCAGTACCGGCATGTGGCAACCTCACAGATGCCTCTGCTCACTCTTGCTTCACCTGTCTCATGAAAAGTGGTCTTCCAAAAACGACATTGTATGTAGCCATCAACTACACTGTAACAAATTACTCCAAAATATGGCAGCTTAAAACAAGAAACATTTGTTATCACGAAGTTCCTGGGGGTTAGGAAACTGGGTGCATCTTAGTTGGGATTCAAGTCTCAAGCTCTCTGGTACAGACAGGATTAGGGTGCCAGCTAGGGCTGCAATCTTCTCGAGGCTCAACTGGGGAGGATCTGTGTCCTAGCTCACGCACATGGATGTTGACAAAGTTCAGGGTCTCGCAGACTATCGGCCAGAGACACCAGTTCCTTGACAAGATGAGGGCTCCCAGCATGGTGCCCGGCTTCCTTCAGGGGGTGGTTGGAGAGAGGCCAGGGCAGGCCAGCAGGCAGAAGTAGCATCTTTTTGTAACCTCATTTACGAGTGACTTCCCACCATGCTGACCATATTCTATTCAACAGACTTAAGTCACAAGGCCCAACCCACCCTTGGAGTGGGGAATCACAGGTGTAGACCTAGGAGGTGGGGATTACTGGGAGCTGTTTGAGAGCTGGCTTCCCACATAGTCAGTCGGCAAAGAAGGTCTAGCGAGGTCCATGGCTTCTCCTCTCACTTAATAGTTCATTTGCTTTCAAACTCTTGGGGAAATCCCAATACATATGACAATTTAAATGGAGCTGGAGGAGGGGTGGGATCCTCTTCTCCCCTCCAGACAGGAATCTCAGCCTAGATGAAACCCAAGTTTCTTTGCACTTGTACAGCCTAGATTTTTATACCCATCCAATGGAGGCTTCCCTGATGGCTCAAGCAGTAAAGAATCCACCTGCCATTGCAGGAGACATGGGAGATGCTTCCCTGGGTTAGGAAGAGCCCCAGGAGAAGGAAATGACAACTCACTCCAGTATACAAGAATACTCCAGTATTCTTGCCTGGAAAATCTCATGGACAGAGGAATCTGACAGGCTACAATCCATAGGGTCAAATAGAGTCTGACATGACTGAGCATGCACACATCTGATGGAGGCAAAAGTATTTGGCCGCAGGTCAGAAATGTCAGGTCCTTGGCCAGGTCTTAAGGAATTCAGGCAAGTCACTCGGTTCACAGATGAACTTACCTGTAAAAGGTGGAACTTGGATGGGGATTTCTGGTGGAACATTCTCCTGAATTGAAATCTCCCACGCTGGGGACAGAAATCTCCCACGTTCTTGCCTTCCCTCTGCCCTTTATAGACTCATAACTGGAAGATGCCAGTGCATCTGAGAGGGGTGGTTGCATTCCTGGGGTGGTGTATTCCAGGGGTGGCGGGGAAAGGTGGGTGGGGGGAGCTGGTAGAGAAAGGTCAGGACACTGGCCTGGGCCTTAGCAGTTTGGCATCTGCCCAGGCAACCACCCTAACTTAGCAGTGGCCCTGAACTCCCTGGAGGTGGAAGGGAGGGCCCCAGAGAGAGAAAAGCAGGAAGGCTCCTGGGGAAGGTCCTACAGAGATCAGTGCTGTCCAAAATGCACCCCTACCCTGCCACCTCCGCCAGGATCCACATCCCAGATTTGCCTCTTCATCTCAGCCTGGCTTCCTATGTTTGCCTGGGAGGTGTTACCTGCTCCTCATCCACACCTGCTGGCCCTTCACCTTGCTGCTTCCAGTCCAGCCTCATGGGCCGGAGTCAGAGTGTCCACAGGGTCTGGAGGACAGCAGAGTCTTTCTCCTGGGAGCTGAGAGGGTATGGACCTGGGTTCCCGCATCTAGGCAGGAAGGTGCTGCTGGCCTTAGCGCAGGGAGGAGGCGGCAAAAACCCCTGCCTGCGTCTCAAACTCATTTCTAATTCACTTTCCTTCTGAAGTGGTTTTGAGGAAGTGCGATATCTGAAAAGGCAGCTAATGCAGGCCCTGTAAATAGTGCATCTGCGGCTGTAATGGAGGGAGAGAGAGAGAGAGCAAAAGATGGATTAAGTGCCCACCGTGGGCCTGGAAAAAAAACCCTTTTGATCTCTCCCTACTGCACAATGCCCTGTTACCTTGTTAGCTTGCATCAGCCAGAGAGAGGATGTTTCTTATTGTGATTGCTGCAAATTGGCACCTATTTCCCAGAGAGTAGCTTTCTCCTGAATTAAGCAGAGCACCCGGCTCCATCCCGGGTGATAAGGACCTCCTATTAGGGGGTAATGTCAGCAGGGAGCCGCCTCCAGTCTGCCTGCCTGCCTCAGGGACTCCTGGCTGGCCGCAGTCTCTTAGCTTAGCCTCGCAGGCCAGGGCAGCTGGGGGCCCCTCCACTGAGGCTCATCTTTCTCATCCTGGGGGTGGGTTCATTGCTCCTGATGGATCCTTCTGATGGCTGCAGGGGGCCCACAGAACTGCTTGGGACATGTGGTGCTGATCACTGAACTCATCGTCTTTCCCTCCAACATAAGCATCCTAGATTCTCCACTTATTTAATTAATAAATCCATTCGATGAATATTTATTGAGCACATGCTATGTTCCAGATGCTCTGATGGTGCTGGCGACACAGCAGTGAACGAGACAGAGTCCTGCCCTCACCAGGCGTGCAGAGTAAAGTACCACCATCTTCCATTGGCCATCCCAAACCCAGAGTCGCCTGAGACTCCTTCCTCTTCCAAAGCGTCCACATCCACTCAACTCAGTCCCTAAGTCTCCCCCTGTGAACCCCTCCGTTTGTACTGGAAGGTACAAGAATTGATCTGTGTGCTTCTCTCTCACCAGCTGGGACCAAACCCCAGCATCTCTCACTTGAACTCCTGGATTACCCACTTGTGTTAGTCTCCTACTCGTTGCTGTAACAAACTACCAAAAGCTTGGCGGCTTGAAACAACACACACTTGTTGTCTTGTCATTGTTCAGTCACTAAGTCAAGTCCAATTCTGACTCTTTGTGATGCTTCCCTGTCCTTCACTACCTCCCAGAGTTGGCTCAGACTCATTCCCCTGAGTCAGTGATGCCATCCAACCATCTCATCCTCTCTTGCCCTGTTCTCCTCCTGCCTTCAAATCATTCCCAGCATCAAGGTTCTTCATATCAGGTGGCCAAAGTATTGAAGCTTCAGTTTCAGCATCAGTCCTTCCAATGAACATTCAGGGTTGATTTCCTTAAGGGTTGACAGGTTTGATTTCCTTGGTGTCCAAGGGACTCTCTAGAGTCTTTTCCAACACCACAATGAAAGCATCAATTCTGTGGTGCTCAACCTTCTGTATGGTCCAACTCTCACATCTGTACATGATGCTTGGAAAAACCCTGGCTTTGACTGTCCAGACCTTTGTTGGCAAAGTGATGTCTCTGCTTTTTAATATGCTGTCTAGGTTTGTCTTAGCTTTTCTTCCAAGGAGCAAGCATCCTTTAGTTTCACGGCTTTGTTATCTTACAGTTCTATAATTCAGAAGTCTGACACAGATCTCACTGGGCTGGATCAAGTTATCAGCAGGGATGTGTTACTCTCTGGAGCTTCTGGGGTGAGTTTCCCGGTCTTTTCCAGCTACCAGCAACTGCCTGCATTTCTTAGTCCTGCTGGACTGCAGAAGCTGGTTGGCAGGAGCCTGACTTCCAGTCTCTACTGCTCTCTACCCAGCCTCCCAGTCCAGGCCATGAACACAGTTAGGATCCCAGTGAATATTTACTGAATTGGTGAATAATGAATTTACCATGTATTACTGTGTGAGAAAAAGAGCAGGATGCAGACAAATATGTGTTCTCTTAAGAAAGAAGTCCTATACATGGGTACAGCTGTGTGCATGTTTATGAAAATAGAAAAGCTCAGGAAGGACCACATTTATTGCAGTGGTGACCTCTGGGGAGAGAACTGAGTGGGAACAGACAGGAGAATGACTTCTCTGTCTTACTTCATGCATTTCTCATTAAAAAACATTTTAAAAAAAATTTTTGGTTAAAAGCATACATAGCCATTTTAAGCACTTCCCTGGTAGCTCAAATGGTAAAGACTCTGCCTGCGATGCAGGAGACCCAGGTTCAATCCCTGGGTCAGGAAGATCCCTTGGAGAAGGAAACGGCAACCCACTCTAGTATTCTTGCCCGGAAAATTCCGTAGACAGAGGAGCCTAGCAGGATACAGTCCATGGGGTCACAAAGAGTCGGACACAACTGAGTGACGCACTTTCACTTTCAACCATTTTTAAATGGAAAAAAAATTAAAACAAGACCAAACAACTGTCTTCTAATTGAATATGATCAAATGTCACAGAAACTGAACAATATATTTTAAATAAAAGCATGCCTCCTAAGCACATCCCCAGAGGTGTCCTTTGTGTCCACTCAGACCCTTAATGCTGCTCACGTGGTCCTGCGATGGCTGCAAAGGACCCTGCCGGGGCTTCACGTGGGCCCTGAGGGTGGGTCTCCTGTCAGAGACTACTGCACCTCCCTCCTGTATCACAGCTGTGGTACTTCCTCACCTGGAGGACCAGTGTGAGCCCCTGGGCCAGGTGGGGTGTGTGTGTGTGTGTGTGTGTGTGTGTGTAGGGGATGGTGGGTCTGGGGTCTGGCTTAACTCTGCAGCCTCCTCCTCACACCCCACTTGCAGGAACCCAGAGCCACCATCCTCCGACATTTCTCTTTTCTAGGCCTTAGTACCTGCCGGGCTTTTCACAGGGGTGGCTCTTCCCTGCCATATTTACCTGCCGAATGTCTATGCATCTTTTGATACCTGGCACCCCTCTGGAAGTTTCCACTCTGCCCTTCCTGACTCTTCTCTCTCCCCCAGCAGAACCGGCCCCTCCTTTCTCTGGGCAGCTGCTGGAGAGATGGTGTGAAGTGGTTTGGGCAAAGTCTCTGGCTCCACACTGCCTGCTTCTAAACCCCAGCACCACTGCCTACTCACTGCAACTTTGAGTGACTTCAACGCTGAGGCTCGGTGGCCGCACTCGAGACTTGAATGATGATACCCACTGGTAAGGTGGCTGTGCCCTTTAAATGGGGTGACCTATTTGAAGCTTACTGCTCAGAAGAGCCCAGTACTTGGAAGGGGCTCCAAGCCAGGTAGACCTCTGGCCCCTGGGGTTCGGTGGGTAGTCGGGGCTCACTGTCTTGAAGGGCCAGGAGAGCTCTTAGGAGGAAGCATATCTGAACTGAGTTCTAAAGGCCAAGGAGATTGTTCCAGCCAGTGGGTGGGACCAGGAGCATCAACCACGTGCCGTGGGTGTCCAGAAAAGCAGGGTCACAGAAGAGGAGACAAGCCCAGTGGCCTAGAAAACCAGAGGCCCGGGTGTCGGCCCAGTTCCCCGCTGGAGGGACGTGAGGATTGACAGCCTTTGTGCCGCTTCAGTCCAAGCTGTTTGGGGTTTGGCGTGAACACACAATAGTGCCTGAAGAGGTGGCTGCTTTTTTCCCCTGGAGCTCTCAGATGTCATGAAATTGGTCTGAATAATTTTTTCCTCTCAAATTGTTCAAAACATTCTGTTTCTGGCCTGAGCGTTCAGGTTTCCCATTGCCTCATGGAAAGGGTCCTGGGGCAGATTTGGAGGTCTTGGGAAGCACAGTGAATCGGGGCACCCTGTCCATGTGCTCTGCTTCTCTGCCAAGCCAGAACCCCCCCCAGAGGCCAGAGTGGAGGCTGACTGGTGGGCACTAATGGGCTGAGCGCTGCGGCCCCATGGCCCGGGCGGTGGCCAGTGCCTGTGGGCAGCCTGGGCTGCAGGCCCAGCACAGACCAGCAGGAGCTGCCGGGAGTCCAGCCAACTGAAGCCTGATACCTGGCTCTTGGCTCCATGGGTAGCTGCCCAAGAAGGTGGGAAGGAGGCGTGGGCCTTCTAGGGCGGCCCGGCCTGGGGGCGGCTCTGTGGCTCTATTTACATTGGCTTCAGTGGAGCAAGAGTGAGGAGCTGCTGATAGCATCTCAGGGCTCGTGCAGCCTCCAGAGAGATAGGGCTTGTACTTCTCCAGCATGGGTGGGCTCACTCACACACATGCGCAGACACACACACACACACACACGCACACACATGCACATGCACACACACACACAGTGCCGTTTGTCCATGAGCCTCCTTGAAACTCACATGTGGACATTCTAAATCAGGAGGAGACATTAAGGGAAGTGGTGTGTGGGGGGAGTGGGGTCCTGGCCAAGGGAGGCAGTGAGTGTCTCAGACTCTGACACTTGGGGAGGGACGCAGAGATGTGGATGCTGCAAGACGAGAAGCTTTGGCAGGCCAGAGCACTCTGATTATAGAAAAGTCCTTTCGTACTGCCTGCCAGCTAGTGTCTACTTCCCATAGCCCTGGGGTCTCAGGACCCTCCTCTCTGCCACCCCGTGTTGGCCAGATGTCTTGCCTTGCACAGCAGAGCCCGGGGGTCTCAGGACTCTCCTCTCTGCCACCCCATGATGGCCAGCCATCTTGCCTTGCACAGCTGCAGGGACCCCATCCGCCCCGAGCGCTCTGGGACTCCTGTGCCTGGGGTTCAGGAGCTGTCCTTAGGGGTGCACTGTGAGCGCGCCCCCTGGGGGCTGTGGGACAAGGCAGGCAGCACTGAGAGACCCTCAGACCCTTGAAAGGCTCTGTGGGGAAGTGAGTGTCGGCCTCCTCTGGACCCGTGGAAACTGGAGCTTCTGAGTCATCCTGCAGATGCAACTCAGAAATTTGTTTTATTGTTTCTTGTGGAGGGGGCGGGGTGGGGGTGGGGAGAGTCTACTCTACTGATGCTGATAATCAGCGTCACAAGGTCTCCATGGGGTGACATGGCCCATAGCGGCGGCTCAGAGCAGTTACTGTCCCTTCTTGAGAACCTCCTGCCTTCCTGTCCCTCCTCGGACCACACACATAGACTTTTTTTTTTTTAATTTATTTTTTTAATTGGAGGTAAATTGCTTTACGGGCTTCCCTTGTGGCTCATCTGGTAAAGAATCTGCCTGCAATGCAGGAGACTTGGGTTCAATCCCTGGGTTGGGAAGATCCCCTGGAGAAGGAAAAGGCTACCCATTCCAGTATTCTGGTCTACAGAATTCCATGAACTGTGTAGTCCATGGGGTCACAAAGAGTCGGACAGGACTGAGTGACTTTCACTTTCACTAAACTGCTTTACAATGTTGTGTTGATTTCTGCTGTACAACAACGTGAATCAATCATAATTATATGTATATCCCTATCCCTCTTAAGCCTCCCTCGCCTCCCTCCATCCCACCCCTCTAGGTCGTCACAGAGCACTGGGTTAGGCTCCCTGGGTTATATAGCAGCTTCCCACTAGCTAGCTATTTACACATGGTCATGGATACATGTCAATGCTACACTTCGATTCGTCCCAGCCTCTCCTTCCCCTGCTATGTCCGCAAGTCCATTCTCTATATCTGCGTCTCCGTTCCTTCCCTGCAAACAGGTTCAGAGTGAAATAACACACAGGCTTCCAATTCAGGTTTGGCTTCCATCTTGCAAACACAGGAACCAGCTCTGGCTTATTTGGGTAAAATGGAGATGTATTAAAGGCTGTTGGGAAATTTGCAGAATCTGGGCCAGAGCTCCTGACCTGGAGGCCCCCACCCCAAGCCAGGAACAACACCCAGATAGCTTCTCAGAACTAACTGGTCTGGGAAAGACCCACGGCCGTCACTGCAGGGTGCTGCCTCTGCCCCCGGCATTGTGTCACGGCCAGCGCCTGGTACTTAATGTCCCAGAATCTCAGCCCAGCTCCCCTAGAAGCTGGGTGCGGTGTTCCCGCACCCTTACTGGAACGGGCTCCAGGCATCATCTGCTTTGTTGCATCATTTTCTTTCAATTCAAAGGTTCAAAGTTTGCTGTGGATGAGTCCGGTCAACAGAGTGAGGTCACGGGCTTGAACTCTGGCTGCAGGGAGGATGGGAAAGTGGAGGTGGGGTGGGGAGGATCTGACTTCCACATGAAGGTAGTCTCTGACCTGGACTCAGAGTGGGAAATTCCACCAACACACAGATGTGTTCAAAGGTGGCAAATGACTACTGCAGAGATGTGTGGAGCCCAGCTCAAAAGAGCAGCAGTTTTTTCTTTCTTGTCTCTGTCTTTTTTTCTCTCCCAAGAGCGGGAACAGTAAGCCTGTGATACACAGATGCCTCAGCCTTCCCTCATTTCTACACAGCTCTTCTGCCAAAACCTGCAGTCTGGTGGTGTCCCAACCTCTTTACCCCGGAAGCTGCTCCTGTCCCTGGGGAAGATGTTTGGTCCCAGCACCCATCCGGCAGCTCAGGGGTGGCCACGGGGTCTGTCTGATGTGCCCCCAGAGCAGCTGAGTTGCAGCTGGCTCCCTCCCCAGATGACACCTACAGCACGCGCACCTGGCCTGGGTGAACATTCATCTCTCCTGAGGACAGCTTCATCTGATCCTCCATGGAGAAGGGCTATGCACCCTGTTAGCTTGCCTCTGACCACTGTGCAGCGCCCTGAGTCCAGGGTGGACCCTTCCCTCACTGGCTCACGTAAGGAGAGTTGGTTTTCTGGCTTAGCGTGAGTGGCTCTGGGTCTGGCGGCATGGCTGGGGTTGTAGGGAATGGGGGTATGGCATGGGGCATGTCTGGGGACCTGGCATGGAACTGAACACATCAGAACATACACCCCTCCAGAAACCCCCAGTGACATAATCTTTCCCCTCAGTTATTTCACTGTTCCACCACACAAACTAATGTGTTGTTTTTTAAAACAACGTATTAGTGTATTTTAAATTTCAGAACAGTAATGTCCTTGTTGTTTTTCTATTGTAAAAGTAATGCACACTTTATAAAAATTCAAGCCATATATAAATCTGTAAGCTAGAAATTGGAGAGAACTAGAAACTTTTTATATGGAATGTAGAGATAACCATTATTAAAAGTTTTCTTTTTTAATCTACATATATAAATATATGTAGAGCTAAGGCTGAAATGAGTGTGTGAATGGAAACAGATCCCAATATGGTATTGATTTTAAAAAGTCAGTTGACAGGAGACTCTGCCTGGCTTCACATTGGAAGCAAAGAGAACTAGGAAGGCTGTCTATTGGATACTCAGCCTCAGGCTGACTGGTCAGGCCCAGTACTGAAGCTGGGCCTGAGCAGTGATTGTGTTTTTAGCAGTTATTCCTGGGATCTCATAGCCAGAAGGACCGGGATCATGTCCACGGTCACCCCCTATGGAAGGAGGTGTAGTGGGGAGAGGGTACCCGGGCTCTGAGGGGTCTGGCCTGGGTCCCCCTGGCCTGCCTTTTCCCCTGACCAGACTGCCTGGGGGTGCGGGGAGCTGCTCCTCCCTGGGGATCCAGAGGAGGAAATGGCTGGGCCTGCTGACCTCCCAGACCCTGTGGTCCCCTGGGGCATTCATAGCTCCAGAAGCCAGCCTGGGATGTTTCATGGGGCCCTGGGGCAGGACAGAAGCAGATGAGTAGCAACCGCTCACTGGTTAGCACCCAGCTTTGCACTCAGCAGTCACCGAACATCTGCAGAATGAATGAATGACTGAAGGGTACACATCCCCTTGGGGGGATAATCTTCATCAGCTCTAATTGTATTTCTGAGTCTCAGGGCATCTCCCCAACCTGTCCCATTTCAGGAGGTCGAGCAATTCCTAGGAAACCGCAATCCTAGCCTCACAGAACTCAGGCCTTCTGAGGAGGCTGGCCCTGCTGAGGTCACCTATCCTGTCCCCTCCTAGGCAGGCCTCTGACCTGTGACTGCAGTTTTCTGAGAGACTTTTCCAGACCCAGCTTCCCACGGGGATGTGACTACTTGCCCAGTGCAGAGGGAGGCTACTCTGTGCACGTGTGCGAACAGGCCAGCGACTTGGAGTTGGCAAGGCTCTGCCCTGGGGACCTCTCCTCTTCATAATTCAGGGCTGTCGTGGGCTAGGGTGAAGGGTGTCTTTCACAGTCTTGGGGTCTGAGGTGGATCCCCAAGATTTCCCACTTGTTGGGGGAGGGTCTTCAGGTCCCCTGCCCATGCCCCTGGTCCCCCTCCCCTGGTCTCACTCAGTAGGGCTCTTTCTCTGCCTCTCCTCCTCCCCCGCATCTCCTTCCCCTCCCCATGGTTCCCAGAACTAGGACCCAGGCCGCCAGCTGCAGCCCATCCAGGTTTCCTATCGGATTATGAAGCTTAACATTTTTGTGAAGGAAGAAGAAAGCCGTCCCTCTGGGAAGCGATAAGAACATTCCATCCTCCTCTGGCTCCAGGGAGCCTGGGAAACAATCACCAAAGGGAGAGAGACTCCCCAGGGACAGGCTCTCCTGTGCGGGCAGGGCCGCCCTCTGCCGGCTCCCCTCCCCTTCCGCCCTGTGTCCTCCTCACTCAGGGTCCCTGGCCAGGCCGTGGGCCTGAGGGGGTGGGCAGGCCTGGGGCCCCTAGACCCAGGTGCCCAGACCTAGTGGGCTTCTTCTCAGCCCGGAGCTGCCCCTGGGGACCTTGGGCACCAGCTCTCTTGAGGGCAAGCTGTACAATCTGGGAGGAAGGAAGCTTCCACTAAGAGGAGCCCCAGAAGAGACCGCCATGGTGGGGGTTGGTTAGCAGTGGGCGGACCCGCCCCCCCACCTGTGGTGACCTAGAGCCCATGAAGCGAGATGCTGAGTCAGTCTCTTGAAGGTCTGGGGGCCTGCAGAAGGCCCTATGGTTGGCATACCGATGAGTAATGGGAACTTTGTCCAATCAGCGCTCCTTCTGCCCACTATCATCTCCCTCTGTCCCTCCCTCTCCCTTTCAGGGACAGCATTCACCAAAGCCCACTGGGACCCAGGCGCTATAGGAGAGACAAGGCTCAGTGGCACCTCCTCTTCATTCCTTCCTCGAGGATGACCTGCCATTGCTTCGGCGCCTTTGCACTTCTCTTTCCTCAGCTTCTCTTCCTTCAGAATCCCTACCCCTTCACTAATATGAAATCTTTTAACGTTGTCTTCTCAACGAGGCCTCCTTTGCCTTCTTGTCTCAAATGGCAAATTGCTGTCACCCACAAGAATTCCTCTCCCCCTTCTCTCAGCATTCGCTACTATATAATATACATTTTACTTCTCGATTATACTTTTTGTCAGTCTCTTCCGCCTAAAACTGAAGTTCCCAGAAGGCAGGAATTATCACCCGCCTCCCTTGCTTCAGTGGCTAGAAGAAAGTCTGGGAGTCTGAAGGGTACACTGTATGGATCAGTGACGTGGCAGGAACCAAGGGGGGCCCTGCACCAAATGCAGGGGGAAGCATGGGGAGTGGGCTTTGAAGAGAATGTAATGAAGGGACTATTTATAAACCTTTATCAACCGTGTACATGGTTAACGGGAACAAACAAGGGTGTGAAGTGCCCAGCGCTAGCCACAGCGGGGTCCTCCCCAGCCCCACATGGGAGAACAGCTGCCAGACAGACCAGGGCCCTCACCCCAGTGCCGCCCAGTCAGACAGGGGTCTCTGGAAGCCAAAGAACAAGGGTACCTGGATCATACAGTCCAGGTCAGGCCCCTGGGACCCTGGGTAGGGTAGAGCCTGGACCTGGAAGAACACCTGAGAAGATCTGCATACAATAAATATGTGTGGAACACATGAATGGCTGCCCTTAAGAAACCCACATATTGGTGGAGAAGACACGCTTATCCTTTTACTCATTGCCCTCATTCATAGAAGGCAGAACTGTTGAGCACTGGCTGGGTGTTTGGATCCATCAGAGAACAGCTCAGAGACCATCCCAGCCCCCCTGAAACCCACCCCTGGGAAGGGCTTGCTGGAAAGAGGGACACAGAGGGTGGGTACCCACATATCTTCCCTGTCCACAGTTCATGGCCTGTGTACCTGGGTCAGGGTGCATTGGACCCAGTGCAGGACGGGGCAGGTAAGAAACCCTCGGGGAACCTGTTAAGTCAGGCCCGATTGGGTGGAGGCACTGGGTGTGGGGAGACATCATTTGTCATTTGTTTTTTCTAAACCCTGGGGATTTGAAGTTGGGTGAAGAGGAGGTCACCAAGGAGGGCAGTCTAACCCTGCAGTCACTCACGCCAGGGCCACTCCCTGTGCCAGGGCTCCCCCCGGCACCTGACCTCCCTTCATCTCGGTGACTGACGGCCCTGTGAAGTCGTTATTCTGCCCAGTTGACTGTGGAGGGAACGGAAGCACAGAGCGGTTAAGTAACTTGCTCAAGCTGCCACAGCCACTGAGTGGTGTGCCGTTGGCATTTGAACCCTGGTAATTAGTGTCTGGAGGCCACACTGCCGGCCTTTATGCAGAAATCTTTTTTTGGTTATCCATTTAAAAAAAAATTAACTTATTTATTTTAATTGGAGGCTAATTACTTTGCAATATTGTAGTGGTTTTTGCCATACATTGACACGAATCAGCCATGTGTGTACATGTGTTCCCCACCTTAAACCCCCCTCCCACCTCCCTCCCCATCCCAATGCAGAGATCTTTGATGGGAGGTCCATTTTGGGGGAGAGTGGCAGTCCTCTGAAGGTCTGGGGACACTCGTGGTGACTCACCATGAGTCTCTCCAGACCTTCTCCATCTGGGGAAGGGAGGAGCCTTGTCAGAGATGAGGGTAAGCTTCAGGCCAGGTGTTCCTTGAGGCCAGGTGAAGGCAGGGCTGACAGGGGTCCCTGGTTCTGGAAGCCAGCCTCACCTTCATCTGCACTGCCACCTTCTCTCTTTCTCTCACACCTGTTCTGCGGTGGCTCCTCCCTGGCCACCCAGCCTGCAGTCCCACCCTTGCCCCGAGCATTCTCCATCCCAAGTTTCCAGAACTCCAACACTGTCATGTCACGCCCTCCACTCCTGACCTTCAGCAGCTCTTTTGGTACCAGGATAAAATGTCCAACTTTCCCCCCTAGGCCTGGAAGGCTCTGCGTGACCTTCCCTGGGCACCTCACCAGCTTTTTTCTGGCCATTTCCTCCTTGACCTCTTCATTCCAGCCCCCTAGTCTTCTTGCTGGTTCTAGAACACACCATGTCATTCTGGTCTGGGGACCATTCCACTTACTGGGTCCCTTGGGGGTACTGTTTTCTCAGAATACCTCACTCCATCAGGCACTTCAGTTCCAAAGGCCTTTCCTGAAATGCATGTGTCTCCCCTCACTCAGACCCTTTTCATTCCTTTATCGGAGGGATTATTTGTTTTCTTTCTGGACTTTATCACTGTCTGAAATGATCTTTTTTATTATATTTATTTCGTGTCTTCCTTCCCCCATTAGAATAAAAGCCCCATGAGAGAAGGAAATGTGTGTTTTGGTTAGTGTTGTATCTTCAGGGCCTAGAACACTGTCTAGTGTACAATACATGCTAAACAAATAATTCTTGAATCAGAACTTGCTCTGCTATTTCTCACCATGGGGCCTTCAGACACACAAATCCTTCTGCCACCTTCTTCATGCAGTTTAACTCCAGTGAACTTTAGTTCTGAGCTCAAAGCCCACTTCTTCAGGGAGCCTTCTCCAACTTCCCTGCCATGCCAGCCATGCCCCCACACCCTGCACATTTGCTCTCTCAGAGCCCTGGACTTCCGTGGTTGCGCCTCGTTCTTGCTCCTTACTAGGTCAACTGTCTCTCAGCGCTAGAGAGTAAGGTCCACAAGGTCAGGGGCTGTGCTGTTTTGTTTACTTCTGAATCTTTGGTGCTTCACACTGAGCCTGGCCCACAACAATAGCTGCTCCAGGGTTATATGTTCAATCATTGAGGGGACAGCTGGGGCCCTCAGGTGGCCATCAGAGTGAGGGCACAGGTCTCTTCCAGTCACTTCTAACTTGAAAAGTCTAGAAAAGCCTGCCAGGAATTTTCATATATGTGATCTCAATCTTTTCAACACATCCATAAATAGGTATTGTGATCTTCCTTTATAGACAGAGACAGAGGCTTGGCGAGGTTAAGGAAACTCCCCAAGATTACCCATCTGAGAGTCGCAGAGCTGAGACTCAAACCCAGGCCTCCTGAATTGAGAGCTTTTCCCAGGGGTCTCTGGGAGAGAGTAAGCTGCAAGGCAGATTCCGGGCAAGGTTGGAGGTATCCCCTCTCCCCCAGGTTCTTCCCTTCCCTTATAGCCTGTATTAGATTTCTGATACTGTGTAACAGATTATCCCAAAACTTAGTGGCAAATATTATCTCACTGTGTCTGTAGGTCAGGAATTTGGGTGCAGATTAACTGGGTCCTTTGCTTCTGGGTCTCTCATGAGCTGCCATCCAGGTGCTGCCTGGCACTGCAATGAGTCATCTGAAGGCTCATTTGGGGAAGGATCCGCTCCAAGCTCATCTGTGTGGCTGCTGGCAGGATTGCATTCTTGCTGCCTCTTGGCTGAAGACGGTTCCCTGTGTTTTGTTGCAGGGGCCTCTCCAACATGGCAGCCCAGTTCATCAAAGCAAGCAAACCAGAGAGGCTAGAGTGCTGAAGAAATGGAAGCCAGTGTTAATAATGAAATCCTGGAACAGTGTCCCAGCACAGTCTGCCCTACTCTGTCGTGAGGAGCATGTACCTAGGTCCAGCCACACCCACAGGAGGGGATTACAGGAGGGTATAAATGCCAGGGGCAGGGGTCGCTGGGAGCCGTGCCAGAAGCTGCCACCACACAGCCTGTTCTCTTTCGGCTGCTCTCAGATCACGAATTCCTGCAGGGCAGCTGACATCATGTTCACGAGCACCCGTGGGATGCTGCGTGCCTTCATTCATTTATTGTCTCACTCATTTGACAGACATTTGCTCCCTACCTACTGTGTGCAAAATCTTGATTGCTGGAGTGACAAAACTGAATAAGGCTCATTTCCTGCCTTGAAAGAGACAGATGTGTAAAGAAATAAGTGAGGTTTAGTGTCTGCTACATGGAGACTCCTGAAAAGAATAGGGCTAATGCTGTTTTAGCACTGACTGTGTACAAGCATCAGTCTAAACACTTTATAAGTATTGTCTCTTAATGCTCACAGCAACCTGTGAGGTAGCTACTATTATTATCACTCCATTTTGTAGAAAAAGAAACCGAAGTACAAAAAAAAGGGGGTGAATGTAGCTGGCAAGGCAGGGCTAGGGTTCCACCTGGGCAGTTTGGCCCCTGAGTCCATACACTGAGCCGTGTGTCATCTTGTCTCGTGCAAGATGGGCTCCACGAGCAGTCCTTTTAAAGGAACGACAGGTGTTGGGGACCATCCTTGGGACCAGTTCTTTCTTGTTCTTCAAGAGCAATATGCAGACAGATCCTTTTCCATGGGCCTTGATGAAGCTGCCTGCTGGCATATCTGGGGTGGGAAGAATGACTAGGAAGACCACTCGGCAAGCTGGGGAAGAGAGTTGTTTTGGTTTAAAAGATTGACATTTTAATAAACTGCTCTTAATTAACAGCACTTTGAAATTCTGAGTGGCGTGCTCTCCATCTTAAAACAGGCGGTCGGGTGGCTTCTTAGAGAACGCGATGCTTGTGGGTGATCTCCCTTTTTGAAACAAACCCAGACCCTCCAGTCACAATTTATTTTTCATTCCAAAAATGATCTTTACTGCAAATGTTGCTTTGGTTCGAGTGAATTAGAAATCCTTATTACACAGGCAGGCACTTCAAACAGTGCCCGGCTCACCGCGCCGGCTGTGGCATCAAAGACTCGGCTGGAATCTCTGATTACCACCCAGGCTGTGGGCCACTTGGGAGCAGGCAGCATCTGAAACGGGGCTCCGGCTGCGGGAGTGGCGGGCTCGGGGAGCCCAAAAGCCAGGCAGCCTCCATGCCAGGCTCGGCGCCTCCAAGTTCAGGGGCTTGGAGGGGTTGCTGTGGGCAGAAGGGATGGAGAATGGCATAGTTGCCCTTGACCGAGCACCTACTGATGTCCCGGATGCCTGCTAGGAACTTTTTCATGCATTTGTGCTGTGCTAATTTGCTTCAGTCATGTTGGACTCTTTGTGACCCTATGGACCATAGCTGCCAAGCTCCTCTCTCCATAGGATTCTCAAGGCAAGAATACTGGAGGTGGTTGCCATGCTCTCCTCCAGGGGATCTTCCTGACCCAGGGCAGGTTCTTTAACCCTAGTGCCACCTGGGAAGCCCTTTTCACTCATTATCTCACTTAAAATTTAAAATTTCTGACGGCCACCTACTGTAATTGTTGTGAGGGTTTAAGAGAGCTTGAGAAACAATACTCCTCTTTATCTCACTTATTGTGAACCAACTGAGAAATAAGACAAAAGAGTGATGCAAATGAGAGATCAATATCAAGCTTCCCACTGATACCATACTTCAGTTCAGTTCAGTTCAGTCGCTCAGTCGTACCACACTTACTACTGATACTAACTATCCTGCTTACTACCAATATTTTAAGCTGGTATCGCAGAAGGTGCCTGGTATTTGCAGGCAAGCTGGGTTTGTAATTCTGAAGCTCACAGTTATCTAGTTCCTTCCCCATAAACACGCATGCTATGCTGGGACAGGTCGCATGGGGGGCGGGGGTGGGGGTGGGAGTGGTGGAGTGGAGCACTGATCTCTAAATTGTTAAGAGAAGAGAGAAAACGCAAGCTGCCTCCTCAGGTAGAGAGATGCTGAGGGAGCTTGGCCAAATTCACCAGAGAATTCCTTCTCACTTTTTAAGATCAGGTGAGGGAGGGAACTGTGGACCTCTCCACAAGCAAGGAGACATCACACCTCCACCACCCAGGCCCTTGGGATTATTTTCTTTGTTCTACAGGTAGAGAGGGCTTCCTTGGTGGCTCAGTTGATAAAGAATCTGCCTGCAATGCAGGAAACCTGGGTTCGCTTCCTGGGTTGGGAAGATCCCCTGGAGAAGGGAATGACTGTCCACTCCAGTATTCTGGCCTGGAGAATTCCATGGACTGTATAGTCCATGGCGTTGCAAACAGTCGGGACACGACTGAGCGACTTTCACTTCACAGGTAGAGAAGGAGCTTCATGGCTCCCCAGTGGGTAGGAGGTGAGGCTGAGATTCACGCTGCTTCGTCTGTTGGCCCTATTCTATCTTCCCTTCTTGACTTTGAGATCCTCACTTTCAGGGTTGTGTCCTATGAATTGTGTCCTTAGGAGCTGACACAGGGTCCAGCTCAAGGGAGGCTTCAGACAATGTCTTTGAAGTGAACAAAACAGATTCATCCTTTCATTCAGCAACATGTTTTGTCTCTACTAGGTGTTGATCTCACTATTGGTGGCATTAAGCTGGTGGAGTGGGGAATGGCGGCCCCCTGCCCCAAAAGATACATACTAGCCTCTGGAAACTGTGAATGTGATCTTATTTGGAAAAAGGATCTTTGCAGATGTCATTAAGGATCTTGAGATGATATCATCCCTGATGATGACCTGAAAAGTGAAACTGTTAGTCACTTAGTCATGTCCCCATGGACACGTAGCTACCCCATGGACTGTAGCCCGTCAGGCTCCTCTGACCATGAAATTTTCTAGGCAATAGAGTCAGTTGCCATTCCCTTTTCCAGGGGATCTTTCCGACCCAGGGACCAAACCCAGGTCTCCAGCATTGCAGGCAGATTCTTCACCATCTGAGCCATTAGAGAAGTCCATGATGACTTGGGTGGGCCCTAAATCCAGTGACAACTGCCCTTGTAAGACACAGAGGAAGCAGCAGGAGAAAAGAAGGCATATGAAGAAGAGGCAGAGACTGGAGAGATGTGGCCACAAGCTAAGGGACACCTGGACCCACCATTGGCCAGAAAAGGCGAGGAGTGATCCTCTCTTAGAGGCTTTGGAGGGAGCAGGGCCCAGCTGGCACTTTGATTTTGGACATCTGGTCTCCAAAACCATGAGGGGATAACTTTCTGTTGTTCTAAGCTCTCTAGTAGATGGTAACAGAGTGCCATCTGGGCAGCCCTAGGAAATGGCCACACTGGCACTGGGGGCAGAGAGATGGCTTGGCCCCTCCCCCTCACTCCCGATATGGGACAGCTGGCCATCTCACTGGGGCCTAGATCAGAACCACTTTTCTCTGGAGGTGCTGTCTCCCCAGGCTCAGGCATGGGGGCAGGAAGCCTCTCAGCAACCTGGATGTCATTGTTCACAGCATGTTGCTGAATCACATAAAAGTAAGAGAAAATGAGCACGACCCTCAGACCAAACCATGGAGACATGGCGGCTAGAGTGTCTGATTAAAGACCGGTGATTTTTCTCCGCAACTGGCGTAATTCCCCGTGTTGTGATCTCTTGGTGTCCAAAAGGGAACATCAGAGAATTGCCAACTGTTTTTGAAGGGTTTTCAGGAGCCACCAGCATTCCTCAGCATCATTCTAACCAAGGAGATATTCAGTTGCTGTCCAGCTGCCTCAGAGTCAGAGCAGACAGGACACCTCCTGGGGTACCTCTTTTGAAAGTGCTTCTCTGCAGGGGACACACACCTGCCTGCCCCCATACATACTTTCACTCTCATTTCACAGATGGAGAAATTGAGTCTTGGCAACTTCCTAGGGTCACATGCATTGCTGTTGTTTAGTTGCTCAGTTGTGTCCAACTCTTTGCGACGCTATGGACTGTAGCCCACCAGGCTCCTCTGTCCTTGGGGTTCTCCAGGCAAGAATACTGGAGCTGGTTGCCATTTCCTTCTCCAGGGGATCTACCCGACCCAGGGATGAAACCCGAGTGCCCTGCATTGCAGGCAGATTCTTTACAGCTGAGACACCAGGGAAACCCAGGATCACATGTATAGTATGTGCTCAACTCAGTCTTTTGAGAGATTAGGGAACCTCAACTCCCTGCCTTGGCTGTGAGAGGAATCAAGCGTAGGACACTAGTGTATGTGGTTGTCACTACAAACACTGCTCAGGAGCCCCATTGTTGATGAACAAGCCCTGTTGTAATTACTCACCCAGGGCTTAGCTGTGGTCCCTAGAAAACCAGGTAGGTTAACCAAGGTGTGGTTACACCTCTCTACACCTCTATAGATGTATACTTTTGGGGTGGAATTTTGATCAGAACATTTCCTGAGTTTTGGTCTCCTGGGTCCACTCGCAAAGAAGCGTTCTGCCTGATGTGGATGATGCATCTAAAACCTCTTGGCTCTTTCAAGGTAACCTTGGACATACTACATATCAATACACTTCAGAATACAAATGTAATTAGTTAGGGGTATTGGGAACATAAGGATTGTATTTAAGCTTGGATTCTGGCTGGCGAATCTCCCTCCTTCCAGCTGGGGTGTTGGGTTTGCTACACACAAAGAAAAGGAACGATGGCTACTTCATTGTGAGCTGGGCCATGCCTGATGCCCCCCTGCAGAGGCCTGGTGAGGTAGGGGTGGGGCATTGGTGCAACCTCCCTCCAGCTGAGCTCACACCTGAACCTCGTCACTGGCCAGGCACCCCATCTAAGTGTGGGGGTCTGACAGAAGAGTGCTACGTGGAGGAGTCCTCCTCAAGCTGTTACCCTTCTGCAACGAAGTGAGCATCGTATGGAGAATGTAAATCAACACCCTGCTTTCTTCATCAAGACAGCCTTGCTGGGAAAAACATCAGGCGAGCGAAACGGTGCGCTTGGTGACACTGTGCTTACGTTGGGTCGCAGGTCCTAATCTCCTTGCCGACCAGTGTAAACCAGTTCAGAGACTGACACTGGTCCAAGGACCACATGTTAGCAGCCCTGCTGTAGCACATGCAAGAAACGCAGAGAGAAGAGTTGCAGGGCCTGCCATCAAGAGAGGCAGTCATGGGTTCCCCAACCAACTCTGCCAAGAAACCACAGGCAGCGGGGACGGGGTTGCAGGGGGTAGGGGGGGCCCATGTGCGTCAGGTCTCTCCAGGGAGTGATCCTGCTGATCAGGAAACACAGCCCATCTAGCAGATTAGAAGATGTCCCATTGGCAACAGGGAGTGAGGAAAAGGCTGGCTGGAGGGTTGGAGAGAGGGATGTAGGCTTTCCCTTCCTCCACAAATATTTCTTTCATTTGTGCAATAAAGCCTTAGCAACAACAGCAAATGAATTTCTGGCAATAGTACTGTCACACTTACATGTTCTTACTTTTTACAGCTCTTGATAAATTTAACAGCGGAAGGCCTGTAGTCATCTTCCAGCCTTCCTGGAAAATGTGAAGATTTGTTTCCAGGGCCATGGGACACAGATTTCTGGATTGGCAAGGTCCCTGTGAGGGCTGAGATGCACAAACTTACTTAAACCAATTCTTTCACTGGTCAGAACCTTACTATTAATTGACCAGAGGCCTGGGGACCCAAGAGGCCAGAGAGAGGCCTGGGCTGGAGGTGGGCAGGGTACGAGGTGGGGAGGCAGGGAGCTCCCCCTGCCACTGACCAGAGTGGTCAGACTTTAAGGGGTTGGGGTGCATGAGCTTGTGTCCTGAGAACATACAGTGATACTCTTGGGGTCTGAGGTCCTATTGTACCGACAGGCCCTGCTGTGAGGTGGCCAAGAGCGAGAAGACAGAGCGGTCCTGGGGCTGCCTTGAGCTCTCACCTGTTTGCACGCGCGAGCTGGTCTTGAAAGGGTCCCAGAGAGGATGCAAGTTGCCAACTGGCTGAGGAATGAGCCTGAGTGCTCAAGGAAGCCTCAGAGGGAGGTGGCCGGGGCTGGGCTCTGCCCGGCAGCGCTCGGCTGCCCAAGGAGCTCAGTTAAACAGATTCTAATTCAGCACTTACCTCCCGGGTGCCTCTTTTGTGATGGGCTCTGCGGGGGACACAGAGCTGAGTGGCGCACACCCGCCTAAAGCCATACTAATGAGAGCTAATACGGAGTGTTTACCACATGCAGCGCTTCTGCCCCAAGCAGGATGCTCATTACCTAGTTTAAGTCTCGGGGCACTCCTCAGAGGAGGTGCTGTATTATCCCCTTTGGATAATTCTGGAAACTGTCAGTTTCAACAGCTGAGACTTGGTGACCTGCCTGAGGTCCCCAGCTGGTGAGGATGGACCTGGGATTTGACCTCTATGGTCAGGCTCTAGATCAGTGGTTTTGATCTTGGTGGCCCCTTTTTGTCACCTGGAGAGCTTTTAAAACATAACCATTTCTAGATCTCTCCCTAAACCAATAAATTCAGACTCTCTGAGTGTGAGATCGGGCATTGATGTTTAATAACTTCACCCCCGGGCTGTACGTCTTTTGCCAGGATTGAAAACAGTGTTTCCAGAGCCTGTAGACTTAACCACTGTGAGGCCCTGCCCCGGCCGCGCCCATCTCTGTGCATCATGAGGACCCCTGAGCTTTTGCTTTTTCCCACTGGACCATGATGGCCCCAGACAGTGACTTGCACAGAGGTCTCTGATACAGGGAGGCCCATCACAGTGTCATAAGAGAGGTCCCCTTCCAGTAGGGAAGAATCAGTAACAGCTTCATGTTGAAGGCAAGAGATTTTGGAGAAGGGTCCGAGGTTGAAAAAGATGCTGGGAACTTAACAATGGCCTCAAGCTTTGTTTATTCATATGAACTCAATTCCCTAGGTACTGGGGAGCCATGGAGGGTTTTTGAGCATGGTAGTGACCCCATCAGAAAACCATCTACTTGCTGAAGCCCCTGCAGTTCTTGCTATACCCTCTTGCTCCAGGGGGAAGCTGGGAAATGGAATTGGCTGAGGAATTTTTTGGAAAAATTAGTGTGTAAATCACATACCAGGAAAAACCATCCTCTTGTTTCTGCCCACTTCCCTGTCCACACTAGTAATGCCAGTCTCCCAGCCACACTCCTCCTGGCCTCTGTCCCCATAGTTTATTCTGCCTGAAACTCCCTTTCCTGTTTATAGGCCATGTAAATACATTTACATTTATACTTCAAAACCTGCTCCCCAAGTTTAGGAACCCTCCCAGGATAGACTTAACCCTTTCCTCCTCAGCCCTCCTAGACCATGGACATAGTTCAAGGGGCCATGCAAGTTACCTAACCATTGTAATTGTCCACCTATCTGGGTCCCCGCTAGACTGTGAGCGCCTTACTCGGAGTACTCAGTCTGTAATAGGTGCTAAAATCCCGATTAGGTCGAATTTATCTCCAAGGACAGGAGTTTTGAAAAAGCAGAATTTTAGGAAACACCCCAAAACCTCATCTGTAAACTCCTCTTGGAACATCTCTTTCCTCCCTGTCTGCCACACTCAGCAATTTTCCTTATTATCCTCACTGCCTGGGACGAAAGGATTGATTTAGAAGGTTTCTTTTGAAAGACAGAAGGATTACCTTTGATTTTGGTATCAATAGCTTCCTGACAGCCACACACCACTGAGCCCAGTCTAGCTTGTCAGATTAGCTTTACCAGGTCCTGGGAAAAAAGTGACATAGATGTGATGAGTCGTTTTATTGTTTTGTTTGTTTAATTGAAGTATAGTTGGTTTATGATGTATCATTTTCTGCTGTAGAGCAAAGTGAATCAGCTATATGTATACGTACATCCCCTCTTTTTGGATTTCCTTCCTGTTTAGGTCGCCGCAGAGCACTGAGTCGAGTTTTCTGAGTTATGCAATCATTTCTCATTATCTATTTAATACACAGTGTCAATTAGTGTGTATGTGTCAATCCTAATCTTCCAATTCATCCCACCCCACCCACCTTCCCCTCCGTGTCCACATGTTTACATCTGTGTCTGTCTTTCTGTTTTGCAAGTGAGATCACCTGCGCCATTTTTCTAGATTCTGCAAACATGCATTAATACACTATATTCGCTTTCCTGACTGACTTCCCGCTGTGTGGCGGTCTCTAGGTCCATCCACGTCTTAACCAATGACTCAGTAAGTTTTGAAGGGAGGGGAGAGGGCTAGGCCAGGGTGCAGATGGATGAGGGTGCTTGTCACTGCAGCCGGTGGAGCCTCGTGGGTGGGTTTATGGGGCTGCCAAATGGCTAGAGGGAGGCCATCGACTGTCTGAGTGTAGATGAATAGAGGAGAGACGGGGGCTTTAGGACGAACAAGAGCCCTCCGGCAGAAAGGGGAG
Organism: Cervus elaphus; assembly: GCF_910594005.1. Lineage (NCBI taxonomy): Eukaryota > Metazoa > Chordata > Mammalia > Artiodactyla > Cervidae > Cervus > Cervus elaphus. The sequence goes on from NC_057815.1 coordinate 50,000,876, forward strand.
GGGAGCCTTGGGGACTCATGAGCTAGCATTGTTCAAATAGGTCGGGACCTTAATGCAGTATAGAGTGTGTGCCCCTAAGCACGTGTACAAGTGAGAGCAACCAGCTCTCCCCCACAGGCTCTGAGCAGACCCAGGCTCCCAGGGCCAGCCAAAGAAGGGATTACTTTCTGGTTTAGTAGATTAAATGCTGAGGTTTCTGTGAATTAAACCCCAAAGCAGCTTTGGAATGTTTTCACTATCTCCACTGAGAAAATGAGATCTTTTTCATCTGGTAACACAGGGATAATAATACCCAGATCCCTGGGCTAGAGTGAGGATTAAATGAGATCCTGTACGTCAAAGCCCCGGCCTGTGCCTGGGACACAGCGAGGCCCCAGTAAATGGTGCTTCTCAAGTGAACCAGGACTCCGGGCGCTGGCTAGAGGCAGGCCTGAAACGAGAGCTTTATTCCTTAAAGCAGCAGCAGTGCCTGCCCTTTTCCTTGGTGTCTTGCAGCTTTTGAGCTTCATGGTTCTGGGGCAGCTCAGGCTCAGGGCCAAACGTGGGTTCCTTCCCAGTCTGTCTGCATCCTGGTGTAAGACCTGCAGCAAGTTCTGTAATGTCTCTGAGCCCCAGTTGCCTCGTAACAATATGACTTATCTTCTGGGGTTGTTGAAGGATTTGATGATCTCATCTGCCCCTTACTCAGCTCCCAGCCTCCACCCTCGACCCCCTCCAGACTGTTCTCCAAAGAGTGGCCAGATAAACCCTATAAAACTGAAATTGGAACTTGTTTTCTTGAGCACACATCTCAGTGTTTAGGATAAAATCTGAAGTCCCCACCGTGGACTGGCAGGCCCTATGCGATCTGCCATCTGCCTCCTTGCATCCCCAGTTAGGGTCTGCTCCTGCACGTGGCCAGCAGCAACCTTCCTCCCTCTCCCTAAACAGAGCAGGCTCCTGCCCCATGGAACCTGTGCTTGTGTTCCCTCTGCCTGCATGCCTTGCCCGTATGCGTGCATGCTAAGTTGCATCCGTTGTGTTCGATTCTTTGAGACCCTTTGGACTATAGCCCAAAGGCTATATTCTCTATATATTCAAGGTCATTTCACTCCATCGCTAACAATTCTGAATGCTCACCATGGTGTAGGAATGATTTTTCACAGGCGCTTCTGTATTCACGGGATTCTCCAGGCAAGAAGACTGGAATGGGTTGCCATTTCCTCCTCCAGGAGATCTTCCCGACCCGGGGATCAAACCCACATCTATTATGCCTCCTGCATTGGCAGGCAGGTTCTTTACCACTAGCGCCACCTGGGAAGCCCTCAGAAAACAGAGCGAAGCTTGTCTCCACCGTTGATTAAACTCGGCTGAAATCTCTCTGTCACCTCCTGCTAGAGACAACTCCTAATTCTCTCTCTTAAGCAGCATTTTGAGGCTTTCTCAATTCCCCTGTGTGCATGTGCATGTGTGTGTGCAAATCCCCTGTGACTCAGTCAGTCACATCCGAGTCGTTGTGACCCCATGGACTGTAGCCCACTAGGCTCCTCTGTCCATGAATTTTCCAGGCAAGAATATCGGAATGGGTTGCCATTTCCTTCTCAGGGGATCTTTCTGACTTAGGGACTGAATGCACATCTCCTGCATTGCAGGCAGTTTCTTTATAACTGCATCATCTGGGAAGCCCCCTCAATTCCCTTACCCTGATGTATTTTCCCCAAGTCACTGAGCATCGGCTGACACTATCATGTACATTTATCTGTTGTTGTCTCCCTTGTTAGAATGTAAGCTTCAGGAGAGCAGAGACTTTGTTGAGCTCACTGCTGTAGGCCCAGCAAGAAATAACTCTTTGCTCAATATCAGTTTCATGAAGGAATAGATGAATGAGTCAGCGCCTGTGAAAGATCATTCCTACCCCACGGTGAGCATTCAGAATTGTTAGCGATGGAGTGAAATGACCTGGAGTGTCTAACCCTAAGACCCAGTTCTTGCTGACTGTCAACTTACTGTGCAACCTCAATCAATTAACTTACCTCCTTTGGAACCCTGGGCAAGAGAGGATGCCCGCTCCTGTCTTAGCTGATAGGGATCGGGGGTCGTGGAAGGGTCAAGTTGATAAGGAGACAGTTTGCCAAGCAAAGGAAGCCCAGGAATAATAAAGTGGAGGTCATTTTCTTTAAAAAAAAGCCAGTGTCTCTGATTTTTCAATATGCTGCCAGCTGGGCCATGTCAGATGGTTATGTGAAAGGGAAAATGCCTTTGACTGAAACGGTGATGTTTTACCCAGGCCACTTGGTTCTGCTTTCAAATAATTTCTTCAGGGCTCCCAAGTGCCTCCTCTTTCTTACTCATTAGCAGTCTACAGAACTTAAAGGGAGACTCTAATTAGGGAGAACTTTCATATCATTTACTAGGGGAAGATTGAGGGAGGGGGCTGCCTTATGGGCCAGAGAGAACCTTCCGAATCTGCAGAAAGGCCCTTTGGCTCCAGGCCTCTGACTTGACCTCAGGAACTAAAATGAAAGCCACAGGTCAGGAGGATGCATCTGCCATTTGGAGTAAGCAATTGTTATTGTAAAAATACATACATTCTGAAAAAGTACACAGGTCTGGGACATCTGGGGTGCCTGGGGATGGGTCTAACTCTGGCTTGTCAAAGAAGTGCAATTATTGACTCTGCTGTTAATGAGGAATGTGGAGTTTACAGGCTCAGGGCAAAGGAAAGGCGATGAGGACAGCCTGAACTGGCAGAGAAGATTCCAGGGACTGTGCTGCCGAATCCTAGCTCTGAGACTCCATCAGGAAGCGGGCAGGCCCTCTCCCAGTTCCGCTGGAAATTGGTGGAGGTGAAAAATGTTTAGATTCTTGTGCTGATATTAGCTCAGTGTGTGTCAGCAGTGGTGGAAGGTTGCCTGGAGGGCTGATGTCTTGGGGTCCTACCAATGTAGGTAGAGTGTGCTGAATCAGGGAGATGATAGTCCTGCCATCCTCCATATTGATCATCTCCAAAGATATCAGGGTGTTTGCCTGTGGTCCCCAAATTGATAAGGAACATAGACATAACTGGTTAAGCAACAGAACTAAAAAGGTAGCGGAATCTTTGTGACAAGGACATCTGTTAGCCAAGTAGCTATGAGCGTGACCTTGGAATTAAAGGGATCTAAGTGGGAATCCTGGTTCTATATTGCTGATTGTGTGGCCTTGAGCAGAAATTTTCCTCTTTGTGAGCCTTATCTTCTTCCTTATCTGTTAAAGAGAATGATCGTGTGTTCTATCTCATAGGAGTTTTTCAAGGGTCAATTTGACTAAAATTACATAAAATGTTTAGCATGTAGCATGCACTCAACAAATAGCAACAGTTATGATTATGCTTACTCTGAGAGAAGGGAGGCATCCTTGAAGTATTAAGCACAAGAATTCTGGAAGGGATTCTCATCTGGGAAGGCAATGTGCTAAATGGCCCGGGAGCTTTGGGTAGGGCCAGGGAGGCGAGTCCTGGTGTTCTGGGGCAGCAGCTCTCTCCGGCAGCTCTGCTTCCCCTCCCTGCCCTTCTGCCTCTGCCAGGGTGCTGCTCATGTGATGCTTGTGGGTGATGTTTGTCCTGTGGCTGGGGAGGCAATGGCTGTTCTTAGATGTGGTCCCTGAAAGCCTTCCTAGAATCCTTTTCACTATGTTGGGCCAGGATGTGGGAAGCAGTGGCTCAGAGGGTGTTTAGGAAAACTTGGATGATGCCAGCCCTGAATAAGATCACCTGGGGGCTGACGACTTCAATCCCAGATGCAAAGGACTCTGGGTTTTAATCTTTCCCATGTCTCATTTGGTCTGATTTTGACCACCAGCCTGGCTGAGGCAGCTCTACCTGGGGCCACTGGGATCTTAAAAGAGGTGTGCTCCTGGGACCCACCTGCAGCTGTTAGCATGAGACCGACCCTAGAGAGGAAATGGGCTTTGGTTTCAGCTAAAGCAGTGATGGGAATGCGATAGGTCAGGTCTTGCAGGTCTGAAACCCCTGAGTGATCATCCTATTCTTGCATGGGCACTACCCCCATGGCATTCCATGTGGAGTTGGCGTCAGCAGCCCCAGGTTAACATATCCTGGTTTGGCACCACCCACGTCATTCACAATCACCTGGGTCCTAGGCCCAGGGATCAGTGATGGAAGGTGGTCAGGAAAGGGGCCTCTGTGTCTGGTATCAGACTCGTATTATCTCATCCTTTATGACAGACCTATTCTCATCTCCATTTGACTGGTGAAGAAAATGCAGCTCAGAAAAGTTAAGCAAACTGCCCAAGGTGACACAGGTAGGGAATGATGAAACAGATTTTTGCGCCTGAGTCTGTGACTTCAAGGTCTGTACTCCATCCATTGAGACTTGTTTTAAAGGAGACTGGTGATGGGGAGAGGGAGAGAGGGGACTTCCCTGGTGGCTCAGATGGTAAAGAATCTGCCTGTGATGCAGAAGACCCAGGTTCGATCCCTGGCTTGGGAAGATCCCATGGAGAAGGAAATGGCAACCCACTTCAGTATTCTTGCCTGGATGATTACATCCATGGGGTGGCGACTAACACTTTCACTTTGTGATTTCAAGGTCTGTGCTCCCTCCATCGAGACTTGTTTTAAAGGAGACTGGTAATGGGGAGAGGGAGAGAGGGTGAACATCTGCCCCAGGGTCATAGTTTGAGAAGAAGGACAGGAGAGCCCCCTTGAGAATGAGAACTGAGGTCAGTGAGTGAGTGTCTGGGATGGTTCCTGCCCAGCCCCTCCCTAAGTAAAGGGTGGTAAGGAAGACAGGGCCTGGCTTCCTTTTAAAGGAGGCCCCTCTGGGGAGTCAGCTGTGGGAAGAGCGTGCGGAGGGGCAGAGTGGCCACCTCCTACCATCGTGCTGGTTCTGCTGTGGTGAGAAAGCCCCCGATTGTTTGGCTGTGGCAGCACAGACGGGACAGACTGGGAGCTGGGGGGAGACATTGTCACCCGCTCTCCCCTGACTTTGTCTGTGGCCTTCCGCCTGCCACTCACACCACCTCCACGGGTCTGTCTAGTTCTGATGTTCTACGCCAGGGCCCCCCTAAACTTGAGAGTGCCTGAAAGTCATCTGGGGGGCTTGTTAAAACTTAAGTTCTGTTTCATGGAGCTCCCAGAAGAGGCTGGTGCTGTCACCCAGGGACCACACTCTGACTAACCCATTCTCGTCCTCTGGACTCTGAGGCCCACTGTGTAGACAGCACCAGAATCGAGGTATTTTTTCCCCCTGTGTAGACCCCGAGTGTTAATAGATGAACTTATGCCAAATGACATGTCTCTCTGGCCTCTCAAAGCTTCTTTCAGGACGTCTTCCCTGATCTGCTTCTATCGTCAGCTCCTTTAGGTGCAAAGTGGTTAGGAATATGAACCCTGGAGCCAGATGTTTTGGGTTCAAGTCTTAACTCTGCCTGTGTGACCTTGAGCAAGTTACTTAACTTCTCTGAGCCTTGGTTTCACCATCTGTAAGCTGCAGATGATGGCGATACTGATCTCGCAGAGTAGAGGATTAAAGCAGTGATCATTGGTAAAGCTCTCAGAGTGAGCCCGTTATAGCCGTTCCCTCTTCTTCATTATTTTTGCCATCATCACCATCCCTTTCCTCCCAGCCTCCCTCCAGCCCTCGCTTGTTCCTCTCTGGGCCCCAGTGCCCAGCACAAAGAATTTTCTCAGAACTCAAGTGGGGTGTCCTGAGGCCAGGCAGAGCAGGACTGCTGCTCACAGGATACAGATTTATGGCCCAGAGTCCAACGTTAGGGCCGACTGAGGGATTCTACTGGGATTACAGGCTCCTTTCAGCAGGGTCAACCTTTTCTCATCTTATCTGGGAGCTGACAGAAAACAGAGGGTGACCCAGTTCAAGCCTCACCCTGCTCTGGGGGCCATGACCAAACCCTTTGTGATCTGGACACTATGCCTGTCTCCTGGGTTTTGCTCTAGGGGTAACCCTCTCCCATAAACCAAGCCTGGGGAGGCTGGGGGAACCCATGAGCGTGGGTGGGGTGTGCTTCCACGCTGTCAGACACGACACGGAACTAGGTCTGTTTCACCCCTGCCTCCCCTGCCTTCTCGTCAAATGCTGGGGATGCCATACTCTGCCGGGGGGCTGGAGGGGTCCATGCCACACTCTGACAGAACGCAGTCCCCTCTTCAGATCCCTGGCTAAAGAGAAAAATGCAAGCACAGAAAACAAAAGCCCCACTGCCCAGCATAAAATACTACTTCCTAATCCCAAGTGTGGCCAAGTACGCTGTTAAGATATTTAGAAGGCTCCTGAATTATTTCCACTTGAAAAATGTTTTTATGTCTCCCATTCTGTTCACTTGATTGGCTAAGGTGTAATTGCTCTCCTGGCCCAGACTTTGCTTCCCCACCGATGGGGACCCCGCTTCTGCATCTTGATATTAAGAACAGATACTGAGAGCTGAATGGGGCATTGTTTCCTGGCCAGATCAGTAGCTGCTGCCTGCATTTAGCGAGCAAGCGGTCCAAGACTGGCAGCCCAACCTAGACCACGCTGTGGCTTGCTTTGATTACTTGGTTCCATCCCGCTCCAATCAGGAATGGATCACACGTGTCCAGGTTTGCATTTGCTCTTCCTCCCCCACGTGTTTTCCACAGTTGCAGCTTAAAGTTTGGGGTTGGAAGCCTACTTTGGTTTCCGTGTGTTCAGGGGATTGGGCTGGAGTGACAAGGGATGTCGCCTGGTTGTCCCTTCTCCCCAACCCGCCCCCACCCACCCCCCACCATTGACTCAAAGCAGAGGCTTGGAATTTAAGCATCTTCTGCTGATACGTTCGTTCCCTGACTTGTGACCAGAAAATGTTCTAGAAACATCCCTCCGATTAAGAATAATGAGGAATGCCCATTCTTTCCCCAGCAGGCAGTAATCACTTGAAATTTGGCACTTTCACATTTTAACCAGATAGGTCTAAATATGGAATCACAGCATCTCATTTTAAAAGGATTTGGGAACACGATCTACTGGTTGCTTAAAAACTCTTGACTGCAAGTCTTTATTATCCTGCCCGTATCCCCCCCCTTCCTCCCTCTGCTCATCGTGACGTTTGGTCATAAATGCCAAGAACCCAAATAGAAGCCTTTGAGCGGTGGGACCCAGCTAAAGAACAATGGCAGGATGTTGGCTCGCAGAGTGTCAGCATTTGCCAAATAAGTTTATCCTTTATTTATTATTTTCACTGTGGCTTAAAACATGCAGTCCTCAAAGCCAAGTCTCTAAACTGAAACGTATGTCAGGCCTGCTTCTGCTCACGACGAACTCGGGGACTTTCCCCTTCGCTCCTCGCCAGTGAGTGGGACCAAAGAGAGTATGTTTTAAATTTACGGAGAGATCTACTGCTTTGGGCTCAGTTTTTGTACTTTTAAAAAGCAATCAATAACGGCCAGTTTGTAATAAGAAAAATTTATGAACTGACAGGCAAAATGTAATTACGGAGGGGATTCCTTGCAAGAAAAAAGAGGTGATGTTAACAGACATCCCGACAATCTGTTTGCACTCATTTTCATTCATATAAATGATGAAGTGCTTCTGGGTGGAAGCAGCGTTCTCCAAAAGGCTTCCCGGGAGCCTGGAAATGTCGCTGCCAAAGTTTTCGCTAACGAAGGGCAATGAGTTGTATTAACTTCTCATTGTTATCCGTGATGTGGATTTTTCACAGTGTTGTTTTTATGACTAGAACTGTTAGCCAGCAGTAATTTCTACACCTCGTCTTGTTGGTCCCTGAGGAGACCCAGCATGTATGGGAGTTTCTGGAAACTGAGGTGGTGTTGCAGGCACCTCAGGAGGCTTCGGTTCCTTCCACCCATCACTCTGTCTCTCTCTGGCCACTTTCTTCTTTCAGTCTTGGCTGCTGGGGACCTGGAATTTCCTGTCTGTGAAAGGTGTCCTTCAAGAGGGGGAGTGGAGGTTCCTGGGTGCCCCAGGAAGTTGCCCCCAAACTACCTGATGCTGATGAGGATGGAGCATAGGGCCTTTATATATCCTAAGACTTGGGCTTCCCTGCTGGCTCAGTGGTAGAGAATCCACAGGCAAGGCAGGAGATGTAGGAGAGGCAGGTTTGATCCCTGGGTTGGGAAAATCGCCTGGAGGAGGGCATGGCAATCCACTCCGGTATTCTTACTTGGAGAATCCCATGGACAGAGGAGCCTGGCGGGCTAAAGTTCATAGGGTCACACAGAGTCAGACACGACTGAGATGACTTAGCGCACACACATGCATATCACAAATATTAACAAATGCTTGAAAAATAGTAATGACATCTGACACCCACATGTCACTTTCAAATCATAAAGTACTTTAGATACCAAAGTCCATGTTGACCTTCCCAGCAATCTGCAGGGACATTTATTATTGTACTCATTCTACAGATTAGGAAATTCAGGTTCAAAGACAATACTTGACTTGCCCATAGTTACCTAGCTTATTAATACTGAAATCAGAGCTTGGACCCACATTTCTCTGTCTCCTAAGCACGTGGTCTTCTGAACATGGCAGAAGTAGAAAGGTCAGTTCTTTTAGGAAAATCGAGGAATAGAATAGACAGTCTTGCTACAGAAATATGATTTGGTGACATTGTACTTAAATTGGTTGACTTTTACGGGGAGACCAAGGTTTCCCAAAAAGTGAGAACTGTTTTACCACTTTGCATCTGCAGGCTATGTTGATTTTCCAAGTGTGTCCATATCTTGACTTTCTGTCATTTGCTTTCGGTCACCACAGCCCTGTGGAGGGGGGCAGGGAGACATCTCTATTCCCACTCTGCGGAGGAGAGCAAAACTATGAGGCTGGGGGACCTGCCCGGGTCAGAGAGGGCACCCCCAGGAAGCTGGAAGCTCCTGATCACATCACCACAGCTCACTGATGTACAAGAGGGGCATTTTCTTGCTTTTACAGAAAAGAAAACCTTAGTATGCTTTACCTTTTTTTTTCCCTTTCATGTTAACCTCTCAGTTGAAAGTTGAATCACAAATGGAGTTGAGATCCTGGAGTGAGTTGAAGTGAGCCCCATCCCCACAAAGAGCAGTAACTAGAAAGAAGGGCCAGGGCCACCACAGCCCACCACAGCCCAATTCCCATCTAGATATTCAGTCCCAGTCCTTATGCCTCTGCAGCCTGGGCAGTTCTCTGTCACCTAAGCGGACAGTGACATCCCATAGAGATTTTCAGTAACAAATGTGGAAATAGAAGTGGTCTGAGCTTCCTCCATTTACCCAGTGATCCAAATGCACAGCATCTCTCTTTATCTGGTCAAGGCCCCTGGATGTAGGTTTGGGTATGTTTGGCTCTGTGCCTCCTCCTCCAGCACAGTAACAGGTGACAGATGTGGCCACAGGACAGGTGTGGCTTTAGGGGCAGGGTTACCCTGTCAGCCTTACCAGTTAGGAATTTGGTATCTAGATCTTTTATTTCTTTGTTACTACAGTAAAGCTGCGGATTCTGTAACTCAGTGGTTTCAAACCTCATTCTCTTCTTGTTCCTGTGTCTCTGGGGCATCTGGGTGTTGACTGATCTAGTCGGGGTCAACCCCAGCGCTGTGGGTTGGGCTTAGATCTGCCCCCTGTATCCTTCCTTCCTCCAGGGCCAGTGGACCCACCTGGGCAAGAGCCATGGTGATGGCAGATATGCAAGTCACATTTACAAACATTCCACCCATCAAAGCCAGTCATATGGACCAGCCCAGCCTCAGTGGACCAGGGAAATATGCTCAGGGAACTCAAAGAGAGTAAGAATTTACTGAACTTTCAAATTATCACACAAGCTACCTGACTAGCATCCTATTTCCTAATTGACTCTAACTCAGAGGGAGAAAAGAGATGTGACTAACTATGATAGAATTTCCCCTGAAATCCCCTACACAGAGACCCTGAGCCCTAGATGCTGAGGGTAGAGAGGACTTCAAGAAGGGCGATCAGGCAGGGGCAGCTGCCTCCTTGTGATGGATCAAGGACACTGAGGTGGGGACCAGCAGATCCTGGGCAGTGCCTTGGAGAGCGACAGGATGGGAAGACAGGATGGTGATGGAAAACAGAAGCACCAGAGCCAGGGTGGACTGGGTGCAAATCCCAGCTTCTCTACTTACTGAGCATGTGATTTCCTACTCTAGGGCTCCATTTCTTCATCTATAAAAGGAGGACAATCCCAGGTACCTCAAGGCAGGCACGTGAGCAGGGAGAGCTAGCAGAGAGCAAGGATGCTGGGTGCTGGAGGATGCTCTGAAGGGAAGGAGGAAAACACAGTGATATCTGAGAAGCTTGGGTTTCTGGACAGGAAGAGAATGCTAGGATACATTTAGTGAGTAAAGTTGAGTGGGGTGGCTTCTATTTCAGCTGGTTAGAATCTCAACGCCCAATCCCAATCCCAGTTCCTTCATTCCTTCCAGAAATGTTTACTGAGCTGCCTCCCTGTGCCAGGCACCAGTCTAGGTACTTGGACTGCATCAGTGAATGAACCAGATGATACTCTGCCCTCGTGGGGGGTGGGGTGGGGCTGGGACTGAATTTATGAAGCATGGGTATGTTTCAGGCACTGTGCTGGGCTCCATATGTATCATCGCCAGATGCTTAACCGTTCTTTCTGACTTGGGGATTAGAAAACTGAGAGTAGTGAAAGTAAACTACTACTCCGTGGCCATCTGCAGCCTGTAAGAGACACAGCTGAGACTGCTCCATCCTGGAGTCTTTCTACTCTGTCACGTCTCCAGGCATGAAGAAGGCTTGTGAACAAGCCCTGAGACTCTTGGAGCAACAAGGGAGACTAGAAGAGAAGTGGCGGTGATAGCATGTTAAGGTGACTAGCGATGTTGTGAGCAGAGACACTGGGCTGGGAATTCCAAGTTGGTGCTAGAGCATGGGTAGAGTCCTGAGTGCAGGCAGTTCCTCTCCCGGCCTGTCCAGAGGGGACCAGTGCCCCCTTTAAGACTGAGGGAGCAGGGATGGCTCCAGGGGATCCCTATGCGCTTCTTCACTAGTAAGCCCAGCCTGCTGCCTTCCCTAATGTCAAATGCTCCAAGATAATGGGACCAAGGCCTGCCTGAAATCAAAAAGAAATCTGAAACAGATGTTAGGGAACCTTTTTTTTTTTTTCAAACTTCGAATATGAGGATGAGCCGAGCAATTATTGGCAGAACTCTGGCCTGTGTCAGAAACAATTAGCTGCCTGGCCTGAGACCAAATGGGTCCCCAGCTTCCTTTTACTTCCTTTCTGGCTCAAGCCAGATGTGTTTCCAGGGCTGAGCTTTGGCCTTCCCAATGGGTGGGTGGACCCTGGGTCTCAGACTCAGTCTTGACCTATAACCTCCCTGTTCTGCTCCTCCTGACCCACTGTCTTTCTCTCTTCCTGACCTTTTTTCTCCTTTTCTTTCTAATTCCCACCCCCACCAATACTAATCATGTAAACTTGGCAGGTGCACACACACAAACACACACACCAAACAGGCTACTTCCAATTTTGGCAACTGCCTCAAGATTCATAATGGGGACCAACCAGACAGGGCCATCCAAAAATTTATAATCCTCCTGTTCATCAAAGCCCCTCAAATAATCTTTCTGTGGAATTTACTCTTAGTCATGGCAACTGAATGGGCTCTTGGCTGGGGCCTTGATTCAGAAATTCCATAAACTTTGGATTCAGGAACACCATTAATTGAGCACCTTTGGTGTGCCAATCACTCGACAAGCATATTCCAGCTCTTTTCAAGGTCTCTCCAGCTTTCTGTGGTGGTCGGATCTCAGGCTTCATCAGCTCCTGCCCCATCCTGCAGGACTCTCTGGTCTTGTGTGGAGGAACTCAGGATGGTCACCTAGAGGCTCCTGACTTGGCCAGGTGTGTGATGACCATATGCAGCCTTTAGGAGATCTTACTCCCCTGCCCTCTTGCCCATGGAAGTCATCAGGGCTCTCATATCAATGAGTATGACCAGGTCCCCAAAGCTCCTCCATCTGCCACTCTTCAGAGACTAGAACATGGCTGAACTCTGTGTAAGAGGACTTCCCTCCTGCCTCCCTACACCCTCATCTGTGTTGCTTGGCTCTCAGACTGTGTTGGCCATGGACTACATTTGATCAGGTCCCTCAGGAAACCCATTCCTCCTCTATCCCAACTTCCTTCTCCCTAGGGCTTATACTAAAATTTCTTTAGCTTGACTGGGTGACTGAGATCCCCAAGAGGTATTATGTTATCATCTCTTCCATGCTTTTGTGCCTTATTTCCTCGAGTTTACATTCCCTTTCTCTCTAGAAAGAGGGGCCTGTGTTCCCTTCCCCACGCCTCTGGACATGCTAAGTCATGACAGACGTCCCAGAGGTACTGTCGACTTTATCTCAGTGTAGGTTACCTTGACTCCTCACAGTGATTCTGTGAGGCAGCTAACCAGGTAATTTTGTGGTCTAAATCGGGGGCTGGAGGCTGAACCTGATGGAAGAGAGTTCACTGTGCTCCAGGAGTCCTGGGTTCTGGACCTGGTTCTGCCACTGATCCCAATGGGGCACCATAGCCAAATCTGTTCTCCTCTGTGGTTTTCTGAGTTCCTACCCATGAACTGAAGACAGCAAGAAGATGGCTCTCCAAATTCTCTTTCTGCTCTAATAAAAGGGATACCTTCTTCAAGAATGGGCTACACAGAGCTTCTTGGCAGTCTCCTTACACACTCACTGCCTGGTGATACACCCCTTGAATTTCCTCAACATGTACATTCAGTGCTTGAAGGACTGAGTCAACTTGATACCTCTGTGTCCCCAGTGATCTGACAGCCTTGCTGCTTCTCTGCAGCAGCCTCCACTTTCACTTGGCCTGACTTAATGAACATGGCCCCTGGGACCTGCTGGATATCCTCTTCAACTGCTCTTCCTTGGCTCTCTACTTCCACCACACTGGCCTCTGGGGAACCTTCACACACTGGACACCCTCCAGCAGCAGGGCTGTTCCCTCTTCCCGGGCCACTCTTACCCCAGAGACCTGGAGAGCCTGATCCTTCATCCTTCACGTGTTTGCTCACATGCTACCTTCTCAGGACTTCCCTGGTGGTCTAGTGATTGAGATTTCACCTTCCAATGCAGGGGATGCACGTTCAATCTCTGGTTGGGGAGCTATGGGAGCTAAGATCTCACACGCCTCGAGGTCAAAAAACCAAAACAAAACAGAAGCAATATTGTAACAAATTCAATAAAGACTTTAAAAGTGCTCCACATCAAAAAAAAAAAAAAAAATCTTAAAAAAAGACACTGCCTTTTCAGCAAGGCCTTCTAGGAATGCCCTCTTTCAAAGTACTCCCTATACCACTGCTCCTATCCCCTTTCCTGGCTTTATTTTCTCTATAGCACTTATTAACACCTGACTTATTCTATATTTTCCTTATACTTGTGAACTGTATTGTCTGTCTCTGCACATTGGGCTGTAAGCTCCAAAAAAGCAAGGAGTTTAGTTTTGTTTGTCTAGAACCAGGGCAAAGACATTACACAGCTCGAAGGGGCACCCTTTACATAGCATATAATGTAGAATATGATGTAGCAGCTCTACCTGAAATAGTACTTGGCATATAGTTGGCACTTAAGGCAGTTTTGTGGCATGAATAAGCCAGAATTAGCTGTCTGTTCTTGGCAGAATTAAATCTCTTGGAAGCAGAATGTATATGGGAGTTTCCCATTCAAAGGCTTGAATCAAGGCATGAAGTAGGATGAGACAGGATCAAATATCCTTGTGACACAAATGGCAGAGCCCAAACACCCTGCTTTTGGTACCTGGATATAAGACATGTAGAAGTCTTATATTCATAAGGTGCAGAGGAATAAAAATGGATACAAAAGAAAACAATAAATCTCGTGAGTTTAGGACGATCAGACTCAAACTCAGTGCTCCAGGAGCAGAGAGGAAGAGTCCTTTTTTTTTTTTTTAATTTTTATTGGAAACTTCATGGACTGCAGCACTCCAGGCTTCCCTGTCCTTCACCATCTCCCAGGGTTGCTCAAACTCATGCCCATTGAGTCAGTGATGCCCTCCAACCATCTCATCCTCTGTCACCCCCTTCTCCTCCTGTCTTTAATCCTTCCCAGCATCAGGGTCTTTTCCAATGAGTCAGTTCTTCACATCAGGTGGCCAATGTATTGGAGCTTCAGGCTCAGCATCAGTCCCTCCAATGAATATTCAGGATTGATTTCCTTTAGGATGGACTGGATCTCCCTGCAGTCCAAGGGACTCTCAGGAGTCTTCTCCAACACCACAGTTCAAAAGCATCAATTCTTCAGTGCTTAGCCTTCTTTATAGTCCAACTCTCGCATCCATACATGACTACTGGAAAAACCATATCTTTGACTAGACGGACCTTTGTTGGCAAAGTAATATTTCTGATTTTTAATATGCTCTCTAGGTTTGTCATAGCTTTTTTTCTAAGGAGCAAGTGTCTTTTAATTTCATGTCTGCAGTCACCATCTGCAGTGATTTCGGAACCCAAGAAAATAAAGTGTGTCACTGTTTCCATTGTTTCTCCATCTATTTTCCATGAAGTGATGGGACCGGATGCCATGATTTTAGCTTTTTGAATGTTGAGTTTTAAGTCAACTTTTTCACTCTCCTCTTTCATCTTCATTAAGAGGCTCTTCACTTTCTGCCATAAGGGTGGTGTCATCTGCATATCTGAGGTTATTGATATTTCTCCCAGCAGTCTTGATTCCAGCTTACACTTCATCCAGCCTGGCATTTTGCATGATGTACTCTGCATATAAGTTAAATAAGGAGGGTGACAATATATGTATACATGTATCCCCTCTTTTTTGGATTTCCTTCCCGTTTAGGTCACTGCAGAGCCCTGAGTAGAGTTCTGTGAGCTGTTCAGGAGATTCTCGTTGGTTATGTATTTATATGTAGCATTAATAGTGTTTATATGCCAATCACAATCTCCAAATGCCCCAAAATTCTGTTTTTAAAAGATTCGTTTATTTACTTGTTTTTGATTGCACGGGGTCTTCACTGCTTTGCTAGTTGCAGCGAGCAGGGGCTACTCTCCAGTTGTGATGTATGGGCTTCTCACTGCAGTCGTTCCTCTTGTTGCAGAGCATGCTCTGTAGAGTACATGGGCTTCAGTAGTTGTGGTGCTCAGGCTTAGTTGCTCCGTGGCATGTAGGATCTTCCCGGCCCGGGGATTGAACCTGTGTCCCCTGCATTGGCAGGCATATTCTTAATGAGTAGACCACCAGGGAAGCCCCCCAGTTCTTGAGGAAGCTAAGAAGGGGGAAATAACCATGTTCACCAGCCCACCCTGATATGGAAACACATGATTTCTCGAAGTGTTTCAGGAAAAAAGATGAACTATAGATCAGGGGGAAAAAAGTTTTCTGGTTAACTCTCAGTAAGATAGAACTTTCCAGTTACCCCCAGTCTTCCCTCCCTCTTCCCTTGCCCTATCCTGAACACTCTGGTTAATCAAGGTTGAGCCACATCTCCTAGGGGGTCTGAGAGAAGTGCCCTTGAGCTTACTGAACATTTGGCTTCAGGGATGGAAAGTCATTTACCTGGTGCTATGTCTTTTAGGCACAAAGGGCTAAGTCATGGTTCTTTGTCTCTTTTTCTGAACTGCGTATCTATTAATACAAAACCTAGCCTGGCAGTGGGGCACAGAGGGCTGGGCCAGAGCCACTCCTCATGCTTCTGAGAAAGCTTTTGAGGCCATTATCTCCTGGACCACAGCAGGAGCCAAAGTGGGTGTCATTAGACGCCTCTAAAACGCTGGTCTGCATCCCACCAGAGATACAGAAAAGGGTTAATTACAAAGAGGCGCTGGCTGAACAAAGGACCAGAGACAAGAAACTGTAAAAGGTAGAAGAAAAGAAAAAGTGAGACAAGATAAGTTAGGGGCAGATGGCAGTTCCCTAAACAATAAACACAGTGGGATGTTTCTGTAATTGTGGGAGGCATGAGGGAAAAGGGGCTTTTAGAATACCATTAAGATAGGAATTTTCAAACCATGGCTGTTCCTAAGTCCAACAGAACCAGGCTGGCAAGGAAAGGGGTCCCCTCGGACTTTCAGGCGGCATTCTTTATACTCCTTAATCTCCCTTTCTTTAAATATCTAAGGAAAAATACTGTAAGTTTCTCATGTCTGAAATCAGCCAACTCAGTGAAAGTAATAAGATGCATTACCCGTCCAGCCTTGCTTACAGTGACACTGGTAACAGAAGCCTATATTGACAACCACTTCATCAATATGAAGGGAAAAGACCAACCAAAGAGTGCAGTCTGGACCTGCAGAAGGAGTTGGACCCAGACCCACCCCCAAATCATTATCAGCCCATGTGCTGTAAAGCAAATTTAAGACAGAATGAATATTGAAATCAGTAAAGACTTGAATTTAAATCTCAGCTTCACCATTTATTAGTTGTGAGAATTTGGGTCGTCACTTCACCTCTCAGAGCCTCCATTTTCCTTTCTGTAAAATGGGAACAACATCAGTGTTCCAAAGGGCCAGTGGCATGATACAATGAAATGGTTTCAAGTTGAGGACTCTTTTCATGCATCACAACTGTCTTCACCAGCTTTTAGTGGCCCCATCAGACTCATTGTATTAAGGGAGCTCATTAAAAATGGCAATGATGGTGTCCTTAATACGAATGGTGATGACAAGGATGGAAGTATACCTCAACCTCAGGAAATCAACCTCAGGCTTAGATTTAGCCTGCAAGGTAGGATATCAAACCACAGGGAACTTGACAATCAGGATAGATGAAGACATTCTTCAGACACTGTGGTTATTACACCAGGATGTTTTACAGCCACGTCTCTCACTCAAGTGTCTGCTGAATGCAACTGTTCACATTCATAGTGATTATTGATTATATAGGTGGGTGTCCGTCTTTGTGGTATTTCTCATGGATTAGCCAGATCATTAATTTCGTGGCATATGCTGCTTACTGACACTTCTGGGAAATCGGAAATATGAATAAACACTTTTATCAGAAATTATATTAGATTTAATATTTGACTAAGAGATTCATAGATATTTAACATTACACCATAGTCAAGAGAGAAAGCTTGGGAATTCCTGTGTGACTTCAGTTTGCAACCCATGGCATTTTATTTCCCTTCCTTAAGGTCATTCAAGCACATAAGACATCTTTACTCCTTTTTCCATCCTGGGCATCCTTTGCAGGCTCTGAGTTTCCAAGGAGCCAGGGAGCATGCATTAGATCCTCCTGAGGTCTGCCTCTCAACTCTCAGCCAGGACCACCCACCAGGCCTGTGGTGACCCCTAGTGATATCCTCAAGTCTAGCCAGTTGCTTGCTGTACTGGGTTGAATGGTGTGTGTTTGTGTTTAGTCGCTAAGTTGTGTCTGACTCTTTGAGGACCTGTAAGTTTTAGCCTTCCAGGCTCCTCTGTCCATGAGATTTTTCAGGCAAGAATACTGAAGTGGGTTACCATTTCCTCCTCCAGGGGATCGTCCAGACCCAGGGGTCAAACCCGCATCTCCTGTGTCTCCTGCATTGGCAGGTGGGTTCTTTACCACTGAGCCACCTGGAAGGGTTGAAAGATAGCCACCCCAAAAGATACACCCACCGAGAACCTGTGAATGGGAACTTGTTTGGAAAAAGAAACTTTGCAGATGGAATTAATTTAAAACTCTTGAGATGAGTTCAGCCTGAGTTGCCTCAGTGTACCCTAAACCCACTTACAAGTGTCCTTCCAAGAGAGAGAGGTCAGCAAGCATGGCTGGAAAAGACGGGAAGACACGTGAAGATGGAGACAGTGATGTAACCGCAGGGAACACTGAGGACCATCAGAGCTGGAAGAAGCAGGAGGGATTCTCTCCCTGAGCCTCCAAAGGAATCATGGCCCTGCTGACACCTTGATTTTGGACTTCTAGGATCCAGAACTGTGAGACTAAATTTCTGTTGTTTCATGATACCTGGCTTGGGATAATTGGCTATGGCAGCCCTACGAAACTAATATAGCAGTCCAGCCTGCTTTCTGCCAGGCGCTGGTCTCTCCCAACTCTCTCTTCAGTATTGCCTGGGAAGGGTAATTTATATGCACACATTCCAGCTTTATTTAGTTAACTTTATCTTTTAATATTCAGAGGCTTCAGACACAGGCGTCTCAGCCTCACATCTTCAACCTGAAGATAGCAGGGATTTGAGGCTATAGTTAGTAGGTATCGTCCCATCCCTGTGCTCATGATAGACAGCCATCTCTAGCATTCTCTCTCCTAACTCTGGTTTCTCTTCTACAGCATCTTGGCAGGGGGATTTTTTCTGGGACTTGCTTGCTTGCTTGCATTTATTTTATTTTATTTTTTAGATTTTTTTTTATATGGACCATTTTTAAAGTCTTTATTGAATTTGTTACAATATTGCTTCTGTTTTCTGTTTTGGTCATGAGGCATGTGGGAATCTTAGCTCCTCAACCAGGGATCAAACCTGCATCCCCTGAATTGGAAGCTGAAGTCTTAACAACTGGACCACCAGGCAAGTCCCCTCACTTATGTGCATTTATTCATAGACAAGGAGCTCACCAGCCTCAGGGCAGCCTGTCTGGTTAGAGGCTGTCTGCCTGCTAAGGCCTTGTAGTAGCCAGATACCAATTTGCTTGTTTGCCTGTAACTTCACCCACTTTGGAGTAACACAAGATACATAGGCTTGCTATATTTGCAGAGAGCTGACCCCATCCCTGGGTCTCTGGCCCCCTCCAAATGCAGTGTGCTCTTCTCCACAGCTTTTTCTCCATCCCAGGCACTTCCATGGAGGCTCCCAAGGATGATCAGCGCTCTCTGGCCCCTTGCACCACAGCCCTGGGTGAAGGGACTAGACACCAATTGTCCTGCTGCCCATTTGCCTCCCTTCCTTTAGGAAGAGTCCCATGCCCTGTGATTTCTGAAGAGGCTGATCAAGGGTGTCAACATTCTCACCCCAGGGAAAACAGGGACCCCCGAAAGAGCACCTCAGACCCCTGGACACAGTGGATGGGATTGGATGAACTCTTGCAGGGACTAATTTAGGCTCATGAGATGTTGTTATCATGTAAGCCTGAGTCGCTCAAGCGCTATTTCCCCACTCCTGGGAAAGAACCTAATAGGGAATGCCTCAGACACAATGAAAAACAATGGGGACAGAGAGAAAAAGAAAGAGGGCGGTGGGGGAGGGAAGAGATGAAGAGAGATGAGAGACCGAATTCTGGGCATATTCTTGGAGCATCTGGATTCAGCTGTTTAATGCTAACCCACCCCAGGACTTTTCATGAGCCTAAAGTTCCATCTTTTCTTGAGCCTGTTTGACTTGGTTTTCTGCTTTTGCAAGCAAGAGTCTTGGCCAAACACATCCAGTCCAGCCAGTGCTCCTCTATGGGCCATCCAGGAAGGACTGACTGTGTTTGACTCTGGCCATCACCAAACCTCCATGCTTCTTTCTGACTCTGCCTTCAGCCAAGATCACGTAGACTCCTTCCCTTATGACATCCCAACCATGGCTGTCTCCTCGTTTCACGCTGGTCATTTGCAACCTATGCCCCACCCTTCTCTGCCCTCTGTGCCCCATCTCTGAGCTCTACTCCATTAGACCTCTTGTGCAGAGAGATGTCCCATCTGCAGGGCCCTCCTCAAGTCCAGAGTGACTCCCTTTGGCCTGTTTGGTATCTTTACATGCCTCACATGGAAGCCACGCTGCACAGGCTCCAAGAAAGCTTGTGCATGCAACACAAGAAGGCTCACCTTCATTCAATCCAATTTAACTGTAAGAATAACAGCACTGAAAAACAATCTTTAGCAATCAATGCTGTGATGAATTATGTAGCAAATCATAAGCATCACCCCCAAATATTATGCCTACAGGAAATGGCCTTATGCAGCTAATTGTTAACTGGGAAACTCTTTCATTAATTCAAATGGGTCAACATTTTAAATGATACTGTCATATAAATGCGGTGTGAAGGTTTACATGCAGATCACTCTAAGGTATCCTTTTTTTTTTTTTTTTTGGTGAAGCCAACTAATGCTGCATTATGTTTTATTGTGCAATAAAATTATGTGCTAAAATTATGCTCATAAATGTACGTAAATGTAAACCAAGCTATTAGTTATGTTTTCACAGATAAAAGTCATTAGCATAGCTATCAAACTCTTCTTCCATTTGAATAACAGAATTATGTCTGGAGTCTCTGGCTGCCTTGCTGGGGCTCAGTCTCCGGGGGAACAAGTGTAAATCTTGTTGCCTGTTGGTTATGTGGGAGTTAGTAACCTGACCTGACTTCCACCCGCTGAGGCTGACTTTATATGGAGCCCACTGGGTCACTAGCTGAGGAAGGACCCTTTCAGCATCTCTCAGCATCTCATATCCCTGGGAAGTCATTCTTAACACCTCCTCACCTACTTCCTGCTAATTAGACTTACTGAAAAACAATTGCAGATCTTTGGAGATTTCAGGAGTCTGACAGCATCTTTTAGCAACAGTCACAAGGAAACAAAGTTTCATGTATAATTCATGAGGTGCATGGTCATCCTGGTGGGAAATTATCTCCTGACAGACTTGGCGGTGGTGGTGTCCTGTCAGAATGGCCTACAGTGTATAATTAAAACCTGAACAGAACAAATTAATGCTGATTACTTTATAAACAATTTGAAAGCTTGAATTCTGTTCCCTGTCTTACGGGAAGAAAACAGATATTTCAGAAATGTGTAGATTTCCCCCCGCCCACTAATAGTTCTGCTAATAAAGGACCCTTGAATAGATATTACAGTTAATATTCTTTGTCCTCCAATTTGCTTTCATGAAGCTCAACTACATGAAGTCAGAGGCTCCAAACCAAAAATCTGGCAGGTGCTAAATTTCCATGCTGAAAGTAACTCCCTGTCTCCTGTAAATGCAAGTGTATCTGTCTAACCAGGCTGATAAAAGAGCTCTCAGGATATGAGCACTAAGGTCAGCTGGACATATCCCTTATTTGAGAGATAGGGTCACAGAGGCCAGTGAAGAAAAGTGGCCTGAGGTCAAGCAGAGCTGTGGTGAGGTCACTGCTGGTCAGTCCAGAGCTCCTCAAGCTCCCTCTATTTTTGACTGAATCTGCATCAGTTTTCTGAACAGTTTGTCTCCCTGCCTCTAACTCTGGTCTCTTCAGATGTATTCTCCATACCTCAGTCAGAGCTGGCTTTTCAGAAAATGCATCAGCTCACCTCCAGCATAAAATAATCAGTTCAACAAAACTCTATTTAGCACCTGCCACCAGCCAGGCACAGGGCTAGGGGCAGGGTGCAGTTATTGCTGTGTTGTTCTCGGTCATGTCCGACTCTTTGCGACCCCATAGACTGTAGCCCGCCAGGCTTCTCTGCCCATGGGATTCTCTAGACAAGAATAACTGGCATGGGTTGCTATTTCCTACCTCAGGGGATCTTCCAGACCCAGGGATCGAACCTGCATCTCTTGTCTTCTGCCTTGAGAGGCAGATTCTTTCCACTGTGCCACCTGGGAAGCCCTAGGTGCAGGGTGTATGTCAGTGATTAAAACAGATCAGGTGCCTGAGTTCAGGGAGCTTATAGTTGGGTGGAGGGGGAAGATGATGACTGTGCTCGGGTCAAGGTTCAAGCTCTTGTAAAGTCATTGAACAGACTCACCAAATCTTGGACTCAGTCTTTTTCTCCAGCTTCACCTTCAACAATCCTTCCTGCATGAGACCACTTTCAAAAACGAAGGAAATAGGCCTCAGCTGGCTTTTTCCATTGCAAAACCCTGTGAAATTGAACTTCATGCCCTTCTGTCTTATTTGCTCCACAATAACCCTCAGCTAAAATTCTCTTTTCACTGCTGTTGTTCAGTTGCTCAGACATGTCCGATGCTTTGCAACTGCATGGACTGAAGCATGCCAGGCTTCCCTATCCTTCACCATCTCCCAGACTTTGCTCAAACGCAGTAATAACATTCAGCCTCACATCACACCCCCCACCCCCCTGGCTGAGCCCTATTTCCATTGAGGAGGATAGTGCAACTGGGTCAGAGAAACACAGGACTGAACCAGATATGAGTTCAAATTCTAGCTCAGCCTCTTAGTAGTTACCTGAACTTGAACACATTATTTTCTGTCTATGCTGTTGTTTTTCAGTGGCTAAGTCATGTCTGACTCATTGTGGCCCCATGGACTGCAGCACACTAGGCTTCTCTGTCTTTCATTATCTCCCAGAGTTTGCTCAAATTCATGTCCAATTGAGGCAGTGATGTCATCCAACAGTCTCATCCTCTGTCACCCCCTTCTCTTCCTGCCCTCAATCTTTCCCAGCATCAGGGTCTTTTCCAATGAGTCAGCTCTTCACACCAGGTGGACAAAGTATTGGAGCTTCAGCTTCAGCATCAGTCCTTCCAATGAATATTCAGGGTTGATTTCCTTTAGGATTGACTGGTTTGATCTCCTTGCTGTCCAAGGGACTCTCAAGAGACTTCTCCAATATCACAGTTCAAAAGCATCAATTCTTCGGTGCTCAGCCTTTTTTATGGTTCAACTCTCACATCCCTACATGACTACTGGAAAAACCATAGCTTTGACTAGACGGATGGAACTTTGTCAGCAAAGTGGTGTCGCTAATTTTTAATATGCTCTCTAGGTTTGTCATAACTTTTCTTTCAAGGAGCAAGCATATTCTAATTTCAAGTCTACAGTCACCATCCACAGCAATTTTGGAGCCCAAGAAAAGAAAATCTGTTACTGCTTCCACTTTTCCCCCTTCCATTTCCCATGAAGTGATGGGACTGCATGCCATGGCCTTAGCTTTTTGAATGTTGAGTTTTAAGCCAGTTTTTTCACTCTCCTCTTTCACCCTCATCAGGAGGTTCTTTAGTTTCTCTGCCCTTTCTGCCATTAGAGTGGTATCATCTGCATATCTGAGGTTATTGATATTTCTCCCAGCAATCTTGATTCCAGCCTGATTTATCCAGGGCAGCATTTCTTATGATGTACTCTGCATATAAGTTAAATAAACAGGGTGACAATATACAACCTTGTCTTACTCCTTTCCCAATTTTGAACCAGTCAGTTGGTCCATGTAAGGGTCTAACTGTTGCTTCTTGACTCGCATACAGATTTCTCAGGAGACAGGTGAGGTGGTCTGGTATTCCAATCTCTTTAAGAATTTTTCACAGTTTGTTGTGATCCACACAGTCAAAGGCTTTCGCATGGTCAATGAAGCAGAAGTAGATGATTTTCTGGAATTCCCTTGCTTTCTCTATGATCTAGTGAATGTTGGCCATTTGATCCCTGGTTCCTCTGCTTTTGGGCTTTCCTGGTAACTCAGCTGATAAAGAATCCACCTGCAATGTAGGAAACTCCGGTTTAATTCCTTGCCTGGGAAGATCCCCTGGAGAAGGGATAGGCTACACACTCCAGTATTTTTGGACTTTGCTGGTGGCTCGGATGGTAAAGAATCCACTTGCAGTGCGGGAGACCTGGGCTTGATCCCTGGGTTGAGAAGATCCCCTGGAGGAGAGCATGGCAGCCCACTTCAG
Organism: Cervus elaphus; assembly: GCF_910594005.1. Taxonomy (NCBI): domain Eukaryota; kingdom Metazoa; phylum Chordata; class Mammalia; order Artiodactyla; family Cervidae; genus Cervus; species Cervus elaphus. The sequence continues at coordinate 50,024,356 of NC_057815.1, forward strand.
TATTCTTGCCTGGTGAATCCCCATGGACACAGAAACATGGTGAGCTATAGTTCATGTGGTCATAAAGAGTCAGACCTGTCCTCTGCCTTTTCTAAACCCACCTTGTGCATCTGGAAGCTCTTGGTTCAGATGCTGCTGATACCTAGCTTGAAGGATTTTGAGCCTCTAACTTCATGTTAATGTCTAAGGTGTGGTAGGGTTTGGGGGTGATGTTTGCAGTTCAGACAGCCTCTCCTCAAATTGTGTCTTCTTCAAATTTAATTTGGACTGTCAATTTTTACGTATCTTGGCATTGAGCTTTTACCAGCATTTTAAGTGATATATTCAAATTATTTTATTCCATTTCGTTCCTTTTAGAATGTGAGATCTTCAGCATGCCAGCAATATTTAAGTGCCAAGTCTGTGTAGGTAAAAAGAAGTGTGTGAATTAGAATACTTGATGGGGGCGATGGGAGAAAGCTACAGAAGAGGCTAGAAGGGCGTCTGTTCTCATTCTTAGTAATGAGCAAGTGGAGATGTACACACACTCAGCCCGGGAATGGAGATTAGACACCAGGGAGACTTTATTGAGAAGGAGGAATGTAGACTTGCAAAGTCATTCTGCATGAATGCCAGCTAGCTCCCCGTGAGGCACTGAATACAGAGATGAGCAGGACTGAGAGCCGCTACCCTCATGGGACTTAAATGGAGGTTGGAAGAAAGATGTCAACAAATAATTATGCTTACAACTCTGGGGTAGCAATCATCCTTACAAGCAAGGGTCAAAAATTTCAAAGCCATGGAAGAAAATATTGATACACTTAAAGACATTAAAAACTAAAAGTTCTGTGTAATAAAAGACTCAACACAAACAGTTAATGATAAGCAAAAGACTGGTGGAAACTATTTGCAACATATATAACCTTTAAAAGATATTCAACTGTGCTGTACAGAGTATCTACAAATCAAAAAATAGAAAAATAGGCAAAGGATATGTATTAGTCATCTACCACTACATAACAAATTGCTCTCATATTTAGTGACTTAAGACATTTATGATCTCAGTTTGTGGAGCTCTGGAATCCAGGCATGGCTTAGCTGGCTCTTTTTGCTGGAGGTCTCATGAAAAACTGGACTCAAGGTGTTGGCTGGGGTTGCAGTCAAGTCAGACTCAACTGGGGAAGGACCCGCTTCCAAGCTCACTCTCATGACTGTTGAAGGATTCTGATCCTCACAGGCTGTTACACTGGGAGCCTGTTGTCTGAAAGCCATGCTCAGTTCCTTGCCATGTGGGCTTCTCCATAGGACAGGTTGAAATATGACAGGTTGCTTCATCAGATTGAAGAAAAGCCAGGGGGAAAAAAGTGTTAACAAGATCAAAGTCACAGTCTCTTGCAACCTAAATTTGGAAATCATAAAATGTCATCTTTGCCCTGTTCTATTCATTAAAAGCAAGCCACTGGGTCCAGCCCGTCCTCCAACAAAGGGGTTATACAAGGGCATGAATAACAAGGGATGAGGGTCACTGGAGGCCAGAAAGAGGTCTGACTACCACAGGGTACCAAAAGGCAATCCACAGAGAATGATCTATAAACTTATGGAAAGATGCTCAGCTTCATTAAAGATGAGAAAGTCACAAATTTATAAGATGAGAAAGAGAAATCATGTTTTATCCACCACATTGGGGAAAATTAAATACTGATGACCTCTAGTATGGGTAAGAGTTTGGGGAAATAAGTATTGTCACACACTATTGACAGAAGAATAAATTGATAATGAATGTAAAATTTACAGCTAACTTTTTATCCAGCAAGGGAACTTCAAAGAATCTACTGCAGAAAAACACATGCTCAAGAATGCTCATGAAATAATGTCTGTGACAGTGAAAAATTGGAAACCACAGCCATGCCCATTTATAAGGATGGTTAAATAAATTATAAGACCTCTGATCTATGGAATTTAAGCCAGAGCTTGAAAGAATGAAGTAGATGAAAAGATCTTCAAAACATATTTTTAAATAAAGAAAGCAAACTGCAGGATAACTGATACAATGATATGTAAAGAAGATGTCACATATATATACAATGGAATATTACTCGGCCATAAAAAAGAATGAAATGGTGCCACTTGCGGCAACATGGATGAACCTAGAGACTGTCACATTGAGGGAAGTCTAAGTCAGAGAAAAACAAATATGATATCACTTATATGTGGAATCTAAGAACAAGGAGTACAAATGAACTTATCTACAAAATAGAAATAGATGTAGAAAACAAGCTTATGGTCACCAGGGGGCAAGGTGGGGAGGGATAAATGGGGAGACTGGGACTCACATATACACACTACTATATATAAAATAGAGAACTAACAAGGACCTACTGTATAGCACAGGGACCTCTTCTAAATACTCAGCAACGGCCTATATGGGAAAAGAATCTACAAAAGAGTGGATATGTGTGTCTATATATAACTTATTCACTTTTCTGTACACCTGAAACTAATACAACATTGTAAACCGACTGAATATTCACTGGAAGAACTGATGCTGAAGCTGAAACTCTAACACTTTGGCCACCTGATGCGAAGAAATGACTCATTAGAAAAGACCCAGATGCTGGCAAAGACTGAAGGCAGTAGGAGAAGGGGACGACAGAGGATGGTGGGATGGCATCACCGACTCAATGGACATGAATTTGAGCAAGCTCCAGGAGTTGGTGATGGACAGGGAAGCCTGGCGTGCTGCAGCCCATGTGGTCACAAAGAGTCAGACACGACTGAGCGACTGAACTGAACTGAAACCAACTATACACTAACACAATTTTTTTTTAAAGGTTATTTGAAAAAACAAGTGCACGCAATAAAACAAAGCTATTAGTTTTCTATATGCACATATAGGTATGTAGATACATACTGAGAATATGGAAGGATACAGAACAAAGCGATGAAAGTACTCACCTCCGGGGGAAGTGAGAAGAGAGGAAGGATGGCTAAAGAGGATTTTCCCTTTATCTGCTATAGTCTTAACTCTTAAAATTAAAATGTATACATGCATTATCTGTTTAATTAAAAAATAACTGAAAAGAATGGTTATTTTTAAAACAGTTACCATTGGTGGAGATTATATTGATAAATCTATTCTCCTTGAAAAAGAGAGTATGCTGTAGCCACGATTCTTAGCCTGGATGCTGAATGTTCTTGAGGAATATACACCAGATTCGATTATAGAGTTCTGAAGCTAGAGTACCTCATAGTAAAAAAGCAGAAGCTCTAACAGGCTATTAAAAATGGAGGGACTTTTGGAGCTGCCCCCTCAAACTCTCTGAGATTATCTCTTCAAGGCAAAATATGAGAGAGTTTAGAAATACCATATATTCTACAGGTCTATGGACACCTTAACTTGGGATCGATGGGAACCTCCATGAAATATGGTGAGGTCAGATAAGTATTGAGATGCCTTTCTGGTCTCTAATATTTGCAAGGCTATTGTTTCTGATAACTGTGGTTAAAATATCAGGATGCTTTCATACTAGTTAATACACATATCCATCCCCCACTACGGACACCTTCACCTCCTCTTTGACATGCACCTCCCCATGAGTCAGCAGAAAGTGGGACCTTCTGGTACACCAGGGGCTCCAGGACCTGTCTTGATAGGTTAGCATCAGTTGTGATTGGCCAGTGCCAGCCCACTGCTGCTGCTAGATGTATATAAGGTTTGAGTGAGTCAGGATGTTAGATGGATACGTGGGGGTAATAATGATGCCCACCTATGTAGAATATTAAAGGAAATTGCAGGATTAGTGGTCATCATAATGTCTCTTCCTTTTTCCTCTTTAGAGGTAGGTCATTATGGTGATGAGAAGAATTGAATTGGAAGGAAATTGGAGGAGTTATTGTAATATGGGGGCCCATATTAAAAAGAAGTCCTCTCTGCTTGACCTGGCTTAGACATGCCTGAGGATAGATTTCATGCTATTAATGATGCATCCTTAGGTTCTCTTACATAGGCAATACAGACAGAAGGACAGTGCAACATAGGCATGTGGTGGTGGAAGCATGCTTGAGCATTGAATGCTATGGAAGACCACACAAAAGGATGGGTCAGGGAAGGCTTCCTGGAGGAGGTGATCCCTGAGCCTAAATGATCTTTGAAAGACAAGAATTAATCAGCTGAAGAGGAGAAGGAAGGGTATTTCAGACAACAAGAAAAGTGGCCAGAGGGCTTCCCTGGTAACTCAGTGGTAAAGAATCTGCCTCCAATGCAGGGACACGGGTTCAATCCCTGGTCTGAGAAGATCTCACATGCTGTGGGACAACTAAGCCCACACACCACAACTACTGAGCCACAACTACGGAGCAAGCAGTCTAGAGCCCGTGAGCCACAACTACTGAAGTCCATGCACTTAGAGCCCGTCCTCGGCAGCAAGAGAGAACCACTGCAATGAGACTCTCGAGCACCACATTTAGAGAGTAGCTCCCACTCCCTGCAACTGGAGAAGGCATTTGTGCAGCAAAGAAGACCCAGCACATAAGTAAATAAATAAAAAACAAAATCATTAAAAAAAAAAGAGAAAAAATCAGCCACACACACACAAAAGTCTCCTAAGTGAGTTTAACATTGTTGGAGAAAAGGGTGTGGATTATAGGGAGGGAGGAGGCTGGATATAGAGGCCAGGACAGGTGTAGGTAAGTGTCCTTAGTGACATAACTATTGTAGGAATGCACCTTGCTGGGCCTAAGTGAAAGTGCCATTGTCCTTTCATATGCTAGCTGAAAGCTTTTCCTTAGTCTAGATTCTCCCTCTCAAAAATCCAACTCTGTGCCCTGCCACCTCCCCACACCCCTTGTCCAGGAAAAAGACTGAATATATTGAGCAAACCCGCTAGTATGATAGGAAACTCAGGCAGCAATTGTGTTTGAGGCTTCTCTGGTCAAGATATAACCCATTGCTGGAAAATGACTGACTTGGGATCCTACAACCTTGGTCCTCTACACCAACGGGCAGAGAGAGTTTACATGAGACAGTTGACCAATTGTAGACCAGGGAATTCTGGGTCTGGAAGGGCTTTTCTCAGGGGAGTGAGGTGGACATTCCACGGCCATCACACAATCAGAGACCCAAGGGTGCCCCGTCAGGCAGCCTGCAGATGCCATCTTCACCTCCTCCACCCCTCCCTCCGCCGGTGAGGATGCTGGGAAGGATGAACTCATCCGGCTTTTGTGAGGACTGGGAGTTGTGATTTGTCTCCTCCAATCAGAGTCTGGTGTCAGGAATTTCGACCAATTTCATGTTTACTTGCTATTTTTAACAGTTACCAGCAAAGATACCATGGATATGGTGTTTAAATTCTCTGAGCCTCAAACTCCTCAGCTGCAAAATGAGGAAAAAAATAACCTCACAGAGACTCTCTGTAGATGCCCTGGAACCACGTGTAGCTGGGACAAGCTCTTTTTGTGCCATCTACCCCAGTCTTTTCTGCAGCTCCTGGGGAATAGGATCATTTTTGCAGGAATCCCTTGGACAAACATTTTGATGGAGTTTTGGATCATGTAAAAGGGACACCCAGCTCCTGTTGCCAATGGTGAAGTTGAGAAAATGAGAAGAGAAACTGCTTTGTCCTAGGAATGCTTCTCAGTGGATAATTTTCTGGATGGTGCCAAATGGGCACCAATTGGTGTGGAAGAAATGGTTTATTTCTCAGTTTATTTGTTTCTCTTCTTACTAGTCTAGGGAGAAAGTTGAGGTGCCCAGATGGAGCAGCACCCCAGAAGAGGACTTGAATAATAACGGTAAGACTGATGAAGAGACTGTAGGTGGGACATTTCCCCTCCCTTCTTTATTAGTCTAAAAAGTTTTGCAAGGATAGAAGCACATGAGCAAAGGCACCCCATGGGAGGGGATCCCTGCATTATGTGACAGGTGGGGAAGGGGTGACATAAAGACGGCAGGTCAGAGGGTCTCCCCTTGGAGGTACCCCTGGGGTTCTTCAGGAGCTGTGATGAATTCAGTTGAGGTATTTTTTTTTTCTTATTCCTTTTTTCGTGTTTTCTGTTCTGATTATTCTCAAGTCCTCACCAACATTATGCTAAATGTTTAGTCCTCCTTGGTCTTAGTATTGGAAAATTATGTCAGAGCCGAAGTTTAGAGCTGTGAGGATAATGCGGGGCAAAGAACTATGAGTATAATGAGGCTGTAGCAGCCTAAGGCGGGAGCAGAGGAATGGCTGGAGTGACCTCCAGCCCCACCAGTCACCCTGCAGGAATACCTGAGCTTGGGAGGCTCCTGCAAGGATAGGCTTCCTGGAGTTGCTCAGGAATGGAGCTTGAACTCTGAAGTTGGGAGTTGTTTCTGTTTTGCAGAGCTAATTGGTCACCTCCTCCTCACTCTGGATTCTGAAAAATAGACACAAGGGTCAAGGTGCAGGGTCACCAGTCCTGCTGACGAGGCATCTGGCACCAGAATGAGAGTCCTTTCCTACACTTTAGTTTAGCTGTCAATTGTCTGAGGCGGGAAATGGGTCTGCAAGTCACCATGAGCTGCTTGCTTGGAGGGTTGCTGCGCCCTCGCCTGATAATAGGAGGGATCAATAGCACTAACCAGTGAAGCCACCCATCACTTCCTTCTGTTACAAAAGGATGGACCAACGGAAGACCTTCCCGCCAGTTCATATATCAAACAAACCATCTGTCCCAGGCAGGAACCTCAGAGAGGGTGCAGCAAAGGACAGAAGATTTATACCTAACATTTTGAAGGAGAGAGAGAGAGAGTAATGTCCTATGTGTATTAGGACTAAAATGATGCTTCATGGAAGGAGAAACTGGAGACCTATACTTATAATGGTAAGTTATGAGAGGCAGCTATGGGACAGGTTAAAAGCACACACAGAGGAATCATTCTGGCCCTGCTACTTACTAGCTATGTAACCCTGGGCATGTTACTCAATATCTCTGGGACTCAATGTTCCCATCTGTAAAATGGGGTTTGATAATAACATCTATTTCATTTTTTGTTGGATTGAATTTGTGTTGTTATAAAGACTAAATAAATTAATACATGTAAAGCTACCAGGTCGGCATTAACTCATTGCTTTCAATCTCATGAATGCATGCATACTCAACAGAGCTCCTGGCACATAGCTGGCAGCAGTAAATGGTGGTCAAATCCTCTGTTTTATCTTTGGGATGAAAATCATCACTAGATACCCTGACTGAGAGGGAGCGGTCATTGGGAAGAGCCATGGTTCTGGACATGGTCTACTTTTCAGAGAAAATATAATAGATTGTTCCAATAATAACATTGGAGAGAAATTCCTTTCCCAAGTGGGGTCAGTGATTTATTCTCCAGTTTTGAGTATTAGATCATTGCTAATACTGTGTATGTAACCCTCGCTTTTCTAAACTTTTAGTATCTTTGGGTTTGAGCAATCCCTCGCCTCTCCCAAGAGTCTGAAAAGCAGGCCTGTCTCTCCTGCTCACCTCCAGCTCCTCCCTGTAGCCCTCTAATGAAATGGTAGCACCTGGATAGAAACCGTGAGCTCTCAGAGCCCTCTCCAGGGAGAGGCTGGACTCGGCATGCCTGCTTCCTTACGGAGTGCAAAATGAGGCAAGAGGCCAAGACGATTTCCTCTCCTTTACTGCATCATAAAAAAGCATCTCATTTTGCATGTGACACCTCTCAGGTGCTCATGCCCAGGCCATGATTAGCAGATAATCTCATAAAGGCCTGTGGTCCCGCTGCCAAGACCCACCTGTCGGAGAAAGTGAAGGCCTGTGGCAGAGACCCCTCCCCACAGCCTTGAAGGCTTGATCTGTTAAGTCGCCCCTTTTCCATCTGAGGATAATCCAGGCTCTCCATTTCATTGCTGGCTTGGCTTCCTGGCCCCCATTTTACCTTCTCAAAGAGAAGCCTGCCCCCCAACCACCCAGACACTACCAAAAAAAAAGACCTCACTCATTCTCTGACTGAGTCACAGAAGTATTGAGCCAGGAACTTTGGAAATTGTCCAGCAGTGAAACATTTTCAGGTTATTTATAGGGAAAACGGGGCTCAGAGACATCAAACGACTTCCCCAGAGTCACACCACAGAGGGATGGTGGTGGAGGAGGTGTAATCTGGATCTCCTGACGCTCAGCTGAAGGGTGCATTGTCTACACTCCCACCGTCCATAAGTGGGGCCCCTTTCTTGGCTGAGCGTTTATTGTCTCAGACCCAGCCAAGAAATACCTGCTGAGAAGGGGCACGAGTTCCCAGGCTGGCCTTGGAGCATCCATCTCAGGTAATCACCGGAACCGCCGTTTGTGTTCAGCTCCACAGGGGCACCCAGGAGGGGACAAGCGGATTCACAACTGCGGTCAGCAGCAGAGGACACAGTGGGTTCTCAACAAGCAGCTGATTTGTGCTCACTAGGAGACCTCGATGGGGTGAGGGCGGCCAGGCACAGTCTCTATGGGCGACTCCTCTTCCAGACTAGAGAGAGCACAGGTAAAGGAGACGGTGTGGCATGGGCTTGGGTTTGGGCATGGGACAGGCCACTTTCTAGCTGTGTGACCCTTGGCTGTACAGTTCTCTCTGAACCATGTTTTAAAAATAAGAGCAAAAATTGCTGGCATCATAGGCTGTTGTAAAGATTTAAAAAGTGATTCTTTATAGATATGCCTAGCATGGAGTCAGACTCATGGTGGGCACACAGTTATTACCATCATATGATCCCTCCTACTTGTACCAAATCAGACAAATCACAGCCTACCTGAGCCTCAAAGTTTTCACCTAAGGGAGATTATTCCTACCCCATAAGTCTAACCATAAGTTAGTTGAGAAACACTCAGTGGGTTCTCCAGTCAGCATTAGTTTCTTTCCTTCCATTTGGCAAGTGGGAGTTCTTGTCGGCAGAAAGAAATGCAAGTCAGCTGAAGATTAAAGCTCAAGCTCTGCTATTCTTACCATGGATGTTAAACATCTATATCTATTATATGTCCATATCTCTATATCTGTGTATGTGTGTATATAGAATATATGGACATAGACATAGAAGATAAAGATATGTAGAGAAATACAGATACGGGTAGAGATACAGATATATTATATCCATATCTGGGCTTCTCAGGTAGTGGCTAGTCATAAGGAATCCATCTTCCAGTGCAGGAGACGTAAGAGATGAAGGTTTGATCTCTGGCTTGGGAAGATCCCCTGGAGGAAGGCATAGCCACCACTCCAGTATTCTTGCCTGGAGAATCCTATGGACAGATGAGCCTGGTGGGCTACAGTCCATGGGGTTACAAAGAGTTGGACACGACTGAAGTGACTTAGCATGCACACACATATCTCTTGTCTATATCTGTATCTGTCTCTATAGCTATTCCTAGATGACATATATGCTGTCAGTACTATCCCTTTTAAAAACAAAACAAACCAACTGTATTTGAAAAATTATATTTAAAAAGTATAATAGAGAAAAGTTTAAAGATAAACTAGTAAAATAATCTCACATACTACTACTCAGAAATAATCCTTTTGAGAATAATTAAACATCATTGCTGTTATTATTGTATTTGTGCATATAGATAGAAAAATAGATATCTAAAACACTTTAATAAAAGCAAAATAATTCTAAACACTGTTTAGAAAATTGGAAGTACTACCTTTAACTTTCCTGGAATTTAATGGAAGAAAATATGTCAGAGTCAAACTACAGGTTACTGAATATATGCATCTCCACTGTAGGACAGTATTTTATGAAAAAATCCTTTTAAGTCTGGTCAAAGTGATTATGATGTATATTGAAGTGGCAGCCGTTGTTTCTTTTTAAACTACATGTTTCAATTTTAGTATCAGTTGTGTTTTGGCTGTGAAAGGTGAGGACATTAGTACTCTCCCAAGTTTTCCAGCTCCCCTCCCCACACAATTTGAATTTTGTTAGTTACATAATTTGTTTTACGTTGTTCAGATATATAGTTTTGACTATCAGCTCTGTAATTAGCATATTTCCCATATTTCATCCCATATTTCGTTCAATCCCAGCTATGCTGACTGAGTTACCTTCTATGGAGGGGGAACGGGGGCAGATAATGAAGAATAAAAGAGTAAAACATAAGGTATGTTTGAAAGTGTTCAGTTCAGTTCAGTCGCTCAGTCATGTCCAACTCTTTGCAACCCCATGGACTGCAGCACGCCAGGCCTCCCTGTCCATCACCAACTCCCAGAGCATACTCAAACTCACGTCCATTGAGTCAGTGATGACATCCAACCATCTCATCCTCTGGCGTCCTCTTCTTCTCCTGCCTTCAATCTTTCCCAACATCAGGGTCTTTTCAAACGAGTCAGTTCTTCGTATTAGGTGGCCAAAGTATTGGAGCTTCAGCTTCAACATCACTCCTTCCAATGAACACCTAGGACTGATCTCCTTTAGGATGGACTGGTTGGATCTCCTTGCAACTCAAGAGTTTTCTCCAACACCACAGTTCAGAAGCATCAATTCTTTCATGCTCAGCTTTCTTTATAGTCTAACTCTCACATCTGTACATGACTACTAGAAAAACCATAGCTTTGGCTAGATGGACCTTTGTTGCCAAAGTAATGTCTCTGCTTTTTAATATGCTGTCTAGGTTGGTCATAACTTTTCTTCCAAGGGGCAAGCGTCTTTTAATTTCATGTCTGCAGTCACCATCTGCAGTGATTTTGGAGCCCCCCAAAATAAAGTCTGTCACTGTTTCCACTGTTCCCCCATCTATTTGCCATGAAATGATGGGGCCAGATGCCATGATCTTACTTTTCTGAATGTTGAGTTTTAAGCCAAATTTTTCACTCTCCTCTTTCACTTTTATCAAGAGGTTCTTTAGTTCCTCTTCACTTTCTGCCATAAGGGTGGTGTCATCTGCATATCTGAGGTTATTGATATTTCTCCCAGCAATCTTGATTCTAGTTTGTGCTTCATCCAGCCCAGCGTTTCTAATGCATATAAGCTAAATAAGCAGGGTGACAATATACTGTCTGACATACCCCTTTCCCTATTTGGAATCAGTCTGTTGTTCCGTGTCCAGTTCTGTGCTATAAAATAAAAGCAACAAGTAAAGCAGGGGGAAGGAGATGCAGAAAGCTCAGGTGGGCTAGGGCATATCCTGCCAGAGTAGGGCAGTTGGGTCAGGCTCCACTGAGAGATAGTGCTTAATACTAGTATACATATTAAATAGACTTATTACTTACCACTAGTGCTCTCTCTGGAGAAGGAAATGGCAACCCATTCCAGTGTTCTTGCCTGGAGAATCCCAGCGACAGAGGAGCCTGGTGGGCCGCCGTCTATGGGGTCACACAGAGTCGGACACGACTGAAGCGACTTAGCAGCAGCAGCAGTGCTCTCTCATGGTATTTCAGTTCCTAAGTTCTTTTTTCCTACTTCTTTATTTCTTAATTGGCAGAATGTCATTGTCACACAATTTTGTTTAAGAAGGGCTCATGGGTGCTATATTCCTAGGTCTCTCAGGTTTAAGAGTCTGTTGCTTTTATATTTAACAACGTTTTTGTGTGGTTACAACATCCTGGAGTGCACTTTCTTTCTCTTAGATCATTGTGAACACTGTCTTTTGTCATTAAATGCTTCTGTGGAGAAGGCTGAGGCAAGCTTCATTTTAACCCCTCGTAATGGTTTGCTCTTCCTGACTGAATGCTTGAAGTGTTCTTATTTAACTAGTAGAGATATATTTTGAGCTGTCAGTATTAAATTTTCCAGGAACATGGTATGTCTTTCAATTTGCATTTTCAATTTTTTTCCTTTATTGGACAATTTTAAAAAGCGTTACCTTTGGGTTGGATATTTCTTATTTTTTATCTGTTAGGCTTTAAAAAAATATATTAGCTTTTTTGCACTTGTTTCAAATACCTTTGTTTTAATCTGCACTTGCTGTGATTATCTCAAAGTCTCCTCCATATAAATAATTTATTTTCAGTGGAATATACCTGTTCCTTGCTCTAATTTTTGTATTAGCTCCATAATGATGTGACTTGGGCCCTCAATTTGTTTCTTTTAGATCCTCAATCTCCCTTTTTATTTTTAATCTCATTATCTTGTCTTTCAGTCCTACAGCTCCTAAATTTATATTCTTATTAAGATGTCCGCTAGCATGAAAGAACTGTGAAGAATTTCCTTTTGTTTCTTTACTATTTTTTTCCTTAGGTTGGCTCTTCGGTTCTCTCTCCCTTTCCTCTTTCCTTTCTTCCTACCTCTTTCTTGCCTTGCTACCTTCTCTCTCCTTTCTCACTTTCTTTCTTCTTTCATAATGCATCTACACTGTTCTTTCATAAATAAGAGAAGAATTTTTATGATGCTGTTTCAACTCACCAACATAACATTTTTAGAAGCTCATTGTAAAGTGTCTGGTTCTGTTTCTCTGCCTTAGAAAGCACCATCTGGGAAACTGTTGCCTTAGACTCTGGAAGAGGCTGTTTCCTTGTCCAGCGTGGTGAACCAAGGCAGAGACTTAGATCAGGGACTCCATGGGGCATCCTGATCGGCTGGAAGGCTTAGACATAGACAGTAGGGGAAATGCTAAGACTACAATCCAGAAACCCAAAGAAACTGATCTGAGGGAACCAGGAATCCAATTTGTAGCATCCAAACTGAACACTTAGTATCTACAATGACTGAGAGACACAGAAAAACTGGTGTTTTGTCAAGGCTCTGCAACTTACTGGTTTTATCATCTTGATCCTCTGTTTTCCCATCTGTACAAGGGAGTTGACGATGTTAACTCCCTTACAGAATTGTTGTGAGGATTAGATGAGCCAATGAAAGCAACAGCTACCTCAGAAGCTGATAGCTTTAATAAACACTAGCATTTTCTCTCATTATAATTACTAATATACCAAGTTCTGATAGGCATTGATATCAGAGAATGTCTAATCAGAAGATAGTGCTGAGCAGCAAAAAGATGTATTAAAAGTGACACGAAGTTCGTTTGGTGCCAGCCACAGTATTTAAGGCTACTGGTTAATCATTCACCCTAGGACCCCAGACTGTGACTGGGAGTCGCAGGGAACTCAAACTCCCACCTCCACTGTGCTGGTGAGAGGTCAGGGGAAACGGGGCACCTATGAGAGCCAGATAGAGTGACTTGCGTTTGTCTAGTGGTTTTTGAAATGTATTCCCCAGGCCAGTGACATCATCACTTAGAAATCTGTTAGAATTACAGATTTCTTGGGCCCATTCCACACCTACTGAATCAGAATCTCAGGAATTGAGATAAGGAAATTTGTGCTTGAATAAGTTCTCCAAGTGATGCTGATGTCCTTTTAAGTTTGAAAAGCATTCTGCCTTCTCCTACTGGGCTGGAGTTTGGGGAATTAAGAGGCCAGGATGGGAAGGCAGTACTCCTGGAGTGCCTTGGCCAACATCTTGGAAACTTGAAGGAGGCTGTGCCTTTGTGCACAGAATTAGACTAAGTCGTTAATGGGCTTCCCAGGTGGTGCAGTGGTAACAAATCTGCCTACCAGTGCAGGAGCCATAAGAGACACGAGTTCCATCCCTGGATCTGGAAGATCCCCTGGAGTAGCAAACGGCAACCCACTCCAGTATTCTTGCCTGGAAAATTCCATGAACAGAGGAGCCTGGTGGACCCAGTCCATGGGGTCACAAAGAGTCAGACGTGACTGAGCAACTGAGCACACATGTGTATGCTTGTTAACAGCAAAAAAAATTTTTTAATAGGCATACAATCAACCTCTTTAAAGTATACATGTCATCTGTATCATCTGTATCTATAAGGATACTCCTATACTCACCTATTTTTTTTTTGAACTATAACTTTGATTATGAAATAATAAAATATAGAAAAACACTTGACTTCCATGGTTAAGGTAAAAATCTGGAACTTACCATAAAACCAGAGTATCATCTGCCACCTGGTGAGAGCCTACCCTACTGACAGATTTTAACAGCAATAACTATAAGGATCGTAAAGATCTCAGAGACATAGGAATTAGGGGGTATCTTGGATCTGAAGAAATCAGGGGAAAGTTTCCCCTCATGTCAGGTCATTATGGTTTCCTTTCAGAGAAGTAGGGGGTCGGGGAGAACATGGATGTTAGACAGAACTGGGCTAGGACAACTTTTGTAAAGGCATTTAATGTCTCTGAGCCTCAATTTCCTCAGCTTGTAATGCAGGTGATAGTATGTTAGGTGATAGTATGTTAATGCTTCCAGCTCCAGATTATTGTGGGGGTCAAATGAGGTAATTGGTTGAAAACAGCTGGACGTGTTTGGAAAACTGTTAAGAGCTGCCCAGATGTGAGTTGTTTATTATTTAGATTTGAAATGTGGTCTCCAATTGTGGAATGTAGTGTTCTCTGTTGGAGGAACTCTAGATGTTAGCAAGCAGGTGGAGAAGGTATTTGGTGTTTGGGTTTGTCTTGGGAAAAAACTTTTTAAAGGACCTAGGGGAGGGAGATTCTGCCCTGCATTAACCCCAGCTCTAATTTAGGAAGGAAAGAAGCATGACTAATGCTATGTCCCCACTGAGGTGATGGGCAAGAAGACCAAGAATTCTGGCTGTGGGCCATTCTGCTGCCTCTTGTCCTCGTGTTGTCTCAATTCAAGGGGAAGAAGGATGGGGAGAAGGGGAGAAGACTGGATAGAAGTTTAAAGAGACAAGAGTGGTTATGAGGGAAAGGGGGGGAGAGAGAGAGAGGATGGAGGGCAAGATAGAGGGCAGGAAGGGAGTTAGTAACAGAGAGAATCAGAGAGAAGAAAGAGAATGTGGAAGAAACCACAGTAAAAGAAGCCTCAGAAGGAGGGAAGAGGGGAGAACCTGTGCCTGGTGCTGTGGCCTTAGTTGGTTCTAGGTCCTTCCAACTGGCAGCACTTTCTGTGAGTCCACTTTTGCATCTGAAACTCTTCTTTCTTCAGGGACCTTGTGCTTTTGTATCCATGAAGTGTTTGGAGCCAATGTGCTCAGTGAAAGGGAAGAGTCATACATTGCTGGAAAAAGAGACCAGATGTCTTTGAAATCATCTAAATTGTCTCTATTTTTAAAAAAGTTACTCTTTCCATTGCTGCCAGATCTGAAAGTCCAATTTGCCAGGATAATATATCCGGTGTGGATAAAGATTTCCAAACTTGAAGTGTTGGTCGCTTAGCAACCCAGAGGCATGAAGGGCCCACTTGGGCTTGGCCACTGAACCTTTCGGGGGCCCAAGCTTCCCCTGGCATTAGGGAATAGGCCGGGAAGGAAGCTGGGCTCCCTCAGGTCCTGGACCCACTGTCCCTCCCCTTCCAGATTTCTTCCCAGGTACTTGAGTCTAATAAAACATAAACAGAGGAAGAAAAGGAAGCAGGGAGAAAGGGGGCCACCTAAAGACCCAAGTCCCAGGGAAGATGGAGTTGAAAAGAAAAACACCAGTTGTGCTTATGACTTGATCGTTGGTCCACAGCACACATTCAGACAGCTACTTCTCAAGTGGTGTGGAACAAGAAGAGTTTTGTTCTTTCACAAAGGCTTTTTTAATGTTAGCTTTTAAAACACCATGCACAGTATCATTATGGTTATTTCTCCTTATTTCTCCTGCTGGTTAGGAAGAATGCTCTCAGTCCTTGCATGGTGTGTGTGTGTGTGTGTGTGTGTGTGTGTGTGTGTGTGTGTGTGTGTGTGTGTGTGTGTGTGTAAATGTGTGTAAATCACTCAGTCAGGTCTGATTATTTGCGACCTCATAGACTATAGCCTGCCAGGCTCCTCTGTCCATGGAATTCTCCAGGGAAGAATACTAGAGTGGGTTGCCATGCCCTTCTCCAGGGGGTCTTGCTGATCCAGGAATCAAACCCCCGTCTCTCTCATTTTAGTCAGATTCTTCACTGCCTGAGCCACCAGGGAAGCACTGCCTTTCTCTCCTCATTGATCCAGAACTCAATCAGAAGTTTGAGGCCTCAAGTTTCAAGCTGGGGACTGGGAAAAATAAGGGTGGACATTGTAGATGTTCCCTCATTCCCACTCCTTCTCTTGGCAGTTACCCTGATTGTTGGTGCAGTTTCCATCCTCCTGTCTCTACACGGTTCTTGCAGTAACAACAAAAATGACTACACGCAAGGACTGTGGCCCAGACCTAAGCCAGCATGCACAGTCCCACTTTCCTGCCACAGTTATTAGTTCAGGGATGGGCCTGTGAGCCCATTCTGGCTGTTGACCTACAAGAACAGCAATTTGCTAGTGGTTCCTAGAAAAGCTTTTCTTCGCACTATATGGAGAAGCTTCCAGGCATGGGCCTTTTTTTGTTCTCTTTGCAGTCAAATGCTCTGCCACTGAGTTTTTTTGGTTCTCTTTGGATACTTACAACCATTTGGGGGACAATAAGGAGACAGCCTTAGGGTAAAGCTGAACCTAAGAAGGATAGGATGAAGAGAGAGAAAACAAATAAAGAAAGGAACAACTTCTTGATGACATGGTTAGGCCACTGAATCAAACTGCTCCTAAAGCCCAGCTTTTTCTTGAATCTCCAGTTATATAAACCAATAATTTTCCTTTATTGTTTAAACTTCTTTGAATTGGGTTTTCTGTTACTTAGAAGCAAACATTCCCTATTAACATAGTAACATTTATTGAGCACCTACTCTATGCCTGACACTCCATGAAATGCTTTTATGTGTATTAGTTGCACCTTATCTCCATGGTAACCTGGCAGAGAAAGCATAATGTCTCCCTTTCAACTGAAGAGAATTTCAGTTTTAATCAGTCTGACTATAGAGCTCAGACCTGCCCCCAAGCTCAGATTCTCAGCTGGTAGCAGAAAACGCCTGCTCTGAGCAGAGGTGGCAGGGAAAGACGAAGGTGAGAGCAAGTCTGAGATGAGATTGACAAAGACGAAGACCCTGGTAGCTCAGTTGGTAAAGAATCCGCCTGCAATGCAGAAAACCCTGGTTCGATCCCTGGGTTGGGAAGATCTCCTGGAGAAGGGAAAGGCTACCCACTCCAGCATTCTGGCCTGGAGAATTCCATGGACTGTATAGCCCATGGGTCGCAAAGAGTCGGACATGGCTGAGTGACTTTCACTTTCAAGACGAGGGCCTTCAGGAGAATCAGCAGTGGGCTCAGATGAGCTGGTTAGTGCTGGGTCCTCATGTGGCAAACTATCTTCCGACACCACATGACCCTCCTCTACATCCAGGCCACGGCTTGCTTTAAATGCCAGCTCCCTTGGCACCATGAGGGATGACAACTTAAAGACAACTACTCATCCCTTTAAACATATGCAAAGGTTGTGAAATTTTATCTTATTTAAATAATGCTTCCTTATTTAATGTCTTCCTTTCCATCTTTCTCTTCCAAGTCAAGATAAATCATCAAAGCCCTGTAATGACAAGGCCATTGGGACATAACTATACTAGTTAACCTTCACAGAACATTTTCTCTGTGCCAGGCACTCTTCCGAGTGCCTTCCATAGGTATTGTATATGTTACCAGGCAGGTTGTAGTCTACCCTCCTCCACTGCAAATGTGGAAATGGAGGCTCAGAGAAGTTAAATAGCTTGGCCAAGGTCACACAGCCAGTGCTCTCAACCACTATACTGTATTGCCATTTCATACGGACAGAATGAACAAAACCTCCTGCCAAGGTTCTTGGTGAACAGGATGTAATAGATGTAGTGATAGACTGGGCATGCCCAGCTCTAAGTACTAGAACAACACCATTCAGTATGGAAATGAACTGAGTGTCGCTTTGAAGTTGTGAGACTTCAAACATTTTTTAAAAACATGATACATTTAATAATTCATCTGTTGTTGTCGTTGTTCAGTCACTCAGTTGTGTCCGATTCTTTGCAACCCCATGGACTGTAGCACACCAGGCTTACCAGTCCTTCACTAGCTGTTAGTACCATACTTTAAAAAGTTATCCTCCACGGCATACCCTTATTTCTGAAAGAGAGAAAACCAGAAAAGACAATACAAAAATCTTTCAGAGAGAAAAACGATGAGAATAGCATTGTTGGACATTAAATGTACTACAGATCAGTAGTATTAAAGCTGCCTGGTCTGTGAATGAAAATAAACAAGTAGATCAGTGCAAAATAACAGAAAGTTCCTCCATACTATTATTTGGTATGTAATAGAAGTAGTATTTCATGTGTGCAGGGCTGGGCAAAAAATGTGGTATATACAAACATATTAATATGGACTCTTTCTTTCTACCATATACTACATTGCATTCTAGATAGGTTAAATACTAAGGCCACAAAATATCTATGGGAAATTTTAGGATGAGATTAGGGGAGGCTTTCCTAAATATTGCATCAACAGAAGGAACCATAAGCAAGTTTATCGATTTCACAATATAAAACAAGTATTTCTGGATAGCAAATATATCATAGAATATATGAAAGACAAAAGGTTCACAGCATTAGTATATAAAGAGCTCATGAAATCAGTAAGATAAAATGGGGAACATAGCAAATAAAAAAACATCAGGCCACTTTTATCAATTAATAATGGAAGTATGAATTTACACATGATGAAACCAATATGACAAAACACATCAAAGACCTTAAATATTTGACCCAACAATTCCCCTTCCAGATATTTATCTTAAGAGAAGGGCTGGACAGATATGCAAAGGCGTTTGTGCAAAAGATGCTCATCTCAATGTCATTCACGAGAATTTAAAAAATTGAAATTAAGCTAGCTGTCTGAAGAGATACATGACAATATGTCTCCATTCAAAGAACATTTAACAGTGATTAATAAGGATGGTATAGATGTGTATATTTGCTGACATCAAAATGTGTTCTTGATATGTCCTTAAGTGGGAAAAGGAAGTTACAAGTATGTATCAAAATATGATCATATTTGTGTATAGATGCAACCTTCTTTCTTTAAAATGCCTGGCAAGCAATTCACCTAAAAGTAAATATATTTGTTCTGTGTGTGTATTTCTGTTTTCCAATATTTTCTAAAATAAATATATATTTTTATGTAATTTAAATACATTAGCAAGTTATTTTGTATGTATCAAGTATTACATGATACAAAGCAAACAAAAACTGAAGATGTGTCTATAAAAGAAAAGACATTTTTCCCTTTTCCTAGGCCAAATGACATGGGAATTGGCCTGTTGGGTTGCAAGGAAGAGCATGAACTTGGAAACCCGATTGGCCTAGGTTGAACTCTCAGTTACTACATACCAGTTGTAAGATTATAGACGCACCTCTTAACCTCCCTGAGACTCAGTGTTCTCACCCACAAAATGAGAGTAATATTTCCCTTACCTGATTATTATGTGGACTACATTAAAATGATAAAATGTCTAGCTCCGTGACTGGTACATGGAAGAGTCTTAATAGATTGTAAGAAATATTACCCTCCTTTAATACTCAGCTCCAACGCCTCTCTGGGTTTCTTCACCAGCTACCCCTGACAGTTCATTCTTCTAGTTTTTAATAGCCCTTTATAGGCACCTACTGTTTTTCACTGTGTTTTGACCCATTAGATGTGAGCTCTTGGAAATCAGAGATCAAGTGAGCTTGCTTCTGGGTCCTAAAGTACTTAGGTCAGTGCTTGGAACATAGTAGGGCCACATGAAATAATTGTTAAATGAATGAATAACAATTATTATCAATGGCAGCAAAGTAATAAGTATACGTTTCCCTAAGGGGATAACTTTAAAGGCTTACATTTACTCACTGGTATGCCACATTTAAAAAAGCTATGACAAACCTAGAGAGCATATTAAAAAGCTGAGACATCACTTTGATGCCAAAGGTCCATATAGACAAAGCTATGGTTTTTCCATTAGTCATGTACAGATATGAGAGTTGGACCATAAAGAAAGCTGAGCACCAAAGAATTGATGCTTTCAAACTGTGGTGCTGGAGAAGACTGTTGCCTTTCCCTTGGACAGCAAGATCAAACCAGTCCATCCTAAAGAAAATTAACCCTGAATAGTCATTGGAAAGACTGATGCTGAAGCTGAAGCTCCAGTGCTTTGGCCACCTGATATGAAGAGCTGACAAACTGGAAAAGACAGTAATGCTGGGGAAAATTGAGGACAGGAGGAGAAGGGAGTGACAGAAGATGAGATGGTTGGATGGTATCACCGACTCAATGGACATAAGTCTGAGCAAACTCCGGGAGACAGTGAAGGACAAAGAAGCCTGGCCTGCTGCAGTCCATGGGGTCACGAAGAGTTGGTCGTGACCTAGTGACTAAACAACACATGAATATTATTTTGGAATATCATTTCATAAAGAAATTTGATTATATTATGATTTCATAAAGAAATGGGATTATGTAATGATATGTAAGATATGACAATGGTGATTGCAAATATTTAATATTTAACTGTGTACCTGGCAACATGCTAGGCACTATATTTGTAATATTTATATAGTATGTATATACTACTTATATAGTATACATTATATGTGTATAATTTCATTTATTACTTTCAAAAGATACACAATGAAGAAACTGATGACTAGGGAGTATAAAACACTTGCCTCCAGTATCTAGAAATGGCAGAATCAGGATTTGAACCCGGTATTTCTGGCTGATTTAGGATCCTATGTTCTTCACCATGACTCTCTCCAGATAACATTTTAAAGGCTCCATTGAGAAGAATGCTGATGGCTCTGTAGCAGCTGGCCCAATGGACCTCAGTAGCACTCTGGAGAAGCCAACAGAGGTGGAAAATGAGGAAGAGGAAGTGGGTTATGCTAAAGAGATAGGAGGCAAGAATGATGGCAGAGAGGGGGTGGGAGATGACAGGGAAAAACAAAACTGACACTAGATCGAATGGAAAAAAGCACCATTGACCACCGTGGCCTGCCATCCCGGGATGCAGCATTTTTATTATTTGGGCAAAATTGTGAAACAGGCAGAAATGCAGAAATTAGGCAGAAATGAAAGATATGTAAATGTATTTTGTTTAGTCTCGCAGTTTAAAAAAATGAAACTTTATGAAATAAATATATTGATTTGTTGTGTTGAGTTAAAGCAAATTGACCGTCCAGGAAAATCTTGGCAAGAGGAAGAGGTCTTTTACCTCCCATCCCCGTAATCCCTAACCTACCCCCACCCCATAAGCCTTTTCGGTGTTCTATTTCTGCTAATCCTTGCTAAGAAATAACTGGTGAGCAAGAGGTTAGCTGATGGGGTCTCAAGGTGTGACCTTTCCCAGGGGCATTTGCATGTTAATAGAGGGTACTGGGAACCCAGGAACAGCCTCCAGGTCTCAAATGAAAGAAGTCCTGAAGGTGGAGGAGAGGGGTGGCTCGGCCCCCAGGGGCCCTGCTGTGGAGGCCACGTTGAGTTGGCCTGTGTGGATGGCCGCTGGTCTGGGCTTTCCTCCAGCTGCTTTTACAAAGAAATGGTTTGGAGAAGAACAAAGGGATTGTGTTTATTCCCCTGCAAGAGCTCAATTGCCAGGGCTGTGTGCTCGGTGCCCAGCTCAGAGAATCTGGACTCAGGAGGCTTTGCTTACTGGTAATTCATTGAATGAATGAAGAATCACCTCCCCACCCCCCACACCACACAGCCACACCTTTAGCCCTGATGCCTATGAGCCCCTTAAGCTCCAAAGCCCACACCCAAGACCTGGGCAACTTCTTTCTAGTGATAAGAACATGGCCAAGAAGAAATGTCTACCATTTGCATTTTTATTATCTTCCTGTCTTAACCTGAAAACTTGTGCTGAATTACATGACCTCGCTGACCACGTTTCACCTTCCTCATTGAACTGTGGTTAAGACAATCTCCTACAGCCCAACTGCAGAAAAGGAAATTCCTACATGGACACAATTTTGTGCACATGCACACTTCAGGGTCCTGGGGAGGGAAAGCGGGCGGGGAGCAGATGGGGAGAGAGCAGTGAGGACAAGACTACTTTTCTGTTTGGCTGAATTCATCAAAAATGTCCAAACCCCATACCGAACATTCATCACTAATTAAATCCTAGCACCATAATTCAGAGAAAACAATTACAGCATTTAGAATTTTTAAAGGAACTATTATTGCTGCCTTGGCCCTTTTAAAAATTATGCTCCCCAAAGGACAAAATGTGATCCATTAATATGTATGTATTATTACTTTTTTTTTTTGTAAGGGGAAGATTGCTGATGCCTGTGAATATGGAAGCATTTATCGGTTGCAGACAGCCGCTTCGTTGACTTGCAGTTTTAAGTGCAGTATTTTCTAGAATCTAAAAGGCTATAACATTAATTACCTTTTTGCTTTTAGCTGGTAGCCTGCTCGTTTCTCCCCCATGTTCTCTTCTCTTACCCTGCCCACTTGGGGAACCAGTTATCCAGGGTAGGGTTTGGTCAGAGCCAGGAGTCAAAACCGTTATTGGGAAAGATCATGCAATATTTCATTCATTGGAGACAATTGTTCCCGTTCACCTTTGGTGCCCAAAACGAGTCCATGTTTCTCATTTTTCAGTTGAAGCCCCTCATGCTAGTCCTTGAGCAAAAGACTTCCCTAAGTCAAACTGAGATTCTTCCACATCAAGTATCCCCAGCTAAACTGAGGACCTCAGCTCTACTTTTCGCTCTTTCCTTTTATTCTTCTTTGTCTTGATAATTTAGCTGAGTTACTCAGAGGTGAGTTAACTGAGCCTGGCACCAAAGATGGCTGTTAGGATGTGCTGCGTGCGTGATGTGTATGTGTGTGCGTGTGCACATGCTCATGCACAAAGGTGCGTGCATGTGTGTATGTATGTAAGCATGTGTACCTATATAAAAGCACAACTCAGAAATTTTCATTCGGCTCCCTGATCAGTCTATTGTCACATGCATTTGGCATTCATTATCCATGAGCCTCCGGCGCCTCTGGTCCTGTGCCCTGGCTCACAGTGATTTGGTTTATAGAGATCATATGGCAGGGAAACAGACCTTGAAAGACAGAGCTCTGAGAAGCACATTTGATGAATTTCCTATGATTTGAGTCTGGGTTTATTCTTCCCTGTGGCGGGGCAGACACCCCAGAGCACACAGAGCCGGCCTGGGAGCCCAGGAGGAGTGGAGGCTATGACAATAAGCGCAGTGTTTTTTTCTTCACACGTCTCGGGTTGCATTTCCTATCTGGGAAAAAAAGAAAAGGGAGCCTTGTAAAGGATCCAGAATCTGGGCAGGAAACCACACAGAGTGAAGGTTGCCATTGTCATTAGCAATTAATGTAACCACCACGGCTGGAAGGAGAAAACCCTGCCAAGGCAGCCGGCATGGGGAGGGGGCAGAGGCTGCTGGGGGAGAGGGCTGCTCACTCCATTCACCAGTCATGCTTGGTTGGGGGGCTGAGCAAGACACATCCCCAGACACTCCCGAGAGGTTCCACAGTACTAAATGGGTTTTATTTTAAAACAAGGTGCTCAGGACTTGATACGTTATAAAATGTCCCTGTCACCCATTTTCACTCTCTGTGGCTCCGTGTCCAATTTCTTAGTCTCTTGATCAGTGAATTTTTTCTGCCTAAGTGAGTCTGTTGAGACTCATTTCTTCAGCAATATTTACGGAGTGCCTTCTATGTGCCAAGCACTTGGGGTGCTGGGCAAGAGGCTGGTACTAATCTATAACATGTGTTGAGTGTTTGAGGACCCAGCCTGGTGCTATGTATTTTCCATTTCCATTTATTATCTCATTTAGGCATCACTACAGGTCTACAAGCTAGGTTTCTTCTTACTCCATTTTACAGATAACATAACTGACGCTCAGAGAGGTTAATTAACTTCTTCCAGGTCATAAAGTCAATACATGAACCCAGCTGGGATTTGAGCCCCAGTAAATTAGTCTCTTCAGACCTAGGCTTTCAGTCCTTACTGTATGCCTTCAACAAGCCCACAGTCTAGGCAGGGTTCTAGCAATAGATCAGTGTTGAAATGATGAGGTGAAAAGGGCTACAGGGAGGGTCAGCTTAGGGTCTCTGGAAGTCCAGTGAAGAGATACCTAATCTAGGCTCAGGAGGCCCTCAGAGAAGGCTGCCTGGAGGAGGTGAGTTTGACATTGTTCCTGTCCTCTCTCGTGTCCCAGTGGTGACTTGGCCACACTAGTCAGTCTGGAAGGAAATGTTTGTGTGTTAGTATGTCTGCACCGCTTACTCTGTAGGTGTTAGGATATTCGGCAGATCTGTCCAGTCACTGAAAATGTCTGCTTCTTATATCCTACTCAG
The DNA here is from genome assembly GCF_910594005.1 of Cervus elaphus. NCBI lineage: Eukaryota > Metazoa > Chordata > Mammalia > Artiodactyla > Cervidae > Cervus > Cervus elaphus. The sequence goes on from NC_057815.1 coordinate 50,048,467, forward strand.
CGAAGTCCCATCTGGGCTGGTAAGAGATGGGACAGCCACATTCCTTCTACTTTTTAGATGGATTCAATCGCTCTCCTGTTCCTCCTTCCCCTCCCTATTTCCTCTCTCTTCCTCTTCATCCCTCCCCTCTTCGCCCCCACCCTCTTTCTCTTTCTTTCTGGTAGTTTAAAAAATGCCACTTTTCATTAATGTGACCAAAATGTCATCAAGTAGTTTAATGCTCTTTAATGTCCTTGTATCGTTTACGTTTTGCGAACAGTGTGGAAATGAATCCCATCTGTGGGTTCAAGAACATCAAAAAAGTTGGACAGGCTATTTAGACGTGCTCCTTCACATCGCATTAGTGTGTACAATGTCAGGGGGCTGAGCCAGGCACGGCCTGTCCGGGCCTCAGCCCGCCCCTTCCTCAGCTGGGGAGCAACAGATCCTTCACCTCGGGAACTCAGTCAGTCCTGGGGATGGGGCTCCTGGAAGGCTGCCCGGAGGCCCCAGGAAAAGTGTGAAGGCTAAATAAAAAATGAGAAATGATTCAGGAAAATCTCTCTCTTCCTTTCTGGTGCCAAGACGCCCCAACAATAGCTTTTTCATCACTTGGGTAAGAGGCTGGTTATAACGCTGTCTGACTTCTTCCAAATCATTAGCTAGTCTCTCTCTGTCTTTCTCTATCTCTCTCCTCCCCCGCCATCCTACCCCGGTCCCCCAGGGAAGGAAACTCTGGAGCCAAAATTAAGCTGATGGTTTGTATGGAGATGGCTATATCCCAAAAATGACTGCAGAGCATCAAGTTCAGGGCCAGCAGAACTCCTAAGAGAGGTGCTCTCCAGAGGACCCTGAGAGGGTCTCAGAAGCCCTGTCAGCAGGGTGATGATTCCAGGATGATGGATTTGCTGTGGCAACTGACAAAGGGTGCTGACTCTGGAGTCACCCTGCTAGAATTCTGGCTCCTCTATCTTCTAGGAAGACGGTCTTGAACAGGTGAACCCCTGTCTCAGTTTCCTTACCTGCAAATTGAGGGTACTAATTACATCAACCTAATCAAATGAGCTAATGGATGTACAGCACCCAGACCTGTGTCTGGCCACAGAGAGTCCCCAATAAAGGTTAATGATCAGCTGTTGTTAGCACTGCTTGGTGGCCCTGCTCTTGCCATATCCTGCCACCTACCCTGAGCCCCTTCGGTTGTACTTCCAGGTGGAGTCAGTCCTCCTTCCCTCCCACTGAGCACTCAGTCTGAGCCCTACCTCACCCTCCCCTGCAAGGGTAGTGGCAAGGGGGAGGGGCAGGGGACCTTGACTCCAAAATATCCTGGCTTTTTTCCAGCTCTGTGAAAACCCCTATTCTAATGCATTCCCTGGAAAGAAAGATGTAGCTTTTTATTTCAGGGGAAAAAAACCTCTCCAAAACAAAAGCTTCTATTCTTCCCCCAGACATAGAGCAAGAGTGGATTTTTAACTGTTAATCATTACAGCAGAATGAATAATAATCCACCTCTCTGAAGGCTCTTAATCAGTAACCAGTATTACAACCCCCTCCTTATTTTGCATTCGCTCATATGAATACTTAATCCTAAATATAAACATAAGCAAATAACTTCTGATGATTATTTCACAATTTTCAAGACAAGGTCATTCTGTTTTAACTTCTAAGGTAAACAAACAAATATGTTCCCTTAATGCAATTACCAGAAGGGCAATTTTCTTCTAAGTTCTTTATAGGATGTGGTTTCTAAGATGTGCATCTGTCAACCTGTTGGTTATTTATACTGAGGCAACTGGAAGAAGGCCAGGGGGTGTTACATCTGCAGTTCCCAGGAGACCCGTGAGCTCGGCTTATAGAAGCCCCCACTCCAGTCTTTGTGCTTAGCCTGTTGAGAAGGACACTGGATTCTAAAGTGCCGCCTGACCCCAGGCCTGACTCGAAGACCTGAATCATGCCTTACTTGCCGTGTGACCTTGGATAAGTCCGATAGTCTCGTTCAGCCTGATTTTCCATCAGTGTAAAATGCAGCTGTGCCCTGTGGGGCTCTCAGTGTCCTGTCTTTGTGGCATTAACATCTGTTCATCCTGCAGGCTTCAGCTTAGAAGGCTTTTCCTGACCTCTCTACTGGGTTAAATCCCAGAGCCTTCTTGATCCATCTACTTTCCATTTTAACTCTAGCAACACTGCTGTTGGCCCGTGGTTTCAGTGCTACGGCTAAGAGCACAGACTCGGGAGTCAAGCTACATAAGTTTGATTTCTGGCTTTGTTAGTTGCTGGCTGGTGACCCTGGATGAGTTCCCCAACTTCCAAGACTAATAATAGTATCTCTCTCAAAGGACTATTGTAAGGATTAATTGAGTTAATATGTGTTGGGCCCTTAGCCTAGTACCTGACACGCAGTGAAAGCTAGGTATTAGTACATCAGCTATTACTTTCTCTTCAATAATTTAACCTTTCTTTATAGCTACACTGAGAGTTCTCTGAGAACAAAGACCACTTCTGCTTCCACTGCCATAGGCTACCGCTGAACACGGTGCCCGGCACTTGGAAGATTCTCTCTATTATTTGTTGAATTGTATCGAAGTGAAATAAATGATATAGAAATGTGTTGTGAATCACCGTGGGAAAAATTGTTTATTATTAGCTCTGGAAAGAGTTTATTAGATGAACTATAGCTGCTGCCATTGAATATAATACAATGTCGATCCGTCGACTATTCGGTCTGTGAGTCACCTCTGTCATCAGCATTCTCTGTGTTTAGTTTTATCCTCCTTGTTGGCTCAGTGAGTAAAGAATCTGCCTGCAATGCAGGAGACACAGGAGACTCGGGTTCGATCCCTAGGTCAGGAAGATCCCCTGCAGGAGGAAATGCAACCCACTCCAGTATTCTTGCCTGAAAAATCCCCTGGACCGAGGAGCCTGGTGAGCTATGGTCCATAGGGTTGCAAAAAGTCAGAAGTGACTAAGCACAAATGCATACAGAGTATCCTGTGCCCCTGGACATAGTAAGAAATCAATGCCTGTTCCAACCCTGGTCAAAGTCTTTCCTCAGGAATTTATTTATGGTAACTGAGAGACGCAAGGTCTCTCTTTCCTTTGGGGTCAAAGACTGGTTAAATGCAAGCCTGGACATGTCTGGAGGCCATACTCACTCTTTCTATGTTGCCTGGGGGGTACCCATTGGAGGTGGCAAAAGATGAAGACAACTCACAAAGTGAAATGGCGGTGCTGTGAGGGAGAGCTCTGGGGGTCTTTCATTATTGTAGCAAAACCAGTCTACTCAGCTAACATAAGCTCAGTTCAGTTGCTCAGTCGTGTCAGACTCTTTGCGACCCCATGGACTGCAGCACTCCAGGCCTCCCTGTCCATCACCAACTCCCGGACCTTACTCAAACTCATGTCCATTGAGTCAGTGATGCCATCCAACCATCTTATCCTCTGTCATCACCTTCTCCTCCCGCCCTCAATCGTTCCCAGCATCAGGGTCTTTTCAAATAACTCAGTTCTTCGCATCAGGTGGACAAAGTTTTGGAGCTTCAGCTTTAGCATCAGTCCTTCCAATGAATATTCAGGACTGATTTCCTTTAGGACGGACTGGTTGGATCTCCACCCTGTCCAAGGGACTCTCAAGAGTCTTTTCCAACACCACAGTTCAAAAGCATCATTTCTTCAGCGCTCAGCTTTCTTTGTAGTCCAACCCTCACATCCATACATGACTACTGGAAAAACCATAGCCTTGACCAGATGGACCTTTGTTGGCAAAGTAATGTCTCTGCTTTTTAATAAACTCTCTCTTTCCTAAGTCTTTGTATGATGCCACATACCAAGGCCTGAAATTCCTATCGTTTGGAAAGCTTGGGCAATGAGTTAAAGGATTCCACAGCCGTGGAATGTGCAGGAATCTTGAGCAGGGCTCTGTTTGTATCTGTCTTGTTGTTGACATCCTGGTCCCTAATGAGGTCATTTGAACATCTGTAGCGTATCTGCCAAGAGCCAGTTAACTGGAAATGACATTAGTCACTGTTAGCACAGTGTCTCTTTCCCTTTCTCCCTTGGCTGTGTGCCTTGGGGACACTCCGGCACAGCTCAGAGGTTCTTAGGGCCCAGACATCAAAGGCAGGGATATAGTCATCAGCAGCCCCCTGTCAAAACATCCAGCCTTGTGCTTGCTGCCTCCCAACCTTGCTGATACTGAAGACCTCTTTTAGTAATCCCTCCCTCTGAGTTTTGAAAGATCGAGTCTTCAAACATAAAGCACTGATTAAGTCATAATATACTTATTTGCTCATTTGCTGTTAATCCACCTTCACATAGAGTACTGATCAAATAACACTAAAAACATGGAAGTGATATAATTTCAGACCAAAGAAATTTTAGTTTGGTGAGGTGGGTTTAAACTATAGTTAAGAGGAGGGTTTCCAGTAGGTCTCTTATTTTACTTTTAATTTGCTTTCAAAACTGAGAAATTGTTGTAGATCTTTTAAATGAATGAAATAGTCCAGAAATCACTACCCTTTAGCATCTTAAAGACTATGATCTCTAAAATGGCCTTATACTCTGCTATTAATGATCACTTTATACCCTGCCAGTAATGCCTGCAGGACATAGGACCAAGGTGCAAGGCAGTCTGCGTACTCATTGTGTCCCAGGCCTAGGACAGGGACTGTAGAGTATTAATTCCTTTTACTCATCCCCAAGCCCTGCAGTAGAACTACAGGCATGTCCCAGCATGGCTAAACTTTGGCATTATCAGGTTAGCTCTTAGCTCCTGGGGATAAGGGGCAAGAAAAGCCAGAAGCCCCCAGGACAACCCTACTGACCTTGCCTAGTGCCCCGCCCATCCCTCCCCACCCAGTGTACTTAGAAGGAGCCAAGGAGCAGCTTCTCTGAAAGGAAAGGCCTGGTGTCCCCTCCCAGGTTGTGTGTATGTGTGTGTTTGCACAGAGGAGTTGGAGTCCTTATAAATATTTCTCGCCTTGAGGTTTTCACAATTTCCATCAACACAAGTTACCAGGCAACTATGCTGTGACTTAATGGAAATTCATGTTAGACAGGACCAGAAATCTTTATTTCAGAGATGAGGAAATGATGACAGGGAAGAGCTCTGAGGTGCCGGAGGTCACACATCAAGTAGGGAAAAGTTTTTGGTTCCAAAGCCCATGTTCTTACAACTTGGTGGAGTGGCAGGGTCAGGTGGGCCCCTATCATTGTGCAGATAGAGAAACTGAGGCTCAGAGAGGGTATATCCATGACCAGGGTTACAATTAGTTCATAAAAGGGGCAGGAATAGGACCCAGGTCTCCGAACTCCAGTTCCAGGGCATCTAAAATTTTTGAATGGCCATCAGAGATGAATGGAAACTTAGAGATTCATTCATTCATCCAACTGACCAACCTTCACTCCTTGTTAGAAATGAGGAAGCCTTGCCCAGAGGCCTCCTTCAGCCATGTCTCATTGGCTAGAAATTGCACCCCATGCTGAAGTCTAACCAAAGCACTGGTCAGGGAACTAGGACCCTCTATTCTCCTGAATGTTACACTCCTGTATCTACCTGCAAGCCTACTTAATATTTGCACCCGAATGTCTAGTAGGTTCCCGCAAATCCAGCATATATCAACCCAAGTTCTGGATCTCTTCCCACTCAGAAGCGCTCATCCTCTGGTGTTCTTTATCTCAGTTCAAAATGGCACTCTTACTTATTCAGTCGTGCAGACCCAGTGGTTCAGTGGTAAAGAATCTGCCTGCAATGCAAGAGATACAAGAAACACGAGTTCAGTCTCTGGGCTGGGAAGATTCCCTGGAGGATGGCATGGCAACCCGTTCTAGTAGTCTCACCTGGAGAATTCCATGGACAGAGGAGCCTGGTTGGCTACAGTCCATGGGACTGCAAAGAGTGACTTAGCACACACAGCAGGCCCCAAACGTTCATTCTCCATACCAAATTCAGCAGCAATTCGTTTGCCTCTACCTTCAAAATAGGTCCCAAATCCAACCAGTTATCGCCCCCTCCCTGGCTGCCACCCTGGTTCACCATGCTCACTGGTCTCCTGCTTTCTCTCTTGCCCTGCTTCAGTCAGTTTTCCACATGGCAGCCATGGCAATCCTCTGAATATGTAAGTCAGATCAATTATCTCTCTTAGTGAAGAGTCCCTGGTAATTCCCTATCACATGTAGAACAAAATTCAAAGTCACAACCCTCCAGCCACTACAGCCAACACTTCAGCTAGTTGGCCTTCTAGCTCGTCTCAACATGCAGGTTCGTCCCATACCTGGGGCTTTTGAGCCTACTCTTCCCTCTGGCTGGACTGCTTCCCATCACCCCTGTCCCCACCCTTAAGAGTCACATGGCTGGTGCCCTGCCTTATTCATGTCTCTGCTGAAATAACCACCACCCTCCATCCCCTTATCTGAAATAGCAGGACTGTTTCTCTCTCTCTCTTTATCTGCATTTATTTTTTTTCATCAAATCTATCATTGCTTGGCTTGACACTGTATATTTACCATATAGCATATATTTATGTGTCTATTTCCTATCACCCCAACTAGAATTAAGGCCACATGAAGGTGAAGACTTTGTCTGATATTTTCATGACTCTACCTTCAGTGCCTAGAACAATGACAAACATAAATTGTTGTTTAGTCGCTAACTCCTGTCTGAGTCTTTGCGAACCCATGGACTGTAGCCCACCAGGCTCCTCTGTCCTTGGAATTTTTCAGGCAAGAATACTGGAGCAGGTTGCCATTTCCTTCTCCAGGGAATCTTCCCAACCCAGGAATTGAACCCACATCTCCTACACTGGCAGGTGGGTTCTTTACTCATGAACCATAGATGCTCCATAATGTTCATTGAATGAACATATGATGAATGATTAAATGGCTTAGACCCATGAGGATCCACCCCTTGAAGGTGGGGATGCACCAGTCTCTCCCAGAGGAGGGTACAGATGAGAGCAAAATGGGTTCCACCAGCTCAGGAGGAAAAGTATATGGATGTGGAATAGATGATCAGTAGAGTCTGCTGTATTTAGCTTGTCCAGTTTCTATTGTTACAGAGTCATGAGCACTTTTGGGCACGCTCAGCATGACCCACTCTGTTTTGTTTAAGCAGAGCAGCCAGCAAGTGGGTGTGCACTAGCTCTCCTGGGCTTGGTCAGGGTGGGAGCACAGGGTGTCTACTCTCTAGGCCCACAGTGAAGCCACAAAATGAACTGTTACTTCCTGGGGCAGTGGGGACTTAGGGCCGGTCTCCATTTGTTATCTCCCTTGGTGACAGGCTGGTCCCCAGTGATGTCATCTGAGCATCTGTAGGCACCTCTGCCAGGAACCCACTAACTGGAAATGACATCAGCTACCAGCAAAGTGACTTGGGCGCCCAGCAGACATGTCCCACTGATTCCCTGTCTGGAGCTCATCTCCTGCCTACCTGGAAGTCTTCTGGCTGGCACTTTGGCAAACAAAGAGGCATTTGAGAGAGAATTAAGTTGACTTTAAAAGATAGCCTCAAAGTGTTTCCCAACATGTTGATGCTTACATTGAATTATAGGTGCTAATAAAGCTGTCAGAGCCTTGGCGCGAGGACCAAACTCAAGCTAATGATCCCTGAGAAATGATGAGAATTCCTCTGGGCCTGGAATCAGTCCCTGGCCCAGCTGGAGGCTCACACACACACACTGCAAAGTTGAGGAAGGGCTGGAATTACCCATTCTTACTGCCATGACGATTGGCCCAAAGGGCTTGCCGTCATCTTACAGTGGAAGGCAGCTTTGCTGGAGTCCCCTGTGTATCCTTGTATTCTGGGAAGACCTGATCCTTTCCTTTCTAGAATACTCAGTGTGGTCATAGAGCCTGAGTGACTATCAGAATTTGCAGTTAAGAGTAGTGTTCAAAGTGTTAGGGAAAAGGAGGTACAACAGAGCACTCCTCCTGGGACTTAACTAAGATCAGGTCTGTGATTTTGTTCAAAAGACACACAGATAAGTCCCAGATGTCACATAGGTTCCTACTTCCTGGGGACTTATTAAATGCCAGGTCTGATACCAAGTTCTACACATTTTGAAAGCATTTAATAAACTGCATATGCATGTATGTATGTATGGATGGGTGAATGGAGGAATATATGTATGTATTCATTTCACCAAATATTTATCAAGAAACAATAATGTGCTAGGCCTTGAGTTAGACTCTTGGGATATAATGAGGAGCAAGAGACATATACTGTACCCCTGTCCCTCAGATTTGGTCACGTGAACCACAATCGTCAACAATTTTAAGTGTAGTGAGTACTAAGGAGTAGTCGAGGGGGCTGTGTGAAGATGTAATTGGGAAACATAAGGTTAAAGTGTCAAGGAAGGCTGCCTTGAGAAGGAGAAATTGAAGCTATGAGCTCAAGAGTAAGTGACAGTTAAGGAAGGCAAAGGATGTGCCAGAAAACACAGGCTGGGCTAGTGCCACTGTGTTAGTTTCCTGTTGCTGCTGTACCAAATTTGCTATAAGCTTGGCTGAAAACAAAACAAATTTATTCTCCTTCTTAAAAATTCTTGCAGTCTGAAGTCCAAAATCAGCTTTACTGGGTGAGAGTCAAAGTGTTGGCAGGGCTGTTTCCTTCTGGAGACTGGAAGACTTAGTTCCTTGCTTCTTCCAGCTTTGGGTGACTGCCAGCATCCCTTGGTTTGTGGCTGCATCACTCCAATCTCTGCCTCCATGCTCTCATTGCCTTCTCCATTCTGCAGTCAAATCTCCCTTGGCTTCTGTCTCATAAAGACATTTGTGATTACACTAGTGCCAACCCAGATAATATAGGATAAATCCTCTCATCTGAAGTAAGGATCCCTAACTTATTCACTTCCGCAAAGTCTCTTTTGCCATATATGGTAGCATTCACAGGTTCTAGAGATTAGGATGTGAATATAGTTGGGGACCATTATTCAGTCGACCATAGCCACAAAATGGGAGAAAATCTGTGGAATGCATTTACAGAGGTAGCATCGTGTAGTAGTTAACCTATGGGCTTTGGAGGTGTGCCTGTGTGTGTCCTGTCACTTCAGTTGTGTCTGACTGTTTGTGACTCTATGGACTGTAGCCTGCCAGGCTCCTCTGTCCATGGGATTTCCCAGGCAAGAATACCGGAGTGGGTTGCCATGCCCTACTCCCAGGGATCTTTCTGACCCAGGGATGGAATGCGTCTCCTGTGGCTCCTGCATTGCAGGTGGATTCTTTACCCCTGAGCCGTCTGGAAAGCCCTGGGCTCTGGATACTGGCATCTAGGTTTGCAACCTGACTATAATGACTCTTTACTGTCTGACATTGAACAAATTATTTAACCTCTCTGTGTTTCAGTTTTTCTTTTTTTTTTTCAAAAGAAAAACTTTATTTTTGGTCAGATCACAAGGCACCCATTTATCAACCTTTTCCACCTTTCCAATTTGCTTCAAATGCCTAATGACCACAGCATGGTCGACGAGTTCTGCAGCAACTTCTAGTGTAGTTTTAAGAGCATCAGTTTTGATGATGGCTCTCAACTGGTCATTGTCAACTTCTGATGATTGGCCACTACGCTCCTCATCTTCAGTTTTTCAATCTATAAAGTTGGGGTAATAATAGTATCTACTTTACAGGAGTGTCTTAAGGCTTCTGAGGTGATAAAGAATCCTCCTGCCAATGCAGAAGATGCTGTTTTGATCCCTGGGTCAGGAAGATCCCCTGGAGAAGGAAATGGAAACCCACTCCAGTATTCTTATCTGGGGAAATTCCATGGACAGAGGAGCATGGCAGGCTACAGTCTATGGGGTCACAAAGATTCAGACACTACTTAATGACTAACCAACATAAGGGTTAAATGAGTTATTTCAAGTAAAGTATTTAAAGCACTGCCTGACATCTTGTATGTGCCCAATAAATGTTCATTTTTATTATTAAATATTATTAACTATTTTTTTGCAATTTTATTGAGATATAATTGACAGCACATTTAAAAGCAGAGACATTACTTTGTCAACAAAGGTCCGTCTAGTCAAGGCTATGGTTTTTCCAGTGGTCATGTATGGATGTGAGAGTTGGACTATAAAGAAAGCTGAGTGCAAAAGAATGGATGCTTTTAAGTTGTGGTGTTGAAGACTTTTGAGAGTCCCTTGGACTGGAAGGAGGTTCAACCAGTCCATCCTAAAGGAGATCAGTCCTGGGTGTTCATTGGAAGGACTGATGATGAAGCTAAAACTCCAATACTTTGGCCACCTGATGCGAAGAGCTAACTCATTTGAAAAGACCCTGATGCTGGGAAAGATTGAGGGCAGGAGGAGAAGGGGACAACAGAGGATGAGATGGTTGGATGGCATCACTAACTCAATGGACATGGGTTTGGGTGGACTCCAGGAGTTGGTGATGGACAGGGAGGCCTGGCGTGCTGCGGTTCATGGGGTCACAAAGAGTTGGACACGACTGAGTGACTGAATTGACAGCATTGTATAATTTAAGGCATACAACTTCTTGATTTGATATATTAATATATTGCAAGTAATTACCACCATAGCTTAGCTAACACATGTCTCATGTCACGTAATTACCATTTCTTTTTTACGGTAACAACATTTAAGATTTACTCTCCTAGTAACTTTCCAGCACATAATACAGTATTAGTAACTGTAATCAACATGCTGTACATTAGATCCTCACAACCTATTCATTTAAGTGGCCTTAAACTAGTTTGAGTCTTCATTTGTTAAGTCGCTAAATTAACAAAAAGTGGGACTTAAACCAGTGAGATTTGAAATCAAGTCAGCTTGATTTCAAAGTCTGTACTCTTTACAGCACTAAATGGCTGCCATATCCATGGTAACATGCTTCCTAGCATGTTAGAAAGACTTGCTTCCTAGATACATCAGGAGTAACTATTATATGGTAACATGCTTCCTAGCATGTTAGAAAGACTTGCTTCCTATATACATCAGGAGTAACTATTAAGGATCTGATGGTAGACCCTTATATGAGAGAAGCCTTTGCTTTCCTTGTTGTTGCTCTAGCTCAGTTTCTCTCGCATTGACAGAGAAAGGCTTCTTAAACTATAATATACTTGCATTTCCATTTAATGAATCTCCCACTCTACATACACCCTGGTTCACTATTCACCTTGTCCCTTCAGGTTAGGGTGTCTTGGTCCTTGACAGCTTGGTCTTTTCCCTGAAAGTCCCCTCTCTTGATGGTTCAGTGGCAGTCCTGTCAACCATGGCCATTTTCTGTAGCCCTTCTGGACCAGGGCCCTCATATTATACTACATATTTCCAGATGTTAATGATAAAAATGTAAATCAATCTGGCTTAAGAATAAATGGGAATTTTTAAACTCATAAAACTAAAATAACAAACCTGGAGGTGTTGTCTTCAGACATGGCTAGATCTAGGTGTTCAAATGATGCTGAAGATTCATCATGCTTTATTTCTCAGCACTACTTTTATTTTTTATTGACTTACTTCTTGGAGTGATTCATTTCATAAGAAGACATTCACTAACTCTTACAACTTCTGGCTAACATTTAACCCAAGTCTAGTGGGAAGATGCTTTTAAACTGTGGTGTTGGAGAAGATCTTGAGAGTCGCTTGGACTGCAAGGAGATCAAACCAGTCAATCCTAAAGGAAGTCAACTCTGAATATTCATTGGAAGGACTGACGCTGGAGCTCCAATACTTTGGCCACCTGATGCTAAGAGCCAACTCATTGGAAAAGACTCTGATACAGGGAAAGATTGAAGGCAGGAGGAGAACGGGACAACAGAGGACAAATGGTTGGATGGCATCACCGACTCAAAGGACATGAGTTTGAGCAAGCTCTGGGAGATGGTGAAGGACAGGGAAGCCTGGCATGTCGTAGTCCTTGGGGTCACAAAGAATCGGACATGACTGAGCAACTGAACAACAAGTGAGAAGACGGAATCCAGATGGAAAGATGGAAAAAGTTTCAGTGTGAGTTTCATTGGATCTTCTTGAGTGACATGCCCCTATTTAAACCAATCACTGTGGTAAGGGGAATGAAATACCCTACTTTTCTGTAGCAGGATTATATATTTCCCCTGATGCTAGGTGGAGTGGGATCAGTCTTATCCAAACCAGGGGGACTGAGAGTAGGGGAGTGGGTGCCCCGGAAAGGTGAATTTCCATGCTTTTATCCAAAGAAAGGAAATTGCTGATGGGCTCATGAAGACCCAATAAACGTCCACTCCTTTCACAAATTCCATGTGCATTTCAGTCTTTCCACATTGACCTACCTAGTCACTTCTACTCAAAACTTCCTACCTTGACACTTTACTTGTTGGGCCATACTTAATTTCTTCTTCCCAGGCAACTCTCCTTTATCTCAAGGACAGTCTCCACCTCTTACTCTGCCCCATACCCCTCTAGTTACATCTTTATTCAGTTCAAAAATCTTTATATTACAGTTATCTGGGTCAGTCCTTCCCACCTCTCCTGACGGGGTATGGCCTGAGAAGAAACTAGAACATCCACATGGAAGTTTGTCCCCTCTGCACCAGGCACAGATGGGATAGTCACATGATATTTGCAAAATTAATGATTGTCCCTGATATAGTCATGAGAAAAAAGTCTTCCAAAGATACAATCAATAATGATAGCAATGAGTTACTCAATCAGTAATGAGTTGAAGTGAGAGACTTCACCACTCCTCATCCCCTTCTGCTCCCTTTCCTGCTCCTCTATCCCCTCTCAGGCATCCCTGCTTCGTGGAATTAGAGACTCTTCACCCTGGAAGAGGCCTCAGGGAGCATCTAATTCATGCAGTGCTGGACTAGATCTGAGTCTCCTAACAACCTGTTCAGCAATCTTCCCATTCCAACCCATTTTCCTTTTCTCTTTTTTTGAATATTTGCTTGTCCTCAATAAAGAATTTGCCTGTAGTGTAGGAGACCTGGGTTTGATCCCTGAGTCAGAAGGTCCCCTGGAAGCAAATGGCAACCTGCTCCAGTTTTCTTGCCTGGAAAACCCCATGGGCAGAGGAGCCTGGTGGGTTATAATCCATGGGGTCACAAAGAGTTGGACATGACTGAGTGACTTTCACTTCTTCACAACAATCTTACAAAAAAGATTCTTCTATTTTATGATGTGGAAACTGAGACTCAGAAAGATACAGTGGCCTGCCCTAATCCAGGTTTGGTTTTTATAACCCTGCCGCTTATATTCCCCTCATCTAGTCTGTTTAATATGTGTGCATCTTTTTATTTTAACTTTATTTCCTTATATTATGTTAAAAGTGTTTAGGGTGGACCACCTAGAAACCATTTTTTAAGGATGTAGGGTATGAACAAATATATAGAGTAATTCACCCCAAAACACATGACCTGGAGCTGAGGTCTCAGCCACTTAGATGGCCTGGGTTCCCCGGACTCCTTGCTGCCAGGATGTCCCCACACACTGGGGCTGGGAGGGGAGATTCCCCCAGAGGAGGGCAGGAGGATAGGATTACGCTTGGAGCCGAGTGACAATATGATTCACTTCCCATCACCCTCAGATGCCTTTTTCTTTCCCCACCAGACATGAGCTCATGGAATTCTGTTTCACGTTCCTTTCGATAGACTTTCCTTTTCCTGGGGTAAGGTTAAATGGAACCATCACAGGGATGCATTCATCCAGAGCAGCCATTGGATGGTAACGGGATAATTGTGCTGGTCCTGGGACCACAGAGATGATCACTAACGTTGCTTCAAGAATGTGCAGAGGCCACATTTACGTTTTAGGGCAGCCCCTCTGACAACTTTGGCAAAAGTCCCCAGCACTGCTTTCCTTCCCGCAGAGCGATGTGAGAACACTGCTACAGTACAATCCTTGTTTAAGCACAAGCCAGGCACTGTGCCGCCTGGGAGGTGGATTACGGCCCAGATGATGGCGGAAAGCCTCGGCGGGGAGGGATTCGTTTCCTCCAGGCTCGGTGTATATATTTTACAATAATGTCTGTTGCCCACAAACTCCGTGGCTATCATAGCCATGTAAGGAGCAGCTGAATCCACACTCAGCAAAATGTTTTCATTATTCGTATTCTTGGTCTTGACATTCAGGGCTCTCTGAGCTTTGATCCAGTCTCCTTTTCCACTACTGGCCTACGTGTGTACTAAGTTCCTTCTGTTGTGTCCTACTGTGTTATCCTATGGAGCCTGCCAGTCTCCTCTGTCCATGGGATTCTCCAGGCAAGAATATTGGAGTAGGTTGCCATTCCCTTCTACAGGGGGTCTTCCTGACCCAAGGATTGAACCCATGTCTCTTGCATATGTTGTTATATATACTTTAAAACAAGAGAGCAAAGAGGTTTCGTTCTACATTATCTGCTGTGATCATTTGGGAGTGGCTGCCTGAAACACTGTTGAGAAGCTTTCTTAGGCCGCACCCTGACTAAGGAGGATGAAGCTCTGCGATTGACTGGTGAGGTCTGCTATAGGTGAAGGTGAGGACTGAGTAGCACACACATCTGCCTTCCCCTCTCTCTGCCCAGCAGGGGCTTCCCAGCTGGCTCCGTGGTAAAGAATCTGCCTGCCGATGCAGGAGATGCAGGAGACTCGGGTTTGATCCCTGGGTCAAGAAAACCCCCTGGAGTAGGAAATGGCAATCCACTCCAGTTTCCTTGCCTGGGAAATCTAACGGACAGAGGAACCTGGCAGGCTACAGTCCACAGGCTCGCAAAGAGTCAGATGTGACTGAGCACACACACACGCATCTCTGCCCAATACATTACATTCACTTTATTACCTAAGGTGCAATTTCATACCCATTTGCCTTTCCCCATCTTTTTCTCACTTGTTTGGAATTCCTGTGAATATCTGTTAATATTCTCCATGGGTCATCACCATCTGCAGCTTTTCTCTAAAGCTACTATCAAGTCCTCCTAAGCAAGCATATTTATCTTTCTTCATCATTCCTTTAGCCTTTGGTAACACTCTTAAAGCACCATCTTCTAGTTTGAGCTAGAGAGTTGTGTATGTATGCACCTTATTTCTCCTGCAGGTTCATAAACTCTTTGATGGTAGAAATCAAATCTTTTATTTTTGTATCCCCATGGCCAGTTGCTGAAAGAAGAGCTAAAATCCAAGAATGAATCTAAGCACATTTTACAGATTGGAAAACTGAGACTTAGGAGAGGATGAGAGAGTTGCTGAAGGTCACGATGAAAGTCAGAAACACTGATTCTGACTCCAAAAGTCATACTCCTGGAATGTTAAATTTGGAAGGAGTCCCTTAGGCTGCTTGGTTTAGCTTTGGTGGCTAGAAAGTGCTAAGTGAAAAGACATTGCTCTTTTGATTGTTCTTCCTTATCCTGGTCTTTGATGTTCTTGTTTCATTGTGATCACTCTGTGGTAAACATGAACCATGACAAATCATTTTTGGACATAAACTGAGAGTAAACACTGAACAAATAAAAATAAATTCTATGCATTCATTCATCCATGGGAAATTATTGACACTATCCTATGTCCTAAGGATATAGTAGCCTACAAATTGGACAAAAGCCATGCCTTTATGGAGTTTAATTCTAGGAGTGTGTGTGTGTGTGTCTGTTTGGTTTTACTTGTATCAATTCATTAAATTCTCACAAACTATATGGGACAGTTAATATTATCATAATCCCCATTTTGCTAATGAGAAAATTAAGGCTCAGAGAGATATGGTTACTTTCCCAATGTTGCACAGTTAGAATATGATGGAAACAGAATTTGAACTCAACCCACTCCAATATTCTCATCTGTAGAATCCCCATGGACAGAGGAGCCTGGCAGGCTAAGGTCCATGGGGTCACAAAGAGTGGGACACGACTGAGCGACTAAGCACAGCACAGTATAGTCTGGCTATTTACAGAAAGAAAACTGAACTCAGAGAGGGTAAGCCATTAATCGAAGGTCACACAGCGGCTTAGGGTAGGACTGGTCTATCAGACTCTTAGATCAGGTTCTTTCCAGCCCAGTAGCCTTCCTTTCTTTCCCAAGCTATGGGGAGGAATGGGATAGCCAGAATCCATGGGTGTAATGGCCCGGTAAGATCTGAGAACACAAGATTTAGACATGGGCTGTTTGTTTCTCACCCGAGTGAGATGGTGGGAGGGTGGGGAACAGACTTCCAACACACCAAATATTGCCCTAATTGGCTCAAAGGCCATGATTGTATCAAGTTCCAGAAATTATGAGTGAACCAGACAGTTAGGCCACCGCAGCTGGTCGGCAAATTATTGGCTCAAGTGTTGTAATTATTAAATGCAGCAGAGAGAGAGAGCAAGAAACTCAGACACTTAGTCCGGGATAATTGATCCAAAAATTATGGGTTCCAAGAAGGCCAACACTTGCTTAAATTTAGATTTGGACTCAGCTCCTGTCACACGCACACAAATGACTACTGTTTCCTGGACACCCACTCAGCGCACACAATCGGCCCCTCAGCTCTGCCAGCCCGCAGGAACAAAAGGGATTTTGATTCTGATTATTTTTAAACTTTAATGACAAATCCTTTCCTTCTCCACATTAAAAAATAAAGGCTGTGCATAGTACCATTAAGGGACTGCTCACTGCCGCTTGATTCTCGGAGGCACTTACATTGTTTAAATTTTAATTTCCGGGTTGAAAATTTTATTGAAAACATCACTATCTTTCTAAACAACAAAAAAAAGTTTCTCCTCTTGTCACTGTGCTAGTTTGTTCTTTTACCTGCTCTCAATTCTCCTCCACAGGAGGTTTCCCTCCCTCTTCATGGCTCCCTGAAGTCTCCCTCCAGCCCTGTGATTGGAACTTGCTGTTCCTACCCCAAACAAAGGGTTTTTAGTAGTGTTTTTCTTTTGTAAGTGGGTTTGTCATGGGGCAGGCTGAGGACTAAAGTCTGTAAATCCTTGACCACCCAGGGGCAGTGTCCCTAAGTCGTCCCTCCCCATTGAAAACAATGGGGAGGAGGGGGATGACTGTGATATAATGATAATGATGAGACTTTGCCATGTGACAGGCCCAGTTCTAGGTGCTTATCAGGCACCATCTCCTATATCCTTCAACACACTACAGGGAAGAGGTTTTTACTCTCTCTTACAGAAGAGCAGACAGATTCTGAGAAGTCATTATCATTCTAGAATAATGTTGGCCATGACAAATGCCACTAGAAAGGCAGATGGGAAGGGCTGAGCAAGAACAGAAGAGAGACATGTTTTTAGTAAGTTGCTGGGATAAACCAGGAAGTTCAAGGCAAAGGGGACTTGGAGCCAAATAAGCAGGATCTTGACACACAGAGGAAAGGCCAGAGAATGCCCTTAGTGATCAGACAAGGAAACTGGAGGTGTATTTGGGACCCTAAGTGTCTTGGCCAATGAGGGAAGATAAAGAGTGATGTAAAGGGCAAGATTTAGGGATGTGATGGTACATTATTAGAGGCCCTTGAGTATCAGCCTGATGGCATTGGTCATTCCTCATGGGCAGAGGAATCAGCCAATGGTTTTAACCAAGGGGGTGACTACATTGGAACTGCAATTTTGAAAGACCATTCTAACAAAGTGTGAAAGAGAAATTGGAGGCAGTAAGACAGGAGGCTGGGAGATCAGGATGGCTGTTGGATAGACCCCCTCCCAGTTCCCTGTCTTAACGTGCCAGGGTCTTCCTGGTGACTGGCCTTGGGTTCCAGCCCTCCACCCGGGACTCCCAGGCGGCCCACCGGTCACGGCGGGCCCTCCGATAGCTCTCTGCTGCCCCCACCTGGCCCAGGCAGCCCCTGCACAGCTTGCTTGCAGGGCCTGGTCCAGAGTATGTGTGAGTGTACTTACCCTGCTCAGCTGTACTTGACTCTTTTGCAACCCTGTGGACAGTCGCCCACCAGGTTCCTCTGCCCGTGTAATTTTCCTGGCAAGAATACCAGAGAAGGTTACCATTTCCTACTCCAGGAGATCTTCCCAACCGAGGGGTCAAATCTGCATCTCCTGCTTGTCAGGCAGATTCTTTACCATTGCGCCACCTCGGTCCAGAGCGTAACTGGCTTCCCCAGTGGCTCAGCAGTAAGGAATGCACCTACCAAGGCAGGAGACGTGGGTTTGGTCCCTGGGTCAGGAAGATCCCCTGGAGGAGGAAATGGCAGCCCTCTCTGGTATTCTTCTCTGGGAAATCCCATGGACTGGGGAACCTGGTAGTCTACAGTCCATGGGGGTAACAAAAGAATCAGATATGACCGTCCAACTAAACAACAATTACTAGCCAAGATTCAGAGCATAAACTCTGTGCCAGACATTATTCGTGTCTATTACACTACTAAATGCTCACCTCCCATAGGAATTCATGGAAATGGCTACTATTATTGCTTCCATTTTACAAGTAAGGATGCTGAGGCTTGGATCTGCTCTATCTCCAGGGTCATAAGATATGGGAGTTTTGCCAGGAGCCTACCCCAGGTTCTGGGGTTCCTGCATTAAAGTCACTACTGTCCAGATCCTGAAGGAAGATCTGGTCAGAGTGCAGTGGGGAGACTTGCCCATGAGGGTGTAGCTATTTTTAGAGGGGTGGCCAGGCTAGAGAGGCATGAGGAATGAGGGTAGGGGTAGTGGTCTTGTCTAGCATCATAGTGCTGAGAACTGGGGTCACAGGGAGAGCTGAGCTTTATATGAGGAATGGAAGCAGCACTCCTTGGAGATACACAGAAAAAAGAAAGGAGCTTGGGGAACACCAGAGCAAAGCTTTGGGCTTCCAGCTGTGACTGGCATGTGGGTTTGGGGCTGGCTTTGTGTTTGTTGATTTCTTTAAGCAGACAAGTTTCTGACTGCTCAAAGTCATCTTTCAGGCTTGACAATATGTGGGGTGAAGGCGCTGACTCTTAAGAGATTCCTGTTAAGGAAAACCCTCTGGTATATTTCAAGCCGAGAGCAGGGCCCTGAGGAGGCTGGAGACGGACAGGGTAGTTTTTAATAGCAAGATGCAGGGCAGGGCGCAGCTGGCAGTCAGCAGGAAGGAGCGGGCCCAGAGAGGTGCGTGGAGAGCCAAATGCTAACTTCTCCCACTTCCCAGTTTTGCCTGGGGCCAGCCCTGGGCACAATGATAACGTTTCTATAAAACAATTCTCAGGAAGGCTGGTACGAGAAGGCAGAGTACCTTTCCACAGTTAAGTACATCCTGCCAAGTTAAAGAGCTCTCTGGGACCAGCTGAGGTTGGGAGCATGTTCCACATGAAGCAGCAGACCATTAGTGGAGGGGAAGCTGGCAGTGTGTGTCTGTGTGCACATTCTCCATGTCACGTCTTCCGTTTGTCCAACTGGTCATCTCACTTCCCCCAAACACTCACTGTCTCCTGGCTGATGGTGTAATACAGTAGCAGCTGAGCCCCACCCCAGACAGACTAATGAAAGGATGTGAATAAGAGTGGGAAGGAAACCGTGTGGGGAGTGTTACTCAGATTGTTGCTGGCAGGAAACAAAAACCATCTTAAGAGAGGTTTATTGTTAGGATGAGAGTAGACCAAAGCTGAACTTACATACGCTTCAAGACAGCCTATGGACACACTTCTCTCTCTCATGAGCTGTGAGAGGGCATGTGTTCACAGCATCTCTACTTCCTGCTCCAGTCAGATCCCAAGATGTGAGATGTGGTGGACAATCCTGTCCGTATGCTGCAGCCCAAGTTGTGGAGGGAGTCCATGTTTAATTAATGACTGTTGGTCCACTGGCGAATGTCCTTCATGACAGCCTCATGGGGATAGAGTCTGGCCAATGGGCAAGCCACCTTGGATGGGATGTCCTCCCCTAGTGAATTGCTGGTTACCTGGTACTAAGGACATCATGTGGCTACTTTCCTCAGCAGAGATGCAGATGGGCTGGTTTTGGATAGCTGGGGGGTCAAACACCATATAATACACATTATAAAGAGAGTTGCCTCTGATTTTAATCTCCATGCAAGTCATCCTATGAGTAGGAGAAGGAATTAGGGAAAGAAGAAACCATAAGGACATGCATAGAAACAAAAAAGTATTTTCTGAAACCACAAAAGTCATACCCGAGACGTACCTTAAAGAAAGCCTGGTCAAAAGTCTGTGTTACACATGAGGAAACCAAGCATGAGAGGAGGAAACCAACATGACCGTACACTGCTTCTTCCTTCATTGCT
The DNA here is from genome assembly GCF_910594005.1 of Cervus elaphus. Classification (NCBI taxonomy): domain Eukaryota; kingdom Metazoa; phylum Chordata; class Mammalia; order Artiodactyla; family Cervidae; genus Cervus; species Cervus elaphus. The sequence continues at coordinate 50,068,541 of NC_057815.1, forward strand.
GTCTTCTCTCCTTCAAGCCACCGGCACAGGAGAAGAGAGTTCTCGGAGCAAATGATTCAATGAGTCAGTCTGTGTCTTTATATCTAGAGGACAGATCTGTCCTGTATTAAACTGGGATTCCTGAGACATGCTTAAGTAAAGACCTTGTCAAGGAAGGACACTTGAAGTACATAGGATTAGGAGTGAAGATCAAACCACAGAAATGAAAGCAAAATTTAAATTAAAATTTGATTAAATATCTGAATTAGGAATGGCTTTATAATCTTAAAACCAACACAGATACCAAAAGGAAAGGACATATTTGATTACATAAAAGTATAATACTTCTGTATGTGAAAATTAGCATAAACAAATTAAAGTGGAAAATGGAAAATTGGCACAAATGTCAAAGGATTAACATCCTCCTGGAGTATGGGAATTTTCTAAAAATTGATAAGTAAAACACTAAGGTCTCAATGGATAATGAGGAAATATGAACATGCATAAGAGGAAGAAATATATGATTAATTAGCATCCAAACAAAGTATCTGCAGTACTATTCAGAACAATGAAAATGAAAATAGCAACAGGATGCTTCTCTCCCCTTTTCTCTACCCAGATTAGTAAAGATTACAAACAACCCCTGCTGCAGGTGGAAAGACAGTGAAATAGCTACCTTCCTGAACTTTGGAGAGGAGTTTAATACAAGACACTCATTTTGGAAAATAATTTGGGACTAGTTATCTGGGAATTTGTCATAAAGAGATAATCTGGAATCTAAAGATGTTTGTTAAAGTACTATTTATCATAATGAATAATTAGGAAACCCCTTGTACCTCTCTTGAGGAACGTTAAAGTAGACCACAGTTCCTCTCTGTGCGAGCATATGTAGCCCTTAGAATTTTTCCAACAACCTGTGGAGATGTTAACATCGTGGTGTTAAACCTGTGTGCACATATAGTGAATATGACCATGTACAAAAAAGGCACAGGAGTAAAGCTCACTTGCCAACATGTTTGCATTTCATCTGCTTAATGGACATTCTAGATCATTCTATTTTTATTTAAAATGTGTTCTTTTCAATCAAAATAAGCACAAACAAAATTAATCAGAAAAAAAAATGAGTGTGAGAATTTATTTGGACTTGAGTGCAGCCCATAAAAGGGATTGAGCGAGTGAGAGAAGAAATGTAGAGGGCAGTGGGGTGGGTCCCGCATGCTGTCTCAGCATTGCAATTCGGGAAGGACTGACCCCGCGACCAGCTCTGGAGATGGGCTCTGATTGGTATGTCAGTGAAGGTAGCCCCTCCTGCCTGCCCAGGCTCAAGCCAAGGTGACTTTGTGGTTATCCTGGGGCCCCAGTGGAGCAAAGTGAAGCTACTTGCAATGATATGTAGGGGGCTCTCCTCTCTCTAGGAAGTGTGTGGCCCCCGCTGCTGCTGGTGGCCTACGTGCAAACTTGAGGGAAGCCAACCTGCAGGCAAAACCAATACCAAGAGGACGACAGAAACTGCAGGGCAGCAGAGGGGCCGTGACCTCAAACCTTTTCTACTACGGGGACTTCTAAGGCAGGAAGCTGGTTTGAGATTTCTGGTTTTCTTTCTTTCTTTTTTAATAGTGTCACTTACAACTGTAAGGATTCCTGATACAGAGAGATGTCAGAGATTGCTTTCCACTGACAGAATATACCAGAAATAGAAAGGAATGTAGGGAAAGGTGAGGGTATGTGTCTGACTTTGCTACTGAGAAAAAAAGAGCCTGAGTAAGAGGCCTAGAAAGCAGGATGAGCCTTGGAAACAAGCAATCTGAGAAAGAGGTAGAAATGCCCAGAAGGGAAAACCCTTTATGAATGATGCTTGACACCATCAGCCCTATGGCATCTCATCTTATCTCATCTGACCATCTTGATGGACCTGCTAAATCATAAAGACTAGAGAAAGAAAGAATGACAACTCCTGGGAAGGACATTTTTGGTTCCCTCTTGACTTGCTAGCCAGAATCTAGATAGTCTCTGGGAATTGGGATGTGCTCAGTTGGTCATCTGGATAAATCATGATGCCAACAAACACATAGCATCTTATGAAGGGGGCCAGAGTCCATGCTCTACGAATGACTGACTCTGCCAAAGAGCAACTGGTTAGGGATGAAAGCACAGGATATTTCGCAAGATCTTTACAGTCCTGATTTTGGACTTGGAACAGAAAATCCTCAGCTGGATTTGAGGAAGAAAATCCTTAGCTCATCTAAGTAATTCAACCTTTGAAATTAAATACAAATTGCTGCTCAAATTTTGCTGAAGGGTTGAACAAACACACAGACACACACCGATACATAGACAGACAGACAGACACACACACAACTAAAACAGTGATTTTCCTATTTGAGACTATGGTTTCTAGGAGATCTATGTGTCTCTAGTAAGTTTTCTCACTCTACTCATTCAGTTGAATGAGCTGATCTATTTAACCATTTACTTAACATATGTTTCCTTGGAACTACCTACCTAAGGCTTGGGGGAGGTAATAAGAATAATAAAAATAATAATAAAATTTACTTACTATAGTAAGTAAAGTGCTTAGTAAGCACTTCCATGGTATTATTTATTGCATTTCATCCACCAAAACAAGTATATAGTTCACCTCTATTATTTTTTCCAATTTAACAGATAAGAAAATTAAAAATCTGACAGGTAGTTTTCCCATGGTCAGATAGTGTCCAAGAGGTGGAACCAGCATTCAGTCCAAGAGCTTATGTACACTAATTTAATCCTTATGTCAAGGAGAAGACAGAAGCCCCCTAAATGAGTTAGATTCCCTTGGGATCCATATATATATTTGGTACTGGGGAAGCTGAGAAGGTGATTGCTAATCCTGTTAGGGAACACTAACAGGAAACCTGAAAGACAAATTAGCATTTGATCTGGATCTTAAAAACTATGGAGAAAAATAGTAGGTACTGGGGAGAACATAAATTCCTAGTAGAGAGTAGAACTGAGCAAAGGTGTGGAGATGAAAGAGCATGGTGGGCTTGTGCCTGGGTAGCACCTCAGGTTTAGCAGGGGAGCAGCAGGAAAAAGGATAATGAGAAAAGCTTTATCTGCCAAGTCAAAGAGTTTGAACTTGAACAAGAGGAGCCAAAGAGGTTTTCCAGCCTGGAGGCAACATGATCAGCTTTATGTTTTAGAATGATCTTGCAGCCAGTGTGCCAGGAGGGATTCTTAAGGAGGGAGAGACCAGATGTACAGAAACTTGTTGGGGTGGCCTCTCTTAACCCCAGGAAGCAAAATGTAGAGGACTTGTGCTATCCTGGCCCCCACCTCACAATCATAAGTTAGTTCCAATTTGGAATTTTTTTTTTCTGGAGTTAGGGAATAACTCATCATGAAGACACCTCCAACTCTTACACCGTATGACTTCAAATAACAGAGCTGGAGGAATCTCAGAGAGAACTTCCAGGTCAACTTTTGCATGGAACTTGGGTGTCCTGAATTGGCAAGTGACACGAGCTGCAGTCCATGGGGTTGCAGAGTCAGAAATGACTGAGCAACTAAACAACAACAGAGCATCGATTTTTGTCTTGACTCTTGCCTCTTTTACAGGAGAGTGATAAGGCTTCTATTAGTGCTCGACATGGGGTGGGCTAGAACAGAGATCGTTGGCTCATGGAAGATATTCCCTCCAGCCCCACATAAACTCACAAAGTAAATAGAACAATTTATGTTTCTAAATCACTATTTCTCTAATTTGGGGACTCAGCTCATGCTGTGCCAGAATCATCTATGTATGGAGTCTATATGTTCTATCCTAGATGTATTAAATCTATGAAAAAAGGGCTCAGGCATTTTCATAAGTGTTGAGCCCTGCTTTGACATTAAGCTCAGGAAAACTTGATCTGTTTGCATGTAATGGTTCATCATTGGTCCAGCACCTCTGGGGCTGGGCAGGATGAAGGTGGAATGACTGGGTGTGATTGCAAAGACTGAGCTTCAAGAGATGCCACTTTCAGGATTCAATGGGGAGCAGCTTCTGGTTAAGTATGGCCCTAGGGGAGTGGAATCACCCAGGGTCCCCCCTTCCTCAGAGGACTTTGAGAGCTCACATAATCTAAAAGAGCACTGGCCTAGAGCTGAGACAAACTAGGCATTGTTGTGCACACACCAGCATTGCCAATGACAGAGGAGTGGGCCAGTGCTCCACAGGGGCACCGCGTGGCAGGGAGAAGCTTTGCCAGCAAGGATGGCAGCTAGAGCAGAGAGTGTTTGCTCAAAAGTGGATGTTCTGTAGACCATTTTAGATTATGCGAGCTCTCAAAGTCCTCAGGCAACTGGAGGGCAAATTACTCAAGAGTGAGACACTGAATATATTATCTCTCTGGTGACTAAGAAGCTCTAGTACTTGAAATTGAGTTTGGAGAAATGGAAGAGAGATGCAGGGATCTGGCCCCTAGAGGTGTAGCAAAATTCAGACTGATTATACCTAGTTGGGAAAACTGAGGCCCAGACAGAAAGTTGACCAGAGCTAAAATAGTAAAAAGTGGCAGAGCTTGCTTTATCCCCAAATCGTCTTATCCCCAGTTCAGCGGAATTATGGAATTATGCTATTCACAGCAAAATCTTCAAAGTCAACAGCAACTTTGTTCACAGAGTTCAACCTCCTCCTTGTCAGACATGGAAAACCAGATACATGGAATTAGATATAGAGAATGGTATGTGAAAATTATTTAACCTCTCTGAGCCTAATACTCACAACTGTCTCATAGGATTAAGCAAAACATTGTAACACTTTGCCTCTTACAGGGTCTGACACATGTGTGTTAGTCACTCAGTTGTGTCTGACTCTTTGCGACCCCATGGGATGAGCCCACTAGGCTCCTCCACCCATGGGATTCTCCAGGCAAGAGTACTGGCGTGGGTTGCCATTTCCTTCTCCAGGGGATCTTCCTGACCCAAGGATCGAACCCAGGTCTCCTGCATTGCAGGCAGACTCTACCATCTGAACCACCAGGGAAGCCCTAAGTCCTATTGATGAGGAAAGCTGAAATGGGAAGAATCTAGGAAACAGAAACCCCAGGACTCTTGTTGTTGTACCCTTGCCAGCCCACCTGGGTGCTTGGCAAGTGTCTCAAGATTTGACATAGCTAATTCTGAAAGTCAGATACTATGATAATGAAACGTGGGAGGAAAAGCTGTTGACCTATTTCCTGGAGAAGAAAAAATTCTGCCAAAACAAAGATGTTTTCAGAGTGGGTTGGTTTTGATAAATAATTAACTTGAGTTGGTTTCATTGTGTCTGGAGGAGTAATTACAACAGCATGTTCATGCCCCTGGAGTTCTGTTGTCACATTTTCCATGATAAAAATCTCCTTTGAAAAAAATGTGTTCAGAAACTTGGCTGTAAAACAGTGCTCTGGTCTGAAGAATGCCATGAAAACTTTCACAGTTTATGGGCAACATTTTTAATTGGATCAAAAGATGCGCTATCATTTCCAACTGGCCTCAATTAAACCAAGGTAAATGAATTGTATTTCTTTGGGAGGTATTTCATGGTCACCAAAGTAGAACATTTCCTCCGATTTCCTATTGAGAATGTTGCTCCTTTCAACAGTTATTGAGTATCCTGTCATCCTGATATATATTTTTCTCTGTGTTAGGTGCTGGGCTGGTTGGAGGTGGATATAGCAGAAGCTTTCATCTGACGTTGAGCTCCCAATCTCACTAAAGAGATGATAGTTTACAATGTAGTAGAAAGAGTGCTGAGCTAAAGTTGTTGATTCAAATTTAAGCACCTCTATTTATAAAACTTAATTTATAAAAACCTGTTTATAAACCTAATTTATAAAAAACCTATATATAAAAAGAAGGCTGAGCCCCAAAGAATTGATGCTTTTGAACAGTGGTGTTTGAGAAGATCTTGAGAGTCCCCTGGACTGCAAGGAGATCAAACCAATCAATCCTAAAGGAAATCAATCTTGACTATTCATTAGAAGGACTGATGCTGAAGCTGAAGCTCCAATACTTTGGCCATCTGATACAAAGAGTGGACTCATTGGAAAAGACCCTGATACTGGGAAAGATTGAAGGTAGGAGGAGAAGGGGATGGCAGAGGATGAGATGGTTGGATGGCATCACGGACTCAATGGACATGAGTTTGAACAAGCTCCAGGAGATGGTGAAGGACAAGGTAGCCTGGCGTGCTATAGTCCATGAGGTCACATAGAGTTAGGCACAATTGAACGACTGAACAACAACAATGGATCTCAAGTCCCTTTTCTGTGAAATGGGATAATTGGATTATATGGTAATTGAATTCTTAGGCCAACTCTGGTGGTAGTGCCTGTTGTATGGAGTAGATTCCTGAGGTCATGTCCATGCTTGGTGAGAAAGGACATCACAAAAGAACAAAAGAATGCTTAGACTCTTCTGTATGAGATAATGAGGGGAAGGGAGGGAAGGGGGAGGCGAAAGGAGAAATATGAGGGAGGAACCAAAAAGATGGTATGGCAGGAAAACTACTGCATTTCCACCAATTTTTTGTTTTTCCTCTGGGATCACTCATTACTATATTTCCTAGCTTCCTCTACAGTAGCAGGGGCCAGGTGACTTAGTTCTGGTCAATGGAATATTGACTGAAAGAGTGTATGCCATTTCCTGGCTTGACCTCTGAGACATTCTGTAAGGTTCTCTATATTCAATTCTTCATCCTCACTTCCTTGTCTCCCAGGTGGATGAACAAGATCCAGAGGAAAGTTTTGAGATGAAAGTACTAGAGAAAAATGATTTGATTCTTGTATCACTGCAGGCAACTTCCCTCTAAATACCCATCTGGGCTGTGACATAGGTAAGAAACACATTTTCTTAAAGCCACTAAGATACTGGGGTTGCTTGTTACAGCATTTAACCTTCCCTGACTAATACAGATTGTGGGAAGCAGGAAACTATATGGGGAGAGGCCAAGGGATGCTCCTAAAGGTAGGGTTGTAGGAGAGATTTTTGGTAAGGGCATGCCCAAGATCTGATTTGAAGTCCTTAACCTAGATGGAATGGAAACTCTCCTTCATCTCAGTCCCACCCCTAAATCACAAGTGTTTTGTAAGAATCAGGTTTCAGTGAAATTTCACAAAAAGGATGAATGTCATACCTGAGCTGCTACAAAAGAGACCACACCCACAAACACAAGAACCTCAAGGCAAATATGACCAAAGTACGTAAGTCCCCTGGGAATTTGCAACAGACTCACACAAAACATGAAGATTTTGACTCATTTTTGTCTAGACGGTAATGGCACAGGGACACTGTAGCTGACCTTAGTGTTTTACCAGGACTTAGAGCTCAAAACAAACCAGCAATGTAGCCAGCCCTGAAGCTCAGGTCTCCCTTCAGGTCCTGCTGGACTCTCAGCCTGGCTCTTGTTTTGCCACCTTCCTCTCTGCTTTTTCATAACCACTCAGACCATGAGAATGCCAAACTTGAGAGAATCTTGTCTGTCAAGAAATCCAAAGGCCCTTTAGTGACACCCTTTAGTGATAGGGTTAGTGTCTGGCTCCAAAGTTTGGATAAGTGAACTAAGATGAGATCTCTGTGGAGCAGGACCGCCTATTCCTCATCCTTGGAGGTGGAACTGCTTCCAAAACAGGACTGGGTTCTAGGAAATTTCCTAGGATAGATGATTGTCTATTTTCTTAAACTATATTTAGATAAGGTTGGATTGGCTGTGATTAGCTCTCCATGAACCAGTGCCAATGGACAGTGGAATGATTTTCATTGGATCAAGTTTCTCCGCAAATCTCAAATAATACATATTTTTAGATGTGAATTTCAGATTCAGAGTCTTCTCCTTTTGCTACTATTTTAGAAGTCTTGCCAAGTGAATGTGTTAGCTTTCTGGGCCAATGGCTGAAATCAGAGCCATTGTTGCCCTTTGGGATTGTTTGTCAGACTCCTGCCATCACATGGCTGGGGATTCAAAATGTATCTTCTGAACTGTTACAGTTTGTGTGCTCTCAAATCCAGGATGATTCCCATACAGATAAGAACCCAACACCTTCCTGCCCTTCCAGCCCCTCCCTGGGCAGCCCAGAAACCAAGGAGGAGAGCAATGCTCAGAAATCCAGATTCAGTGTTTTTGATTTCATGGACTTTTAGCACTGCCAGTGTGCTGAGAGACCACCAAATGCAAACTGGTTACTTAGTAGCTGAGCAAAAGAATGCCCAGGGGGGTGAACTGTATAAAGAAGATTATACAGTGAGTCTGAGTCATAAACAGAAAGCAAAAAACGATAGTATGCTTTTCAGTACACTGTAATTTTATTAAAGCGCACTGTAAAATGGTACAGGTTGAACTGAAAAATAACAAAAGAAGAAAAAAAATGAACAGTTTGGAATTAGAGTATGAAAAAGAAATCAATGATAGGCATCCCAAAAAGAAGATTCATAAAATTTCTTCTTATCCAAATAAAAAGAATTAAAGCACTGGAGCAAAGCTAAACCATTAATGCAAAACTAAGGAAGTATCCCAATCTCATACTCTGAGTATTATGAAAAGGGTTTTTAGATTTTGGACAATTTGGACTGAAATGAAGGAAATGCTTGGCTGCATGGATGCATGACTCCCCTTGGAAACAACAGCACAAAGGAACAGGAAGTAAGCATAGTAAAGCTAAATTTTGTTGACATTCAGATTTGGAGAGATTAGGATTAAGGTATAAATTGTTATGGGTGGGGGGGATGGGGACTATCTTCTGTTGAAGAAGCCCTTTCTCACTGTTGATTTTCAAAAGCACTATAAGCGTGAGCTTGGATTGCTGCAGCTTTGCCTTTGGCCTTTGGCAGGGCAGATGGTATGAGAGACATGGAAGGAACATTTCTTGGGATTCCCTGTTTGAGCTGACCCAATAGCAGCAAACATGGTCTCAGTAGAGTGTAGAAATCAATGTATGTTGAACCCAAATCAAAAGCATGTGAGGAGCAAAGACAGAAATAAGGACAGCACCTCTTAGTCAGTCACCCAGAGAAGGGTGCAAACCCAAGACCAAAGCTCACCTCCCATTCTTCCATGAGACAGGGGAACTGAGTCACCAATATAGTGGTGTGATTCTCAGTTATTTCCAACAAGTACAGAGAAAGAAAGCAAAGCCAGAATTCTCTAATTGTGGTTACACAAAACTCAAGCTCCTTGTCCACACCCTTTGGACACTTGTGTGACTGGAGAGGAAAAAAAAAAATATCCAGTGCTTCAGCTCATATTCCAAGGAAAAGATTTACACAGAGCTCAGGGCAGTAGTAAATCCACAGCTTGGAAAACGAACAGCTTGAGATACAATGGCTCTGTTCAAAGATGAGTGAAAAGAAATCCCTACAATAGGAAACCACAATAAGAATTAGCAAAAATAAATACATGAGTAAATGGAACATAACATGAAAAAATACAAGTAAGTTTTGAAAAATGTATTCCAGGAAATAGAAAATCAGTTGCTACTACTTTCTGCTCTCAAGGCAAACATAGACTTTATGGAATGAAAGACATATTGATAATTATGCAACTAGCTAAAATAAAAAGGAAGCTGATAAATTTAAGAAAATAAGTTAGAGTGAAAAAAATATGTTGGGAACATTAAAATATACTTTCAAAGACCAAAATAAATATTTGAAAATATTAAGTCAATGGTGTGTGGACACAGCACTGAGTCAAAAAAAAAGGATGTAGAACAAACAGGAAAAGATTAAAATATTTACAAATATAATAACATGATAGAACACACTGGAGAGCAGCATAGGACATTTGCGGAAAGGAAACACTGTAAATAAAACAGAACACCTAAGAGAATGAAATGCTTCAGATTTAAAGGAATGACTGATTTTTCTAATTGGAAGTGTTTACTCTATTCCAGGAAACTTAACAGATAGCAAAAATTCCTCAAATATAACCTAGTGAAGCAACTAGATTTAAAAGAAAAAAAAAAAAAAGTAGCTTTTAAACTTCAAGTCATGTTACCTAAAGGGGAAAAATTAGGTTGAGCTCAGAATGCTGGAAAGCAATTGCACAAGAATTCTATAACTAGTTAAATGTGTAAGTAAAATCAACAGAAAGTTGTTCTCAAATACAAAAGGTCTTGGGAAATATTTTATCCATGAGAAATGGATTTCTCCTCCTGAGAAATGAACCAAAAATACAACTTAGCCAAGAAATTTTTAGGAATAGTAAAAGAGTTGAAGAATGGGAAAATCTGAGTATGAAAGGAAATTGAGAATTAAATATGATAGACACATAATTATACCTAAAGAACTGTGATAATTATAGTTAAAATGGTTTATAAATGTTATAATTTAAAAATAGAGCAATGTTGAATTAAAAACAAAGTGACAATAACAAGATCTTGAAAATAGCATGATAACAGATGTGGGGGGTGGGTATCCCAGAGTGATTACGTATTATATTTTATTTCATCATGAGGGTAGGGGTAGAACTGATGACTGTCAATAGATTTGGCTTGGAAGAACATACTGTTTGATCTCATTTATAAATATTGATATAAAAATCCAAAACGAATTGAATACTAACAAGATCTCTTCAAGAAAACTGGAGATACAAAGGGAACATTTCTTGCAAAGGTGGGCACAATAAAGAACCGAAATGACAAGGACCTAACAGAAGCAGAAGAGTTTAAAAAGAGGCGGCAAGAATACACAGAAGAACTGTATAGGAAAGGTCTTGATGACCCAAATAACCACAATGGTGTCCTCACTCACCTAGAGCCAGACATCCTGGAGTGTGATGTCAAGTGGGCCTTAGGAAGCATTACTACAAACAAAGCTAGTGGAGGTGATGGAATTCCAGCTGAGCTATTTCAAATCCTAAAAGATGGTGCTGTTATAAGTACTGCAGTCAATATGCCAGCAAATTTGGAAAACTCAGCAGTGACCACAGGAATGGAAAAGGTCAGTTTTCATTCCAACCCCAAATAAAGGCAATGCAAAGAATGTTAAACTATCATACAATTGCACTCATTTCATATGCTAGAAAGAGTATACTCAAAATCCTTCAAGTTAGGCTTCAGTAGTACATGAACCAAGAATTTCCAGATGTACAAGCTGGATTTAGAAAAGACAGAGGAGCCAGAGATCAAATTGCCCATATCTGTTGGATCATAGAAAAAGCAAGGGGATTCCAGAAAAAATACCTACTTCTGCTTCATCGACTCTGTGAAAGCCTTTGACTGTGTGGATCATAACAAACTGGAAAATTCTTAGAGATGGGAATATCAGCCCACCTTACCTGTCTCCTGAGAAACCTGTATGCAAATCAGGAAGCAACAGTTAGAACCGGATATGGAAAAACAGACAGGTTCCAAATTGGGAAAGGAGTACGTCAAGGCTGAATATTGTCACCCTGCTTATTTTACGTATATGCAGAGTACATCATGCAAAATGCTGGGCTGGATGAATCACAAGCTGGAATCAAGATTGTTGATCAATATCAATAATCTCATATATGCAGATGATACCACTCTAATGGTGGAAAGCGAAGAGGAATTAAAAAGCCTCTTGATGAGGGTGAAAGAGGAGAGTGAAATAACTGGCTTAAAACTCAACATTCAAAAAAACTAAGATCAAGGCATCAGGTCCCATCACTTTGTTGCAAACAAATAGGGGAAAAGTGACAGATTTTCTTTTCTTGGGCTCCCAAATCACTGGGGACAGTGACTGCAGCCTCGAAATTAAAAGATGCTTGTTCCTTGGAAGAAAAGCTATGACAAACCTACACAGCATATTAAAAAGCAGAGACATAACTTTGCTGACAAAGGTCTGTGTAGTCAAAGCTATGTTTTTTCCAGTAGTCATTATGGATGTGAGAGTTGGACCATAAAAAAGGCTGAGCGTTGAAGAATTTATGCTTTTGAATTGTGCTGGAGAAGACTTGAGGGTCTCTTGGATTTCAAGGCAATCAAATCACTCAGTCCTCATGGAAATCAACCCTGAATATTCCTTGGAAGGACTTACACTGAAGCTGAAGCTCCAATACTTTGGCTATCTGATGTGAAGAGCTGACTCATTGGAAAAAATCCTGATGCTGGGAAAGATTGAGTGCAGAAGGAGAAGGGGATGACAGAGGATGAGATAGTTGGATGGCATCATTGACACAATGACATGTGTTTGAGCACACTCTGGGAGATAGGGAAGGACAAGAAAGCCTGGTGTGCTGCAGTCCATGGGGTCACAAAGAGTCAGACATGACTTAGGGACTGAATAACAACAAACTCAATTAGTTTAATTTATGAAATATTTATTGAGCTTCCATTGTAATTTTATTCTAGAGATTTAACAATGATTATAAGATAAAAGGGCTTCCCAGGTGGTGCTAGTGGTAAAGAACCTACCTGGCAATGCAGGAGACTAAAAGAAGCAGGTGTATCTCTAGGTCAGGAAGAGCCCCTGGAGGAGAGCATGGAAACCCACTCCAGTATTCTTGCCTGGAGAATCCCATGGACAGAGGAGCCTGGTGGGCTATGGTCCATACTGTAGTGGGTCACAAAGAGTCAGATATGACTGAAGCGACTTAGCACACACGCATGCCTGCAAACATAAGATAAAATTCCTGTCTCTCCTGGAAGTTATATTCTACACAATGGTTAATAACGATTGATCCCAGGAAAGCAAATATGAGTTGACACTACAGTATCTATTAATACAATTCAGAATCTTAGAAAGTTTTCTAGTTCCACATGCAAGAATTTCCAAAGTCATCAACCTGCCCTAAGAATAAGGACAAAGCTGAACAGACTGAAAAATTTAAAAAATCTCCTAGAGTTTAAGAGAGGTGGGGACATAGGGCAAGCCACTATTTCCAAGATTGGATAGACAGACAGGGAAATATTAATACAAGAAATGACGGCTTACTGGAGCACAGATTCACAAGAGTAAGCCTCAGCGGGAACTAGCTTCAGGAACCAGTGCCAGGGAGGAAAACTTGAGCTGTAATTGATGAATTGCTAGAGGCTCACTGTGGACAGCTCTGAGAGTTAAAAACTAGGGGAATCAATCACAAGGGGCTCCCACAATTTTATGAGTTTTACCTCTAGGAGCTCAACCAGGTTCCCACAGTAAATATCACAGAAAAATCCCTTCGGCTGGGGAATAGGAAAAGGAAACAGCATTCTGTTCTGAACAGGGCCTGTCCTCAGAAGAAACTGGTTAATGAGAGCCTAGTCTATTGAGATATTATCAGAGCCTAACTGACCAGGGGGAGGGAAAATATCCACTCCAGGACACTCTAGCAATCACATCTCATCTAAGGAAGGAGGGGAAAAAATACTAGAAACTCCTGTGAAATCCACAGTTTGGAGACTCACTAAGTTGTTATTCAGTTGCCAATTCATGTCCGACTCTTCTTGACCCCTTGGACTGCAGCACATCAGGCCTCCCTGTGCCTCACCATCTCCCAGACTTTGCCCAAGTTCATGTCCATTACATCAGTGATGCCATCCAAGCTCTCATCCTTTAGACTCACTAAAAGACTAGCCGAAATCATAGGACTGTAGAACATTTCCCCTCTCCCACACCTCACCATCACATTACTAAAGGCCTACTTTTAGCACGTATTTTTATCTGGTACATCAAGTCTGCCTCTCAGGAAAAACTTACAATATATACTAAAAGGCAAAAAAACACAACATAAGTTATCAGAGCGAGCATCAGAAGCATACATGGCAGGGATATTGGAGTTATCAGACTGGGAATTAAAAACAACTATGGTACATATGCTAAGGGCTCTAATGGGTAAAGTGGATAGCATGCAAGAACAGGTGGACAATGTAAGCAGAGAGGTGGAAATCCTAAGAAAGAACCAAGAAAATCTGCTAGAGATCAAAAACACTAAGAGAAATGAAAACTGCCTTTGTTGCACCAACACCTTAAGTTTTTCCCCAGGAATACCACCTTTGGATGTCTTACTTACAGATCTGTAAGGCAGCACATTTGTATGGTTTAAGTCACTGATGGTTATGGCAACCACAGGATACTAACACATCTACCATCTCCACAGTGATTACTGAATACTGTCAACATGGAAGGGAATAGCAAACATTGCTTGCAGATCATATGGTTGTATAGCCGGAAAACTTGAAATAATCAGCAAACTATTGGAAAACAGCAAGTGTTCAGTCAAGAAGATCATTTAAAGATTAATGTAAAAAAAAAGACAATAGCTTTCTTATATTTCAGCAACAAATAGCACATATAATCTGGTAAAGATTCCGTTTATTGTAGAAAAAGTCTATGAAATACATAGCAAATTCATCAAGAAGTGTGTTTGAAGAAAACTGATATACAATAATGAACAATATTTAAAAAATGAAAAAATGAAATTAATTCATTGTTCTGGTATTAGCAGTCTTAATATTGTAGTCTCTAAATTTAACAAAATCCAAAATAATTTATACACTGTCTTGGTAATGGAAATGCTAAAGTTACTCTAAAATTATTGGGACTCATATATGCAAGATTAGGAAGAACAAAACCACACAAAATATTTTTTTAAATTATAAGCTCTATTATTAAACAATGTAATATTACTTTAGGCTAGAAAGATAATTCAGCTGACTATAATTGATCAATTCTAAAGTAGATTTAAATAAATATGGGACTATTATATGACAGGATGCTATTGCAGATGTGTGATAAGAAATATAGATGTTTAATAAATAGTATTAAGAATGGAAATAATTAGAACTGCCATATGACCCAGCAATCCCACTTCTGGGCATACACACTGAGGAAACCAGATCTGAAAGAGACACGTGCACCCCAATGTTCATCGCAGCACTGTTTATAATAGCCAGGACATGGAAGCAACCTAGATGCCCATCAGCAGACGAATGGATAAGGAAGCTGTGGTACATATACACCATGGAATATTACTCAGCCATTAAAAAGAATTCATTTGAATCAGTTCTAATGAGATGGATGAAACTGGAGCCCATTATACAGAGTGAAGTAAGCCAGAAAGATAAAGACCAATACAGTATACTAACGCATATATATGGAATTTAGAAAGATGGTAATGATAACCCTATATGCAAAACAGAAAAAGAGACACAGATGTACAGAACAGACTTTTGGACTCTGTGGGAGAAGGCGAGCGTGGGATGTTTCGAGAGAACAGCATCAAAACATGTATACTATCTAGGGTGAAACAGATCACCAGCCCAGGCTGGATGCATGAGACAAGTGTTCGGGCCTGGTGCACTGGGAAGACCCAGAGAAATCAGGTGGAGAGGGAGGTGGGAGGGGGGATCGGGATGGGGAATACATGTAAATCCATGGCTGATTCATGTCGATGTATGACAAAAACCACTACAATATTGTAAAGTAGTTAGCCTCCAACTAATAAAAATAAATGAAAAAAAAGAATGGAAATAATAAATAGTGAAAACAATGAAGATCAATTAATACTTTGTTTTATACAAAAATAAATTTCAAATAGCTATAACATTGAAATGTAAAAAGTAGAGGCATGATTACTAAAAAATGGTGATATTTTATATTCTTAAGGCTATGGAGGCCATAACTCATAAACCATAAAGGAAGAGACCAAAACATTTCTATATAAAGAAAAATACACGAAGTAAAAATTTTGAAATCAAAATATGAAACAGTCTCAAGTAAGAAAAACATCATATAATCCAATGGCAATTTGGGTAAAAATTATAGGAAATAATAAATATGAACAGCCCATAAACATCAGAAGATATATTCAACTTAGCCTCCAATAAAGTAAATGCATGTATACCTGATAACTTGTTTCTGTTGTACCATATCAGATTGGTACAGAAGGAAAAGAGAGATAACATCCAGGGTTGTAAGGTTGTAGGGAAACAGAAACATTAAATACAAGTTGATAGATGTGAAAGTTAGTACAGTCTTCCTGGATGACAGGATGCAAAGAGATTTAAAATGTATGTCCTGAGACCCTTTTAATATAACTTTAAAAGGTTGGAGATAATTAAAAATGAATTTGATCACACAGGCATGTTCATTAAAATGCTGTGTATAATAGTGTGATAGTAGAAATAGTCACAGACAATGGAATTGTTGTTAGTAGCTAAGTTGTGTTCAACTCTTTGCAACCTTATGAACTGCAGCCAGACTTCCGTGTCCTCCACTATCTCCTGGAGTTTGCTCCAATTCATGTCCATTGAGTCGGTGATGCCATCCAATCATCTCATCCTCTGTCACCCTCTTCTTCTCTTGCCCTAAATCTTTCCCAGAATCAGGGTCTTTTCTAATGAGTCAGCTCTTCGCATCAGGTAGCCAAAGTATTGGAGCTTCAGCTTTAGCCTCAGTCTTCCCAATGGATTTTCAGGGTTGACTTCCTTGAGGACTGGTGGGTTTCATCTCCTTGCTGCCCAAGGGACTCTCAAGAGTGTTCTCCAGCACCACACTTTGAAAGCATCAATTTTTTAGCACTCAGCCTTCTGGTCCAACTCTCACATCCCTACATGACTACTGGAAAAACCATAGCTTCAACTATATGGACTTTTGTCCACAAAGTGATGTCACTGATTTTAATATGCTCTCTAGATCTGTCATAGCTTTTCTTCTAAGAAGCAAACTGTCTGTTAATTTTGCGACTGCAGTCACTGTCTACAAGGATTTTGTAGCCCAAGAAAAGAAAAATCTGCCACTGTTTCCACTTTTTTTCCATCTATCTGCCATGAAGAGATGGGACCAGATTCCATGATCTTAGTTTTTTGAATGTTGAGTTTAAGCCAGCTGTTTCACTCTTTTCTTTCACCCTTATCAAGAACTAAAGAGTTCCTCTTAACTTTATGCCATTAAAGTAGTATCATCTGCAAATTTCAGGTTGTTGATATTTCTCCCAGCAATCTTCATTCCAGCTTGTGCTTCATCCAGTCCAGCATTTTTCATGATGTACTCTGCATACAAGTTAGGGTGACAATATACAGCCTTGATGTACTCCTTTCCCAATTTTGATCCAGTTGCTTCATGTCAGGTTCTAATTGTTGCTTCTTGTCCTGCATACAGGCTTCTGAGGAGACAGGTAAAGTCACCTGGTATTCCTATTTCTTTAAGAATTTCCCACAGTTTGTTGTGATCCACATGGTCAGAGGCTTTCACTGAGTCGAAGAAGCAGTAGATGTTTTTCTCAGATTCCCTTGCCTTCTCTATGATCCAATGGGTGTTGGTGATTGGATCTCTGGCTCCTTGGCCTTTTCTAAATCCAGCTAGTACATCTGGAAGTTCTCAGTTCACATACTCTTGAAGCCTAGCTTGAAGGATTTTGAGCGTCATCTTGTTAGCATGTGAAATGAGTGCAATTGTGAGGTAGTTTGTATATTCTTGGCTTTGCCATTCTTTGGGATTGGAATGAAAACTTACTGACCCTTTCTAGACCTATGGCCACTGCTGAGTTTTCCAAATTTGCTGGCATATTGACTGCAGCACTTTTTTTTTTCCATTTATTTTTATTAGTTGGAGGCTAACTACTTTACAATATTGTAGTGGTTTTTGTCATACATTGACATGAATCAGCCATGGATTTACATGTGTTCCCCATCCCGATCCCCCCTCCCACCTCCCCCCCCACCCGATTCCTCTGGGTCTTCCCAGTGCACCAGGCCCAAGCATTGTCTCATGCATCCAGCCTGGGCTGGTGATCTGTTTCACCCTAGATAATATACGTGTTTTGATGCTGTTCTCTCGAAACATCCCACCCTCGCCTTCTCCCACAGAGACTGCAGCACTTTAACAGCATCATCTTTGAGGATTTGAAATAGCTCAGCTGGAATTCATTCACCTCCACTAGCTTTGTTCATAGTAATGCTTCCTAAGGTTCACTTAGGAAATTGGAGTGCATAAGTAAAATTTTGTATATCTGTACTATGGAATATAGATGAAAGATCCTGATACAGATTTATATCTATTTAATTCTCAAATTCCATTAAAACCTATATTATCCTTAAAACATATAAATGCTCATATGTTATTGTTGAATGAAAAATAGAGATTAGATATCGAGGGGTCTAATAAAATACTTATCAAAAGCCTGACGGTGATTTTGCTGGATGATGATGAATTTTGTTGCTTTGTTTGTCATATTTTTGTTGTCTGTTTATATTTTTATGTAATGTTGGATTTTCCACAATGAAGGTGCACTTCTCTGTGTAGACATACAAAACAAGAACAACAAACTCACACCAAGTTTAATAAAGTTGGTGAACATACAAAAATAAAATCTTCAGATACCTTATTGCAAAATAATGATTCTGTTCAAATTATTTTGGAAGAAAACATTTCACTTACTTGTAATTCTCTTAACAAGAAAAATGCTTAATTTTCTCCTAACAGATCCTATTATGCAAAGATTTTAAAGTAGAAACAATTGCTTCAAGTTGAGTTGTGTAAAGACTTCTTCCTTGGGCTGGTAAGATTTAGAATTTAGAATTTAGAATCATCTGTTCTTTTTTTTTCCTTCTCAAATATTCTCATTGATATTATGGTGGAGAGATCATTCTGGTGGCCCCAAGTAATCACAAAATGGGTTAGTAGATGTAGTGATATAAGGAGGCATAGTGTTGTTGAGATGAAACAAGATGTATTTCTATTAACTTCACTTTATACTTCAGAAAAAAATCATGCTCAGAAGTATACATATAGCTCATGCAACTCAATACACAACAAACAACCCAATCACAAAATGGGCAGCAGATCTGAATAGACATTTCTTTAGAGAAGAAATACAGATAACCAAAAAGCACATGAAAATATGCTCCACATCACTTATTATTAGAGAAATGCAAATCAAAACTACAATGCGATATCATCTCACACTGTTTAGTATGGCCATCATCAAGAAATCTACAAACAGTAAATGCTGGATAGAGTGTGGAGAAAAGGGAACCCTCCTGCACTGTTGGTGGGAAGGTTAATTGGTACAGCCACTGTGAAGAACAGTATGGAGGTTCCTTAAAAAAACAACTAAGAACAGAGCTACGATATGATCCAGCAATCCTATTCA
This sequence comes from Cervus elaphus, assembly GCF_910594005.1. Taxonomy (NCBI): domain Eukaryota; kingdom Metazoa; phylum Chordata; class Mammalia; order Artiodactyla; family Cervidae; genus Cervus; species Cervus elaphus. The sequence continues at coordinate 50,087,550 of NC_057815.1, forward strand.
TGAGCATATATCCAGAGAAAACATACTTTGAAAAGATATATACATCCCAATGTTATTGCAGCACTATTTGCAATAACCAGGATGTGGAAGCAACCTAAATGTCCATTAATAAAGGAATATGGATAAAGAAGAGGTGGTATAGGTATATAATGAAATGCTACTCAGCAATTAAAAAAAAGAATGAAATAATGCCATTCTCAGCAACATGGATGGACCTATCTACGGATTAACACACTGTGTGTGTGTGCGCTTAGTCACTGACTCATGTCCCACTCTGCGACCACATGGACTGTAGTCTGTCAGGCTCCTTTGTCCATCGGGATTCTCCAAGCAAGAATACTGGAGTGGGTTGCCTTGCCCCTCTTCAGGGGATCTTCCCAACCCAGGGATCAAACTCAGGTCTCTGTCATTGCGAGTGGATTCTTTTAGCATCTGAGCCACACGGGAAGCCCATGAATACTGGAGTGGGTAGCTTATCCCTTCTCCAGGGGAGGATTAACACACTACTACATATACAATAGGTCATCAGCAAGAATCTACTATATAGCACAGGGAACTCTACTCAAAATTCTGTAGTAACTTAAATGGGAAAAGAATCTGAAAAAGAATAAAACTTTTCTTTTTTTCAGTAAAACTGAATCACTTTGTTGTACGCCTGAAACTAACACAACATTGCGATCAACTCTAAGACAAATAAAAATTGTTTAAAAAGTAATGTGACTTGAGCAGAGGCAGACAATGAGTCAATAGCAGCCCTGAGACTTGTCTGGCAGCCATGATTTGCAAATTGCTCCCTGATATGTTTCTCCTAGAGTGTCTCTGATTTGCTTAAGGTGCCTCATGGGTAGGGAGGGGTCCATGTAGATGGAATTCAATCAGAGCAGCTCTGCCTCAGTCTATTTTATATATCAGGCTCCCAGCCAAGTTTGAAAATCAATCTACTAGGTCACAGTATTTTTCCACAGCAATTTGTTGTATGAATATAAACTAATCCCACTAGTGATCCAGCCCAGAGCACTTTCAGACTGAGACTTATTGCTATCATTTGTCTATGGCCTGATTTCCTCGGAATCCAGCCTGAAGTCTTAGGCTGGTTGGCCAGTGCCAAATGATTAAATCTCCTTTTTTCTCTTAGTCTTTTTGAGTTGTTTGGGGAGATGCTGCTTCTGGGTATGGTATAATTCACAGATCTTTAGGAAGCATGCCCTGTGTATGTACATGAATTTCATACCTGGGTGAATTATTATACCCAAAGTGGCAGGAGGAGAGTGAGGGCAGGCAACAGACTCTGTCCATGGTTACTATTCAGGCTCATATTTTTGTTGAGGTCATTGATAAAGTCACAGATGTTGTGCTACTCAATTTGTGGATAGTTAGAGCTGGAAGTAATAGTAAATAGCTTGGTTTAACAAGAATCAGGGACTTAAAGGACTTTAACAGCATGGGCAATGGAAATGAACTACATAATTATCAACACTGTTCAAAACTGCTGATTTTTAAGGTAGTAAAGGAAAGCTGTGACAAGCCTAGACAGCGTATTTAAAAGCAAAGACATCACTTTGCTGGCAAAGGTCCATCTAGTCAAAGCTATGGCTTTTCCAGTAGTCACGTATGGATGTGAGAGTTGGACTACAAAGAAAGCTGAGCGCTGAAGAATTGATGCTTTCAAACTGTGGTACTAGAGAAGACTCTTGAGAGTCCCTTGGACTGCAAGGAGATCAAACCAGTCATTCCTAAAGGAAATCAATCCTGAATATTCATTGGAAGGACTGATGCTGAAGCTGAAACTCTAATGTTTTGGCCACTTGACGTGAAGAGCTGACTCACTGGAAAAGACCCTGATGCAGGGAATGATTGAGGACAGGAAGAGAAGGGGTGACAGCGGATGAGATGGCTGGATGGCATCATCGGTACAGTGGACATGAGTTCGAGCAGACTCTGGGCGATAGTAAAGAATAGGGAAGCCTGGTGTGCTGCAGTCCATGGGGCCCCAAAGATTTGGACGCTACTTAGCAACTGAACAACAACAAAGTAGTAAAGTTCCCACTGCCACAAATGTTAAGTCAGTGCCTGTTTGTCATTTTCAGAGGAATTCTTGGACCTCTACCTCTAGTATTCTCCCCAACTATTGTATTCTTCTCCAGTATGTACAGTGAATTCTTCCTCAACATAACAGATGCTCTTCCATGTTGTTCCTAACAAAGAACCAATAGGAAAATTGTTGGTAAGATATTTTTGTGACTAAGGGCACTGGATTGATCTAAAGGAAACTTTTAAGGACCTTGCAAGCTATTACTTGGTGCATAGCCAAGTCCCTGGTTTGACAATCAGACCCCAGGCTTGTAGTGCAGTTATGGAGCTAGGTATGAAGAAAAGGAAGTCAGATCTTCTGAGAAGCCAGGGGGAGAGTCAGAGAGAAGTGACAGACTTGTGACAGTCAGGGTGGCTGCAGGCCAGTTTCTCATCTTCCCACTTCTTACAACAGGCATCTTCAGGCTTCTTGAAAATTGCCCAGAAGTAAAGCAGCCACCATTTCCAGTTCACAGATCAGTCAAAATAGAGACGTGGGAGGCAGATTTTATACTTTTTGAACTTTGATTATATGTCTGGTATATGCTAGATTCCCATATTAAAGAGACGGGAATACCAGACCACCTGACCTGCCTCCTGATAAATCTGTATGCAGGTCAAGAAGCAACAGTTAGAACTGGACATGGAACAACAGAGTGTTTCCAAATCAGGAACAGTATGTCAAGGCTGTATATTGTCACCCTGCTTATTTAACTTATATGCAGAGTACATCATGAGAAATGCTGGAATGAATGAACCACAAGCTGGAATCAAGATTGCTGGGAGAAATATCAATAACCTTAGATATGCAGATGACACCACACTTATGGCTGAGCAAAGAAGAACTAAAGAGCCTCTTGATGAAAGTGAAAGAGGAGAGTGAATAAGTTCGCTTAAAACTCAACATTCAAAAAACTAAGATCATGGCATCTGGTCCCATCACTTCATGGCAAGTAGTTGGGGAAAAAGTGGAAACAGTGACAGACTATTTTTTTTTGGCTCCAAAATCACTGCACTGATTGCAGCCATGAAATTAAAAGATGCTTGCTCCTTGAAAGGTAAGTTATGACCAACCCAGACAGCATATTAAAAAGCAGAGACATTACTTTGCCAACAAAGGTCCATCTAGTCAAGGCTATGGTTTTTCCAGTGGTCATGCATGGATGTGAGAGTTGGACTGTGAAGAAAGCTGAGTGCCAAAGAATTGATGCTTTTGAACTGTGGTACTGGAGAAGACTCTTGAGAGTCCCTCTGACAGCAAGCAGATCCAACAAGTCCATCTTAAAGGAAATCAGTCCTGAATATTCATTGGAGGGACTGATGCTGAAGCTGAAACTCCAATACTTTGCCCACCTGATGCGAAGAGCTGACTCATTTGAAAAGACCCTGATGCTGGGAAAGATCGAAGGAGGGAGGAGAAGGGGATGACAGAGGATGAGATGGTTGGATGGCATCGCCGACTCGATGGACATGAGTTTGAGAAAGCTCTTGGAGTTGGTGATGGACAGGGAAGCCTGACATGCTGCAGTCCATGAGGTCACAAAGAGTAAGACATGACTGAGTGACTGAATTGACTGACTGACATGCTAGATGTGTTATTAAATTTAACTTCTTATATTTTTATTCTTATTTGACACAAAAAGAAATTAAGACTCAGCAAATGTAGTAAAAATCCCCAGGACCCACAAACAATTAAGTGGCAGAACTTGAATCCTGATTTGTTTGATTTATTTTTATCTGAAATCAAAGACTATCAGAGGAGCATATAAATATATAAAGTAAATATTAACAGACTTGAAGTGTGAAATAGACAATAATACAATAATATTAAGGGACTTTAATATTGTACTTTTGACAATAAATAGATCATCCAGACAGAAAACCAATAAGTAAATATTAAACTATGTTAGATCAGATAAACTTAACAGATTTTGACAGAATAAATCTTTCCAACAGCAGTAGAATATATATTTTTTCTCAAGCATACCTCAAGCATAACTGGAGCATTCTCCAAAATAGATTGTAGTCAGGCCACAAAATATGTCTTAATAAACTTAAGAAGACTAAAATAATATCATATTTTTGACTACCATGGTATGAAACTAGAAATCAGCTATAAGAAAAAAACTGGAAAATTCACAAGTATATGGAGATTAAAAAACATGCTACTGAACAACCAATGAGTAAGAAGAAATAAAAAATGTTTTGAGGCATGTGAAAATAGAAAAACTACATACCAAAACTTATGGGATGCAGCAAAAAGCAGTTCTAAGAGGGAAATTCATAGTGATAAATGCCTATATTAAGAAGAAAGAAAGAGCAAAAATAAACAACCAAAATTTATGCCTCAAGGAACTAGAGAAAAGAACAAATTAAGCCCAAAATTATTAGAAGGAAGGAAATGACAGAGATTAGAATGGAAGTTAATGAAATAGAGACCAGAAAAAAAATAGGGAAAAAATTTATAAAACTAAGAGCTGTTTTTTTAAAGACAAAAATCAACAAACCTTTACCAAGAAAAGAGAGGATTCAAATAAATAAAATTAGAAATGAAAGAGGAGACATTACAACTGAAAGTACACTAATATAAGTGATCATTAAGAGACTATATGAGCAATTATACACCAATAAAAAGGACTACCTAGGAGAAATGGGTAACTTTCTAGAAACATACAGCCTACAAGACTGAATCATGAAGCAACAGAAAATCTGAGATCAATACTAGTAAGGATATTGAGTCAGTAATCCAAAACTTCCCAACAAAGAAAAGCCCAGGATCAGATGGCATCACAGGTAAATTCTACCAAACATTTAAAGAAGAATAAATAAAAATTCTTCTCAAAATCTTCCAAAAAAGAGGAGATGACACTTACAAACTCGTTTTATGAGGCCAGCATTACTCTGACACCCAAACCAGACAAGGACGCTAAAAGAGAAGAAACTTACAAGCCAATGTCTCTGATGTACATAGATGCAAACATCAATAACATATTAGCAAATCAAGTTCAACAACACTTTAAAAGGATCATACACCGTGATCAAGTGAGATTTATTCAAGAGATTCCCTATAAAAATCTCAGTAACGTTTTTCACAGAAATTGAAAAACAATACTAAAATTTATATGGAACTACAAAAGAATTTGAACAGCCAAAACAATCTTGAAAAAGAAGGGCGAAGCTGGAGACATCACACTTCCTGATTTTAAATTATATTACAAAGAAAATTGCCATAATCAAAACAATATGGTACTGGCATAAAAACAGACACACAGATCAATGGAACAGAATAGAGAGCCCAGAAATAAATCTATACATATATGGTTAATTCACGACAAAGGAATTAAGAATACATAATGGGGAAAGGATAGTCTCTTCAATAGAAGATGATGGGAAAACTAGACAGTCACATGCAAAAAATAAAACTGGACTCCTATATTATACAGTACACAAAATCAACTCAAAATAGATTGACGATGTGAATGTAAGAAGACCTGAAAGTATAAAACTCCTAGAAGAAAATGGGATAAATCCTTGATATTGGTATTGGCAAAGTATTTTTTAATTTGACACAGAAGCACAGTTAACAGAAGCAAAAATAAACAAACTACATCAAACTAAAGGCTTCTGCCAAACAAAGGAAACTGTCAATGAAATGAAAATGCAGTCTACAGAATGGGAGAAAATATTTGCCAATTATATATTAATAAGGGGTTAATACCCAAGATATATAAAGAATTCATACAACTCAATATAAAAATAAAAATTCAAGCCATCATATTAAAAATAGGCAGAGAAACTGAATACACATTTTTCCAAAGAAGATATAGGCTGACATGTACTTGAAAAGATACTCAACATCATAACCATCAGGGAAATGCAAATCAAACCCACAAAAAAATATCATCTCACAGCCTGGTAGAATGGTTGTCATTAAAGAGACAAGGGATAACAAGTGTTGGAGAGGATGTAGAGAAAAAGAAACCCTTGTGCACGCTGGTGGGAATGTAAATTGGTGCAGCCACCATGGACAACACATGGAGGCTTCCCCCCAAATTAAAATAGATCCACCATATGAATAGCAATTCCACTTCTGAGTATATATCTAAAGGAAGTAAGAACAGGACCTCAAAGAAATGTCTATACTCCAGGTTTGTTGCAGCACTATTCACAATAGCGAAGATACGGAAACAACCTAAGTCTGTCAACAGATGAATGGACAAAGGAGATGTGGTACATAAATACAGTAGGATACTATTCAGTCATGAGAAAGAAGGAAATTCTGCCATTTGTGACAATGTGGATGAAACTTGAGGGCATTATGCTTCGTGAAATAAGCCAGACAGTGAAAGATACTGCATGGTAATGCTTTTGTTGAAATCTAAACTCAAAAGCAAAATAAAAAATGTCAAAAACAGAGAATAGAAAAGTGGTTGTCAGTGGCTGGGGACTGAGGTGTGGGAAATAGAGTTTGGTTAAAAAGGTACAAACTTTTATTATAAGGTGCATAAGATTTCGGGAGTTAGTGTAAAACATGATGACTGTAGTTAATAACACTGTATTGTATTAAAGAATGTCTTTAATTAAAAAATTGAGTGACGTGCCCAAGATCAGATGCAGGGCTGATAACCCGATGAAGATAATCATGTTCTCCCTCCCCCAAATGGAATCAGCATTTTTGAAAAGATCTGTGAGAGATCAATAGATGAAGCACCTACTGTGTGTCAGGCAGTGTTCACAAAATTACGTATGTTTCATAACTCTCCATTTATGTGCAGCAAATCAAACATCAGATCTAGCGCCTTTGGAAGAAGCTTGAAAAGAAGTAAAACGAGAGATGCATACTCAGGTTGCAGGTGCCAGAAACTCGAAGAGTCTAAGAAACAGCAAACAGAGTCTTTAATGCATGGCAGCTTGTAAAGTTGTTTTTTTAGGGTCATTGTTCAAAGGTATAGCATGTCATTTCTGCTTCCATTTATAGCAGGGGTCCCCCAACCACAGTCTGTGGGCCAAATGCAGCCCTTGACCTGTTTTTGTAAATAAAAATTTTATTGGAATGTAGCCACATCCACTCATTTGCATATTATCTATGTCTGCTTTTGCATCACAATGAGTTTAATATTTGTGATGGAAAAATATGGCTTGCAAATCCTAAAATATTTACTATCTACAAGACTTTATAGAAAACGTTTGCTGACCCTGGTTTACTGTATTTTTCAGCTCACTTCAGCACTTTTTATTGAAATTTCTCACTTTCCCAAAGCCCAGGAATGAATATTAATTCTATTGCTGGTTTTTTAAACTTCTGGCAAGTTGGTTATTTGTAGACGTAAATATTCTGGCACGGTTTCTAGCACATGTGAACCCCTATGTATATACACCACAGTGATGGAATGATTTCTTAAGTTTCACACCCTTTTTATAAGATTTGCCTGTGGCTATGGGGGAGGGGTGGCATCCCGCTCCCTCACTACAAATTCTAATGCAGGGGAGAAAACAGAGCTGTGTGGTCCAGGGTCTGTTTCCTTTGCTTTAACTACTGGTGGACTCATTAAGGACTTGTTAGGTTGGGGAGCAGGTGCCCAGACAAGAATGAATCTTTGACTTTATTGTGCAGAAGCCCTGAGGTCTGAAAATATTAGGTTAAAGCAAGTCTTAGGCCTATATTAAGTGTTGCAAAAAGTTCCACACGAGTCTCTTTTTTAAATAGTGAAAACCAAAGACCTAGCTTTGTTTTAATTTTTGCCCTGGGTTGCAGGACAGTCTTGGTGAAATAAGATGCCCTTTCACGGCACTCATGTTGATCCTAATGATTGCATGTGTGTGCTCAGTTCAGTTCAGTTCAGTTCAGTCACTCAGTCGTGTCCGACTCTGCGACCCCATGAATTGCAGCACGCCAGGCCTCCCTGTCCATCACCAACTCCCGGAGTTTACTCAAACTCATGTCCATTGAGTCAGTGATGCCATCCAGCCATCTCATCCTCTGTCGTCCCCTTCTCCTCCTGCCCCCAATCCCTTCCAGCATCAGTGTCTTTTCCAATGACTCAACTCTTCGCATGAGGTGGCCAAAGTACTGGAGTTTCAGCTTCAGCATCAGTCCTTCCAATGAACACCCAGGACTGATCTCCTTCAGGATGGTCTGGTTGGATCTCCTTGTAGTCCAAGGGACTCTCAAGAGTCTTCTCCAACACCACAGTTCAAAAGCATCAATTTTTCGGTGCTCAGCTTTCTTCACAAGTTCAACTCTCACATCCATACATGACCACTGGTAAAACCATAGCCTTGACTAGACAGACCTTTGTTGGCAAAGTAATGTCTCTGCTTTTTAACATGCTATCTTAGGTTGGTCATAACTTTCCTTCCAAGGAGTAAACGTCTTTTAATTTCATGGCTGCAGTCACCATCTGCAGTGATTTTGGAGCCCCCCAAAATAAAGTCTGACACTGTTTCCTCTGTTTCCCCTCAGTTGTGTCCAAATCTTTGTGATCTATGGACTGTAGCCTGCCAGGCTTCTCTGTCCATGGGATTTTCCCAGCAAGAATACTGAAGTGGAGCGCCATTTCCTTCTCCAGTTGTTACATATTTCCAGTCTTTTTTTCTTGGTCTTGATTTTCCATGTATACTTGCATTTCCCAACGTTTTCATTTTATTTTTATTTCAATGTTTGTATTTTTGTTATACAGTCACTTCAGACACTTAGTGGGTAGAAATGGGGCATCAATATATACAAATATTCAGATAAATAAGGCTAATGGAAAAGGCACACTTGCCCCCAGTGAAGTCAAAGAGCCTATAAATATGTAAAGTTTCTGTGCTTTGGGATGGAATTTCTTTGACTGTGTCTGGTAATCCTGGATATCTCATGTGGAGAAGAAGTTCTGATTGTCTGCTGCTGCCATTGTAGGACTTTCTGAGGTCCCTGGGGGGAAACATGAAAGTGGTCGTTGGCAATGAAAAGCTTGAAAACCATGGTGTTAAAACACGTCTTCCAGACCCTGATGGTGACCACATTGTGGGTGTATTTTCTTTGGCACCGTCTATGAGCAATAACTTTGCAAATGCATGCAGGTGAGTGATACGGTTCCTTGGAGGAGTGAGCCAAGGCTCATGGAGAAAATCGGAGAGCTGAAAGGTCCTATTTAAGATTCAGGGCAGAAGAACATAGATCTAAAAATTACACATAGAACCGGCTTTGGGAAACAGGTGTGATGTTAACAAAGATGGTCCACAGTGCTCCTTGTTTCTTCATTAGCACTTTGTCCCACTTTATTCTCTGGGTTTCTTGCTGTCATATCTCAGTCTAAATTGACTTCTTGTAGCTTTGACTTGTCCCTCCTTCTGTCCCCCTAATGAAAGCTTATCAATCCTTAGAATTTTGCTTTTTGCTAAGGCTAATCTGATAAATGAATTTAAGTCAGAAAGAAATGGGTTCCAATTGTATTAAACCAAGCCCTTTAATAGGGATCTACTCAGAGGTAACCCTTGGGATGTTTGGCCATTCCGAGAACCAAAATAAATGAGTGGAGTAAAAGTAAGAGGACAAAATCAGTCATCGTAAGACCTGGGTTTTGTGCCAGCTCAGTCATTGATTATGTGGCTTTGAGCAAGTCCTCAGAACTCTTCAGATATTAGGTCTCTAATCTGTAATGTACGGTTAGGGATCCTAATGGACTGAGTTGCTGTGAGTAACAGAAGACTTGATTATGCATGCCAAAGGATAAGAACTCCCCAAATCTGCATGAATATAAGATGCCATTATTATTACAAATAATTACATTTTAAACTCCACACCACTATGACAGTTGACACAGAGCCATTGTGAAAAAGTAAAGGACAGTTCACAGTGGTGTTTCAAGTATGTCTCTGAAGGGCATCTTATTACCCAGTATTTTGGAGGACTCTGAGCAGGGACCACAGGCAGGGCAGAGGAGCTTTCCTGCCAGACTTTTAGTCAAGTGTGGGTTACATTATGATACGGTTACATCGGTTCCCAACTATTTAAGCAATTCTACCAATGTGGAAAGTGAAGCTAATAATAAAGTGCACCTGTATGTGACAGATGTCTTTCAAGGCATCATCTTGAACTTACTTAATACTCACAACAATCCTGAAAAGAAGAAATTAAAAATCACAAAATGAGAAGACAGAGATTTTGATATGCTAATGGGCATCTCCTCTTGGTGTTTTTTTCCAGCATGGTCAGAATCACCTGTTGGCTTACAGGCCAGTCCCTCCAAGCGGTGAGTCTCCTCGCTCATCTTAGGCTCATCAGTTCACGAGCACCACATTCATAGGTGACATACAGCATAGAATGATCACTGAGGCTTACATAGTAGGACCAGGAATCAGAATAACATTGAAGGGTTAAAATAATGAGCCCAAAGTATAATAGGTAGTGTGACAAGATGGACGCAATGTCTTTTATTTAGCTTTGAAAAATCAACTGTTCAGTTTAAAGATAAAAAAAATTGGTTCATGAGTATGTGTTGGGAATGCCCTAAGCATTTTAGATGAATAAAAAGTCAATAGAAACCAAAAGTGTGTTACGATTGAAACTAAAAAGGCTGTATTTATATAAGTAGATAGCTCAAATTAAAGGAGATGATACTGCACTGATTTCTGCACTGAATAAAAGCACACTAGCTATACTTCATTCAGATCTAAACCACTATTAAACACTGCTGGTAGGCTAGAGAGAATTCAGTATCTGACCAGGTTGGAGGAGGAATCAGAAACTATACTAAATGGGGAGCAGACCAAATGGTTACTTTTAGAAAGAACAGAATCAAGAACGTACTTGATACTTCAAGGTATATAAAGGGTTGTCACAGGAAGAGGAATTAGGCTCATTGATCAGATGTCAGAATAAAACCTATGAGGGAAAATGTAAGGGATGCAGAATTTGGCTCATATAGGAAATAACTTTCTTTTTCCTATTTTTAAAACAATTTAGCTTACTTCTTAAATTAAATTAAAATAAATTTGTTAATTGAAGAATTTTTATAACATACAAAAATAAAAGTATTAAGACAATGTAAAAATCAGCCACGACTCTACCATCTAGAGATGATTACTGTTAACACCAGGACTGATTTTGTAAGAAACAGAACTATGCAAAGCAGATGAGCTTTCCTTGGGGATTATGGTTATTCGAGCAGAAAGAGCAAGCTACTCTGAAAGCCTGTTCTAAATGCTGAGATTCCATTCTTTACAATTCCATGTAAAACAAATTCAAGCTAATGCACATTTCCAGAAAGCTTACCTGCATCATTTTCACAAAGACCTTCTACAGGGTGAGCCAGGGTCAGAACAAGCGTTGAGGGTTCCAGACTCTAGGACATGATTAGTATTGGGGGGGAAGAGAGAAGAGAGGGCTATTTTGTGTCTTTCTAACCACACATGGTGATTGATGTCATCTGTCAACTTGTTTATAATATATAACACCCACGCTAAGCATCCTATGGCATTCTGGCTTAAGCAAAAATTGTGTACTTCTCTCTTAACATCAAAAGACTGAGAACTCCTGGTGTTCCACCCTGACTAGAGCTGAGCATGGCTTCATAGGAAAAGTGGATTCTGAAGTCACAGCAGATGAATGGCACAGCTACTCAGGAGGGGCTGGGGAGGCAGCAGGAGAAGATACATCTGATGAACAACTTTAGGGTCTGACAGTGCAGACCTGAGCTAGTGTTTGCATAAGAGCTGAGGCTGAAAACTAGTAGGAACTTAATAAAGCAGTAGCAAAAGACAGGGACTGGAGGAGAATATCAGGGCAGACCAGTTAGATTCCTACAGAATATGTTTTGTTAACATGAGACTGTTTTTTTTCTCCCTTCTCTCCCAATAACAGGACTTTCCATTAGGATCCCAAATTCTAGTACTAATCTATAAATAGTAGATATGAAATGGGGAAACATGACTTGGAACAAGGATAGAAGACAGAAGTCCTTGTAAGTTGAACTGGTTTCACATGGCATTTTAATGATACAGGAACGTATGTGCTCACCCCATCTGCTTGGGTGCCAAGCAAGAGTCTGACCTTTGATTAACTGAAGTTAATCCAGGTGCTGGGAGATCAGTTCAGTTCAGTTCAGTTGCTGAGTCGTGTCCGACTCTTTGCGACCCCATGAATTGCAGCACGCCAGGCCTCCCTGTCCATCACCAACTCCCAGGGTCTACACAAACCCATGCCCATCGAGTCGGTGATGCCATCCAGCCATTTCATCCTCTGTCGTCCCCTTCTCCTCCTGCCCCCAATCCCTCCCAGCATCAGGGTCTTTTCCAATGACTCAACTCTTCACATGAGGTGGCCAAAGTACTGGAGTTTCAGCTTCAGCATCAGTCCTTCCAATGAACACCCAGGACTGATCTCCTTCAGGATGGACTGGTTGGATCTCCTTGCAGTCCAAGGGACTCAAGAGTCTTCTCCAACACCATAGTTCAAAAGCATCAATTTGTCGGCACTCAGCTTTTTTCAACAGTCCAACTCTCACATCCATATATGACCACTGGAAAAACCATAGCCTTGGCCAGACGGACCTTAGTTGTGCTGGGAGATGGTGGGCACTATATACCATTTTCCTCCTCCAAGACATACCATCATCAGTATCCAAACAGCCAGACAATCATGCTCATCCCAATTCAGTTTTCAAGCAGTAGTGAAGCTGACTAATTCAAACTAAAAGAAAAACAAAAGGAAAGACATTGGGAGAAGGGAAAGATCACCAAGGTTCTTTCTAGAGTTTAGAGTTTAAACCTTGACATGGCCTTGTTTTTACTGTTGCTGTTTACTTATAAGCAATTTGGGGTCAGAAATCCTTATAAGTGCTTCTCATTATACCTTTGATTTCCCCAGGAGTTGGCAGGATCATGGTCAATATTTGGATGCCTGCTTTGAAGGGGAAGTGACATTCACCCTGGTTCTCTGCTTCATCATGACCTGTTGACTAAGAGTGCACCATAGGCAGTGTGCCCCAGTGACCTGCCATGACGTCTGAGAGATAGGTAGGCAGAGAATTAGAGAAGTTCAGGTTTGCAGATTCAGAGTAGTTTCAGAATTAAGAAGTCCTGAAATCGTAGATTGGGAAGGGCATTGAAGGTCATGCAGTAACCACCTCCAGCCCCTTGCCTGAAAGGATTATAGTAGAAAAGAAAGGGACAGGGAGTCTAGCCAAATTGCAGGAGCTCTACTGAGAGAGATTTAATCCATTTCACTTAAATTTAATTTACGACTGCTTTAGATTGGTAACATTGTCAGTACAGAAAGCCTAAAATATGACTTAGTCTTTGATTCCAAATAATATCAGATTTCTTTATCCTGCAGAGGCATGGGCTTATTTTTGTTGTTGTTGAACTTTGTTCTAATGGCTAAAACAAAACATAGACCAAAAAAAAAAAAAAAAGAGAAACATGGCTTTTTTTTTCATTTTTAAACATCAACTGAAGGTTCAAAACACTTATGATAGATTTTAATAATGAAGAGAAAACTTCAGTAAGGTAGACTACTTAGCAACTCACTGGGAGCCACATGCCATTATAAAGAAGCACGTCTGGTTTGGTCGAAATCCTGCCTTTGTCTCCAGAGCTATTTTGCTGTAAATTTAGAACAGAAATACCCTTTCTGGAATAAAAATGTAGCTTTGTTGGCTACAAGTGCATGTTTGCTGCCTCACAATTTTAGAATTAGACGATGGACTTATTTAGTAGACATCGGAGGGTAAAAAGCAAAAGCCCATAATTTAAAACATTCCACTCCACCACAGTCCAAGAAAAACATGGACCGGTGAACAAAACCAGCAGTATTGTAATAAGAAAACAACTAGGTGCATTTTTTCCAAAACCTAAAAACCAAGAATCTAAATGTATGAGTTACTGGCTAAAAATTCCATTTTCATGTCTCAGTTTTGAGCTGGAAAAACAACGTAGACCCGATAAACATCGTTTTAAAAAATGCACAAGTTCGCCTGCAGCCCGAGGTGTGGACAGCAGCCTCACATCCATCTTTATGTACTCAAGGGCACTTTCTGTGGCCTGGAGGGAGCCTGGGCTAAAAGGATTTTACTTTGCAAAGATTCATAGGCTTCCAGTCAGGCTCGTGGTGACTTCTGAGGCTCCCTCCCCACAAGTTATTTGGCAATGCTGTTAAGGTATTTTATTTTCCCCCTAAACACTTTGAATATCTGTTCAAGGTCCATGGAGTTTTCCAGGGCAAATGATGTGGTAACTGTTAGTAATGCAGGTGGACTTACCCAGGCTGAAAGGCAGGAGGGATTGGCATTTCTTCAAGAAGAGAGCGGAGCAGGCCTCTGTTCTAAGACAATTATAAAATGCCAGTCAACCAATCAGTGGCATGAATGGCATTTGTATTTGAGTGTGTGCGTGTGTGTGTGTGAGAGAGAGACAGAGAGAGAACGAGAGAGAGAGAGAGAGAGAAAGAGAGGAGAGTGCGCACAATTCCTGAAGATGGCTGAAAGTTACTTGGAAACCATCAATGACGAATACAGAAGTCTATTGGCAAGAAAGCAACCTACTTGAGAGTTAAAACTTCAATTCAGTCAAAACTGGTCTTAGAGTTTTAGATGAGGCTGCAGTCAGTGAAGACAGAGGGGGTCTGGCTCTACTATAATGTGAAACATGGTAACGTTAAATGCTGAGGATGATAAAACTTTCGTGAGAGAAGAGGAACTTTCCAGAAGGAGCAAAACTTTCCCTCATCAGTGGTTGGTCACCCACCTGTGGTTGGTCACCCACCTGTGGGTACCTCAGGTCTCATCATGCAAGCAACAGGTGTGACACCTGAGTGGACACATCTATCATTTGAGTGTACGTGATGTCAGAACAAATGTACATGGTCCCTGAAGGTGTACACATATGGAGTTCAAGTCTATAAATTTTAACAGCAGAATCACTTAGCAATCATAATTTTGGTCACGTTCCCCTAAAGAAAATCTCCCGCTTCAAATTTTTGACAGGAGGAATGTGTAGGGACAATGAAAGTGAGGGGACCCGTTTGGGGACCTATCAATGGACTCTGTGTAAACATAGGCTGTCTCTTCTAATTCTTGCATCACTGCTCAAGGAACAAGTCAGGGTTATTTTTTTTTCCTTTTGAATCCTTTTCTTTTACACTTTTGTTGAAAGCAAAAATGAACAGTCCTAGTCACTTGCCATTTAAACAAGATGGGGTTTATTACCTTTAACCAGTTGTTATGGCAAGAATGCTGTACATGTCAGTGGTGGCTAAGTTCCCAGGTGCCCGTTTGGCTTTTCTGGCCTCCAGAGAATTCCTTTTCTGTCTACGCTGCCTACATGTCTGGAGTCTGGCCCTCTGGAGCACGGCCAACTGAGAACCACAGGCTGACACGCTGCTGCCCAGAGATGTTTGCCGAGTCACGTGCTTCCTGACTCCGGGGTCCCCTACTGTTTTCTTCATCACTCAGCTATGGCTTCTTCAGGACTGAGTGTTGCATGCAGAGTAAGTCCTCTTCCTCTGTTAGCCACAGGCTGGTTTAGGTAGGGCTACACTCACTCCTTTGACTATTGGTATGCAGGAAAAATGGAGGAAGATCACCATTGGCTGAATTTAGGCAACTGGTACAGTCTTGGGCTACCTGATTATGTCATAAGCATGAGGGAGATGTAGGGATGTTGATGTATCATGTTCCCTCAAGATCTCCACCTTATCTCTTTTATTTGAAGACCAACCACAGCAATTTCTCTGCTTAAGGACCAACCTACCAGGACATCATGTGGGCAACGTGCCATTCCGGGCATTCAGATAGGTGTACAGCAATTATTTTGGAATGTGTTTGTATGTAGTAAGGGCTTGAAAGTATTCTGCTAGACACTGCCTTCATACTCTTTTGAAAAGTTACAAAGAGACTTGGCAACTTCCACAGTTTTATTAAAACTGGTGATAAGAAAAGGAAATGCATCCAGAGAATAAACTAGAAAATGATCGTATCTGGCTGACCAAAGTTTTCTCAGAGACCTGCACCATTCTACTTCCAGACCTGCCTCCTTGTGACAAAAGCCATTTCCCCATCTAACTCCTATGGTGAAACATCCAGCAATCATTTTTCACATCTATATCCGCTAAAGAAAGTGGGGAGCCTTCTCCCACTTGCAAAAGAGTTCTTGTTTACTGCCTGAGGACCTGACTTTTTGCTGGAACCCTGATGACTGCTAGGCCACACCCACTGCCTGGTTTTCCAAACTTCAGGAAGATACCTTTGAGCACATTCACACTAGAGATGCATACAAACAGTAGTGGAGACAGGAGAGTTCTTTACTTGAAGTGAGTTACTTCTTTCGGAGTCTGATTGAATTGGACTTAGGATTGTGTAGGCACCTGTATTCTAGGGAGCTCATAAACTATTCTGCAAAGATTGTTTATCTGGCTGCCTTAACAAATGGAGTTTATTTTTGCATTTTACTCACTTACCTTTACTGTAAAGAATAAAACAGTAAAATAATAAAATAATTTTATATGCACATCCCATTTACTCTTTTTTATTATGAAGAGAAGCTATTAATTATCCCTACATAGATTACAGAACTGAAGCTTGAAGCAATGGAGTGACTTGTTACAACTTACATAGCTAGCATTCAATATGTATATAAACCTGGGACTGGTTTTAATAGACAGGTATGATCTGCTACCTCACACAAAACTTGTTGAAAGGATGGCAAGTGGCCTATTCGCTATGACTATGACATGTGTGTGTGTGTATGTGTGTGTGTCTGTTGTTCAGCCTTGTCTGACTCTTTGTTACCCCATGGACTGTAGCCCACCAGGCTCCTCTGTCCATGGAATTCTCCAGGCAAGAATACTGGAGTGGGTAGCCCTTCCCTTCTCCAGGAAGCCATGATTATTATTGTGTTAATATACTGCTTCTTAGACTATAAGTTTCATGAGGGCAAGGGTTAGAATTGATTCATCACTGTATCCTTGGTGCCCAGAACAGTACCTAAAACAGAATAAGCAGATAAACTATCTACTGAATTGGTGAGCAAACAAATATTTGGCCTGGTATATCAATACATAAATTATATTTTATAGTGTTGTTCATAATTATGGACTTTCATGTTTCTATAGCACTTAAACTTTGTAAAGGCTTTCCTTTTTCTTAATAAAGTTTGCCTTAGGAGGACAAAGTGAAAGTTAAGGACTCAGATACTGGGGATACACACTGGATTTCTAACCCATGAATAAGAAGATTAATCGTGAAGGAGACAAGCTTCACAAAATTGCTGCTGCAGCCTGTCTTTCTGGACCATATGTTCCAGGTTCTCTGGAACGGATCTGGTTGCTATATCTATTCCATTGTCCCCTTAAGGATATTCTTACTTGTCAACCATGTGTCCTGATTTTTCATTTAGAAAATATGGTCACCATATGCATGTTATAAAACTTGAGTCCCTAGACTAACTTCACCCTTCTGTGCAAGTATTACCAAATCCGATATTCGGCTAAATTTTCTACATGTGCTTCACATGAGTGCTGATTCCAGCTCTTTGCATTGATCATAAATAGATACATTAATAAGCCTATTTAAATTAATAACTTAGTTTTCCATAGAAAGATACTTTCGATGACTAGAAAAATGCATTTTTCAAAATGTATTGAATTATTTATCTAATGTAATTAACTTATCCTTTTTAGTCAACTTGAGCATTTTCTAATTTTCCTAAAATAAAAGATTCTCATAGGGATCCAATAAAATTTATTAAATATGTTGATTCTCATAGGGATCCAGTGAAATTTAATAATATATGGTTTGTCATTATATTGCATTTGTTATTTTACATATTGCTGAAATAAGATGGATCAAGTCAAATGGATATGTTTGAACAACTTCATTATTTGATTCCATGGATATCCTGGATAGATTTTAGAGAGAGAGAGAGTACAGAAGCCTCCATGTGTAAAGTCTGAGCAGACATTGTGTCTGGTTTAGTCTCTACACCAATTTATTCTGTGACTCTGGGCAAAATCCTTCCACTCTGAGGATTCAATGTGCCCTTTTGTAAATTAAGTAACTTAGTCTAGGTTAATGGCTCTCCTCCTTTGCTGTGGTAGCCCTGGAGTCTCTTGGAGGCTTAAGAATTTGCCTTGGAAGACCCCTTCCCCTGCCTTTCCTTCATTTGGAGCAGCTCAGCACATATCTGTTAAGTGCATAATGCCATTCCACTGTGGAAATATGGTTTGGAAAGAAAAAAATTACAACTAAAATAGTTTTATGGTCCTTTGGTGTCTGTTTTAGAGAAGGAAATGGCAACCCACTCCAGTATTCTTGCCTGGAGAATCCCATGGACAGAGGAGCCTGGTGGTCTACAGTCCACGGGGTCACAAAGAGTCGGACAGTGTCTGTTTAGTCTGTACTTCTACCTCACTTTGTTCAAATATATCACTGTGAGGGATATGGGGTTTATCTGTGTGGAAAAAAGGTCTAGGTATGTATATAAGCAGTGAATAGAATAAGACATCTTTTTATGTAACTTGCTAGGGTAGAGTAAGGAGGGAATCATTGACCGGCTTGGACCCTCAAGGGGAGGATCAACGTAGTGAAGGAAAAGTTTGAATCTGGGAAGGGGTCTTTGGATCAAGCACTGGCCGCAGAGAGATGTTGGGTCATTAGCCACAGCACTGAAGTGGAATTTAAAGTGTATTAAATACAGAGATGTATATGTACAGAGAGCTGGTCACCATGGGTATGAGCCAAGCTTTGATACGGTTATATATATGCAGGGATTGAATGGGTCTAATAGGGAAATTTCCAGAAAACTGGAGGAAAAGAAGAGCACTCTCCATCACTGACACGATCAGTCCTTGACTTCCCAAGTGGTAGGTACTGGTGTTTTCCATCAAGCCCATGCTCCTGGTGAAATTCTGACCAAGACTTGGCAGAGCAATTGTAGGGTCAGCCCCTCTATTGAGTGGAGCCTAGAATTAGCCTTGTTGCATTTAGCCCATTAGTCAGGGGGCCTGGAAGTCCTTCATGGCCCCATGTGCTCTCTGCATTGCTGATTTCCTATTATTCCTGATACATGGATCCATTCCAGCTGGGTTTCTTGTTGTTATACTGACCCACTCAGTACACTTTCTTTGATAGGAATTCCAGCCTAAGTCAAGCCTGGGCTCACCACACTGATTTGGGTACCCTTCAATGTTCCTCTTGGAGCAGTTGGGGTTTTTCTTTCATATCCCATCAGTCTGCACTGCTGAGGTCCCAGAATGTCTTAAGATATGTCTGTCCAACCATGAGTACCACATGCTGAAAGCCTTAGAGAGCAGCCAGGTTTTGGCTAGAACCTTAAAGCTCTGCTTTCTTAGAATCCTGTGTGTCTAGAGGAGGACTGTTTCATAGAGCGGGGTCAACCACATGGGGCAGGGGTGGGGGGTGGTGGTGGTGGGGAATGACAAAGAATGCAGCCCAGGTTCAGCCCTGGCAGGTGTCCAGGACCCAGTTTAGTCGTTCTGGCGGCTTGTGGATCTGCCCTAATGCTGCTGTGGCCACTATAACTGAGAGTGAATTTGACTTAAGCTTATTTCCTTTCTAGTTCCTGGCCCCACACATGTTGAATCCATGGTGCTGTCTCCCTATTAGTGTGTCCCTCATCTTGCCCCTGTTGTGGCTCTTTTCCAGGAATTTTTGATCTCTCTCCAAGGACTAGAAGGCATTTCCAAGAGCTGCAGTCTAATTCTGAGGGCAATTGGCTTCCAAAAGTTCCCTGTATCTCCCAGAGCAGGGTCGACCACAATTCCAGGACCTTGGGGACAGGGCTCCATCTTGTTTCTTTCTCCCCTCTAAGGTCCTATGTCAAAATGAAGTTTCACCAGAGGAGGCCATGACAAGTTACTTGATTTCCCCAGAATGTGCCATGACTAATCTGCCTCCCCAAGGAGAGGCGGTGTGACTGTTCATTATGTGTTCTGACCTTCAGAGGCACATATCCTTCCGCCCTGTCACCCACCAGTCGTCTTTGCTTTCCTCCCAGCCCTGTGGCTCTGACAAGGGCTGAGAAGAATGTCTCAGCACACAGTGTCATCTTTGCTCACAAGTTTGTTTTGTTGTCTCCAGTGGAGGGGTCTCCAGGATAGGCTTGAAATCCCCTTCCCTATGCCACCCACCATAGTCTGGCTGAATTCAGTGCTCAGTGCACACTTACGGTTGATTGAATGTGTGATAACACAAACCTGTGTGCTCACGCAGAGATTAGACAGCACCTTTCCAACCATTTCTTCATCTGACCTTTCACCACGGCTGTGGAAATCAGGAAAGCTTGACTAGAAGGCTGAACTTGGCTGGGATGCTGAGATGGCTGAGTCTTTCTTTCTGTCTTCATGTAATCTGGGACCTTCTCTTCTCTGAGTGGCCTCTCCATCTGGTTTCTGCAAGTGTACCTTTCAACAGCTAGCATGCTTTCTTACATAGCAGCAGCTCAGGGCTCCTAAAAGTGCAAAAGTAGTCATCAGGCATTCTTAAAGTCTATGATCAGAATTGGCACATCGTAATAATGTATTCTAGGCCTCCCTGGTGGCTCAGTGGTAAGGAATCCACCTGCCAATACAGGAGACATGGGTTCAATCCCTGGGTTGGGAATCTCCTGGAGGAGGGCATGGTTCAGTATTCTTGCCTAGAGAATCCCACTGAGAGAGGAGCCTGGTGGGCTACAGTACATGGGGTTGCAAAGAGTCGGACATGACTGAGTGAGCAAGCAACAACAAAAATACTGCATTCTACCCATAAAAGTAAGTTATAGACCAAGCCAGATCTAATGTGGGAGGAGGCTATATCAGGGCATGAATACTGGGATTACTGGGGTGGGGGGTCTTCTTATCTTTGAAGACTAGTTACTATGATTTTGTAATCATTTTCTTAGATATGATGCTCTCAGTGCTGTGTTTCTCTCATAATTTCCTAGCTAGTGAGAAGAATGACCAGGTAATTAAAGCAGCAACATAAAGCTCTCCCTCCTAGATAATCCTAGAGTTTATAGGGAGGTACTAATACTTCACGAAAAGATTCCCTTAAATAAAAGAAGTGCTCTGAAGTCCTTTGGATAAAGATAAATGTGACCCTGGACATGTATTGCCTTTTAGCCTTAATGAATAAGCCATGTTGCCTCTTGTAGACAGCATGTTTGAATGCATAGTCAGAGATAAGACAATGGCAAATGAGGATCTGCCTATGCCTGTTTTTATTAACCTCCAGTTAGCCCCAAAACAATGACTGTTGGAGGCAAAATTATAAGAGCAGAGGCATTTCAGTGAGACAGGCCTGGGTTTGGTTCCTTGTATTATCACTTACCAGCTATGGGAGTGATAGGCCCTACTTCAGAGTAGGAGTTTAATAAACATTAGATTTTCTTTTAATCAGATAATTTTGTATATTAACATAAACAACAACATTTAGAGATACCATACAATAAGTCAGGCAATGTTTTAGTTGCCAAGAATACTTGGAGGATGCAGGGGGTGAAGGAGAGGGAGAAGTAGAAGATTACTCATTTGTCTATTTGTAGCTTCAGGAAGCCAGATAGATGGTGAAGTCATTCACTGTATTAAGGAATACAGCAGGAGGAGGCAGTTTCCCCCCTCTTGCAGAACTTCTTATTACACCATCTCTGAAGCTTTGGAGCTTTTCCTTTGAGCTCACATTTCTAGTATAGAAGTATATAAGTCAATCTTCACTGGGTGTGAGGCTCACATTACACATGAACAAAAATAAACCACTGTTTTTGGAAGTCACTGAGATTTTGGGCTGTTACCATGGTCTTACCCAGTGAAAGCTGACTAATACAGAAATTGGTACCAGAAGTGGGGTGTTACCATAACAAAGCAAAATGAAACAAAAACAACCAAATTATGTAGCACTGGCTTCAGAGTCAAGCAGTGGGCAGGGAGGGAACTATTATTGAAGTTGACAACAAAGTGACTCATGTTAGGCTGTGGCTAAACACTTTGGTAAAACCATTTCCTGAGATAACTTGGAAGATAATTTACCTAACAAAGGTGCGGCTCTAGGTGAAGCTTTAGGCAAACAGAATGAGGCCTGTGGGCTTGTTTGTTCTTGGTTGTATGTGACAAGGTATTATAAGAAAGAGATGAGTTCAGAAGTAATTGTCCAGTTTTCAAGCATGAATAAAAGGGAAAAGAGAGAATTCAGAACTTTCAGGCATTGTAGGATGCAAGTGATTCTCCTATACAAGCTATAAAAGTTAAACTGAAAAATATGTTGAACAACAAAAGCTAATTATATTATGGCCCCAAGCAAAGTCCAAATCAAGGGTGTAGCCTCCACACCCTTTGTTAAAACCTGTAAATGAATTAAGGTGATGCTGAGTAAATAATTTAAATTAGACAAAATGGTTCAAGGAAAGGAAGTGTTTGCTCTCTCATGAACACATGATAAGTTTGAAGCACCTCTAATTAATTCTAGAACAAGAAGCATATCTTCAAAGGAATTCTGGGTGTGGCTGTTGGCACATAATGTTGGTTGGTGAAGAGCCAAATGAGGGTTTGAGAGATTTTTACTCCCAAAACAGCCACCAGCATGAATTAAGAGATTGTAACTGTTACATACATAACTAAATTTAAGGCCCCCAAATTTCTGCCATTCAGTTCCCAAGGATAGAATATCCCCTAATGTTCTCTATAGATATATCCAAAGTGGACAATGGCAAAGGGAGAAATTATCAAATTATGAAGGCAAGAGCCATGGAGAGCAATGACTGCACCCAGGGAGCAGACCTGGTATCTAATCGAAGAATATTTCTTACACTAGGTTATGGATTTGACAGAATTTGCCCATCTATATTTCAGAATTGCCATGGACCAGTGATCACCTGCTGCTTCTCCTTTACAAATGGAGAGTTCATTACAGTTATTCTGGCCTTGTTCTACCAACGCATGTTGAATTTGGAGAAAGAAAAGGTAACTGTCTTTTGGTTTGATTTGGTTTTGGTTCATGGCTCTCTGGATCAAGAGAAGCCACAGTTTGACCACCTTTAATGTAGAGACTTTCCATTTACTATCATATCCCATTGGACTTTTGGCCTTCTCATTTGGGGAGTGGTATATATTGTGTGTAGAAGGGAGGGAGCAAATATTTATGAACAAGATACTTATCGTGGAATATTGTATCATTGTTTCCAACATTTGCTTCCTATTTTCCAAGAAGATTATATATCCCTGCCTCTTATGGTGTGATTTGAAGAGCTTCCCTATGGGATGAGTATAGTTCTCTGCCCCATTTTCCACTTGGTTATGCAATTTCTCAGATTAATGAAATATGAGCAAAATTTTCACATGCCATGAGTGAACAGAAGTTTTCAGAACCACTGTGCTTTTCCAGTAGCTCTCTTGACCTTTTTTCTTTGCCATGATAACAGTATAGAGAATGCTTTTTCCAGTCTGATCTCCAGGATAGGAAGACCATACGCAGAATGAAGTCAATCAACAGTCCACGGGTAACATGAGTAAGGAATAAGTTCAATAGGATATTATGTTTCTGTTGTAAGAAATCTTGGAAATTTGAGGATTTTTGTATTTGTAGGCTTACTGAAGTCACAAAGCTGACTGATACATCTGGTATCAGGGCGCAGCATGATCATGTCCCAGGCCTCTGGGTTACATCCTCAGAATTTCACTAAGCAGTTTTTATCTGATTATAAATCATAACTTACCTTCACTGTTCAGAAGCTCAAGAAAGTGATGTTATTTTTCTGAAGGAAACAGTCATAATCTGTAGTACACGGGATATGTAGTACACTGGATATGTATGTACACGGGATATGTATTGCAGTTCAATGCATTAATGCACAATAATGTACAGCAGTACAAGAAATACAAAGTAAAATGAGAGTAGTATTAATAGAATAATATAAAAATCTTATTTCACATATGTATGAATGCACAGATGTATCTATCTATTTCACATATTAACTATAGAACACATGAGAACTACACATGTGCATGCTGAATTGCTAAGCCATGTTTAACTCTTTGTGACCATGTGGACTGCAGCCCTCCAGGTTCCTCTGTCCATGGAATTTTCCCAGTCAGGAATACTGGAATGGGTTGCCTTTTCCTTCTCCAGAGGATCTTCTTGATCCAGGGATCAAACCTGCATCTTCTGTATTGACAGGCAGATTCTCTACCGCTGAGCCACTAGGGAAGCCCATTGTCTAATATATAATCTTAATCAAATATCTCTAACTGTCTCAAAAATGCCTTTTGTGGCAAAAGAAAAAAAATCTGCTCCAAGATCTAATCTATGATCATGCATTGTATTTAGTTTTCATGCCTCTTTATTGTCTCAAACTGGAACAGTTAGCTTCCTCAGTCTTTATTTTCCTCCTTTTATAATCTGACATTCTTGAAGAGTGCAGGTCAGTTTTGTACACTATTCCTCAATTTGGTGTGACTTTTTTCACAATCAGGTTCAAATTATGCATTTTTGTCATGAACATCAGAAAAATAAAATATAGTGTTCTTATCATTATATTATATCAGCCAAAGGATGTAGATTTGTCCCATTACTATGGATGTTAAGGTCTTCCCTGGTGGCTCAGTCAGTAAAGAGCCTGCCTGCAATGTGGGAGACCCGGCTTCCAATCCCTGGGTTGGGAAGACGCCCTGGAGAAGGAAATGGCAACCCACTCCAGTGTTCTTGCCTGGAAAATTCCATGGACAGAGGAGCCTGGTGGGCTACAATCCATGGGGTCACAAAGAGTCTGACATGACTGAGTGACTACACTTTCACTTTATGGATGTTAACTTAGGTCACTTGGCTAAGGTGATATCTGCAGGATACTTCATATATAGTTACTCTTTTTTGCTTTGAAATTAGAGGATGTTTTGTGGGAAGATAGTTTGAGACAAAGTAGATACCATGTTTCTTATCAAAGTTTTGTTAGTTTTAGCATATACTGATAACTCTTGCTTGAGTAACTTAGTACTTTGGTTAGCAAACAGTTATATCTAATTTTATGACTTTTTATTCATTGATCAACAACAAATTCATTGTTGAAATTCTACCTAAGGAAGAACTTTCCATTCTTTTCAATTTTCATATTTAATTAAATTCATTAATTAACATATTTCCCTTATACATTATTTTTATAAACTTAAAACTGTCCCATGCTGAGATTAATTAATTTAAGCATGAGTTCATGGACTCTTACTTTATTTCATGGGTGATAACCCATTGTTACTGTTTTTCAGTTGCTAAGTCATGTTCAACTCTTTTCAACCCCATGGACTGCAGCATGTGAGGCTCCTCTGTCCTCCACTATCTCCCAGAGTTTGCTCAAATTCATGTCCATTGAGTCAGTGATGTTATCTAACCATTTTCACTCTCTGTTGCCCCCTTCTCCGTTTGCCTTCAGTCTTTTCTGGCATCAGGGTATTTTACAAGGAATAGGCTCTTTGCATCAAGTGGCCAAAGTATTGGAGCTTTAGCTTCAGCATCAGTCCTTCCAATGATTAGTCAGGGTTGATTTCCTTTAGGACTGACTGGTTTGATCTCCTTGCTGTCCAAGGGACTCTCAAGAATCTTCTCCAGAACCACAATTTGAAAGTATCAGTTTTTCAGGGCTCAGCCCTCTTTATGGACCAACTCTCACATCAGTACATGACTACTGGAAAAACCATAGCTTTTACTATATGGACTTTTGTCAGCAAAGTGATGTCTCTGCTTTTTAATATGCTGTCTAGGTTTCTGTTAACTTTTCTCCTAAGCAAGCATCTTTTAATTTCATGGCTGCAGTTACCATCTGCAATGTTTTTGGAGTCCAAGAAGATAAAATCTGTCACTGCTTCCTCTTTTTCACCTTCTATTTGCCATGAAATGATGGGACCAGATGACACGATCTTAATTTTTTGAATATTGAGTTTTAAGCCAACTTTTCCACTCTCCTCTTTCACTTTCATCAAGAGGCTCTTTAGTCCCTCTTCACTTTCTGCCATCAGAGTGGTATCATGTGCATATCTGAGGTTGTTGATATTTCTCCCAGCAATCTAGATTCCAGCTTGTGATTCATCCAGCCTGGCATTTCTCATGATGTACTCTGCATATAAGTTAAATAAGCAGGGCGACAATATACACCTTTCCCATTTTTGAAGCAGTTAGTTGTTTCATGTCCAGTTCTACTTATTGCTTCTTGACCCACATATAGGCTTCTCAGGAGGCAGGGAGGGTGGTCTGCTATTCTCATCTCTTTAGGAATTTTTCCAGTTTGTTGTGATCCATACAAAGGGTTTAGCATAGTCAATGAAGCAGAAGAATAATCTATTACCATCATTTATTCAGATTCTCAAACTATCCTCGACTTGGCCAGTGGGAGTTACTTCAATACGGGTTCTTTGTCCTTTTGAAACTCTCCTATCAGTCTTTGAGCACTTCATATTGTTTGAGATGAGACAATATTCCAAGCACATCTTAGGCTTTTCCAGTTTCAACCCTGAAACCAGCCATTTTTCTAAGGATTTCCGGTTCCTTCTAGTGGGGAATCGTATTTGGAAACTAAGATCTGGATGCTAGGCTGTCTTTTTGCTCCCAAAGAAGATGTCTAACATTTTGGTGTTTCTCTTTGCATTTTCCCCTATATATTAGTTTTACAAACTTGAAATTCATCCATCCTGAAATTCTTGTTCCTGATTTTCATAACAGCATAACATGAATATTTTCTGGTTATTCCAAACATCTTTGTAGATGCTTAAAAAGTTTTCATGAATGCTGCTGCTGCTACTGCTGCTAAGTCACTTCAGTTGTGTCTGACTCTATGTGACCCCATAGACGGCAGCCCACCAGGCTCCCCCGTCGCTGGGATTCTCCAGGCAAGAATGCTGGAGTGGGTTGCCATTTCCTCCTCCAATGCATGAAAGTGAAAAGTGAAAGTGATGTTGCTCAGTCGTGTCCGACTCGTAGTGACCCCATGGACTGCAGCCTACCAGGCTCCTCCGTCCAGGGGATTTTCCAGGCAGGAGCACTGGAGTGGGGTGCCACTGCCTTCTCCTTTCATGAATAGTTAATGCCAAAAGTTACTTTTGCATTTGGTATCATTGGAAAATTAAGTTATTCCCAATTTACTTTTGTAAATCACAGTAAGTGATAGTAATAATGGATACATTTATTTTTAAGATGCTTTCCCAAGCCATCTCTATCTTAATTCTCACAATAGTCCTATGATGCCCTTTTACAGCGGAAGGTCGTGGCTCAGAGATATTCCGTGATCCTAAGCTCAGTGGAGCTGGAATGAAGCCTAGATCCTCTGGTTTGCACGCATTGTTGGTCACCTGCTTAAGTGTATGCATTCATCTTCCAGACTTAAGTCTAAGCTACTAGATGGCAGAGGCTGTGTTTTAATGAGCATTGTGTCCCCACAGCTCCGTATACCACTATTCCGTATGCCACTATAGAAGTTTAACACTTGCTTCAGGAAAGTCTGAAAAGTCTTTGACCCAAGCAAATTCTTGGGAAGCTATTCCACTGGGAGTTAGCTATTAAAGCACATCTCCCTCCTTTTTGGACACTGGTGACCAGATGTCTTAATTATTGCAGTTCTTTGCAGGGAATGTCATCAGTGAGGGAGGAAGAGACGAGCAATCTGTTTGGATAGGGAGGGGTAAATCCAATATATTTGCCAGCTGCATTTGCTATCCTAGCAGTAAAACACACCATCCCACACTGCCTTCAACCTCAACAGGAGACAGAGGACATGGTGATAAACTATCCCGTGGTAAGGATCCTTATCTGCAGCAGATTAAGAGGCCCTTAGATCACACGGGGACAAATGTGTAGTTAATGATATTGTTCATATTAGGAACTGGTTCAGCCGAAAACTAAAAGCACAAAATCCAAAATCCCTCCATCCTTAGTCACTTCCTTGCAGACTTCCGGACCAAGAGGCTTTTTGATGTTGATTGTCTCCTTGTAGCTTTCAGTTGAGGATGAGCCAAATTGCAGCACTTGTGCTAATTATCCCTCTCCTGAGATTGCAAATTCCTGGTTAATAGGGGAATCAGTCCAACCTACTTACTGAGGTTTCAAGGTGGCAGCTCTGTGCTGGGGACCTGGGCCAGTACAGACCTCAGCTGCCAAGAGGCCACTGGCATGAATATTTCCACCTGAAGCCATTTAACCAGGGGAGTGAAGGACCTCAAGGCTTTGAAGAAAGAGTAGGAATAATAGGTGCTCCTGTAAGCAAAGAGAAACCATTTCCTCCCCTGGATCCCCTAGCTCATTCACGGCTTTGCCATCTTCCACCTTACTTTTCCATACAGACCCCCAACCTGTAAGTATCCATCAAAACCTGTTGCTTGTGCTGTTTAAGTGTTTCTTCTCTCTCACTTCACCTGTCCTCATTGCACCTAGTTCATTCAGCTGTTAGCATCATTCAGGTGGTAAGAAGTAGAACTGATACTTGAATTCAGAATTTAGGTGCCAAGTCTTTTATCCTTTGCAGTCTGGTGTGTGTCTAATTGCAACAAAATTCTAGTAGGATTTAATATTTTATAGAAAATACTGAATCGAAAAGTTTTTCACAAGCCACATTCTAGCTGAGAAGGCTTAAGGAGCAACCCTTATCCCCCTAATTATGGTTAGATTTGTTTTGCTATCATTGGTAAGTTTTCTGAAGGATATCATAGCAAAGTGAGAAAGGATCTGGTACTGGATCTTCTCTGCTCCTCCAGACTTTCCACCAGTCTCCATCCAGCTCTGTGCCCCGGGAGGCTCTCTCTGCCCTGCCTTGCCCAGACTCTCTTACTCTCTGGCTGTGGCTGGGTTTGGTCAATAGAAAGTACCAGCAGGAGCAAAGAGCACGGGGCTTGGCCTTTCTCCGCCAGGGAACTGTGGGTGGCTTTATCTCTTTCTGAAGGTTGCAGCTCCTATCAGGTGATCCTCTGACAGTTCTTGCTCCCTCTTCTGGCTCCCTTGACCTCTCCCCCTCCACTTGTCCTTTCAGACCTGCCCACACCTCTATAAATAGTCCCTCCATTAAATTCTCCTTTGTTACCTGTTTGAGTAGGCCATCTCTCTCTCTCTCTTGTTTTTTTTTTTTTTTTTTTTTTTTGCCTGGACCCTAATTGATGTAGGGGTTTGGATTACCCATATCTAGTCATGAGAACTAGAAATGTGTGGACAAGGATTATTTGTGGCATGCTTGATTCTGATCAAGTTCTGAGCCCTTAATATAGAGGTTAAGAACTTTGGCCATGCAAAATAACAATCTTGCTTACGATATTAATAGTAGCAAGCTTTGATTCTACTTTTAGCACATGCCAGGCACAGTTCTAATCATTTAATATGTATTAGCTCTTTTTATCCTCACAACAAGCTTATAAGATAGGTACTATTTTTATCACTATTTCCTAGATGAGGAAACAGAAGTATAGAAAAGTGAAGAATCCTGCTTAAGGCCCTGAACCTTAGCGTGTCAATCAAAATCAGGCAATCAGTTTCCAGAGTCCTTAATTTCTACACTAGACTTCTCCAAACAGCCAGGAAGTCAGTGTCAATGGACACATAATGAGATTGCATTTAATTGCCAAAATTATAGAATCATCTGAACATAACTTTTGAAGGAAATATCCATCATGTTGAAAAACTATTTTTAAGTTTGGGATTTCTAACGTAAATGCTAACACCCAGTAGTGCCATTTTTAGAAACGTCATTTACTTAGGCAGATGGAAACGGACATTGTTCTTAGGTTTAAATGTTCAACACTATCTAGGCAGCACAAGGCTGTGGAAAGGACTCAGAAGACGTGGGTGGCCCCATTCATTAGCTGGATGACCTTGAGCCAGTCACTCATGCTCTTGGAAACCAGCTTCCCTTTCTCAGGTTGACAAGGGCTCTAGCCCATCCCCTCCT
Source organism: Cervus elaphus (assembly GCF_910594005.1). NCBI lineage: Eukaryota > Metazoa > Chordata > Mammalia > Artiodactyla > Cervidae > Cervus > Cervus elaphus. The sequence continues at coordinate 50,117,499 of NC_057815.1, forward strand.
CTGATGGACATGTTCCCTATGTTGTTGTCCGTAATGTGACTACCATCAACCCTAACATCAACAATTGATATCTGCTTCCTGTTTTGGCTTATAATGCCTAGATATGTGTTATTTATATATTTCGAACAAGGAGACGTTCCCCTTTGGCTTAAATATTTATGGGAATTAGAGACTTGTTTCCACCTCAGGGACTCAGTCTCAAAGGCTGGCCTGACCACTTGCAATGCAGTTAAAAGCCCCTGTAGGGAGTCCAGGTGGAGATGGTGTTATAGTCATTACAGTGGAGGAAGAGAATGGAGAAAGTTTAGGAGGTAGGAAGTGACAGTTTGAAAGATACAAAGGATGCTTTAGGATGAAGTCTCTAGGAGACACCCTTGAAACAAGCATCTGTTACCTGTGACAGGTTTCATGATGGCTTGGCTCGAAGCTCTCTGAACCTTCTCCTCCTTTACCCTTCCATACATTTGTTCATGCCATGCGGTCCGTATAAAAGGACCTCACCTGCCCAGTGAAACCCTCAAGGACAGGTGAAACCTCTGAGACCTCATGAATTCAACCAGAGGTAATGTTTCTCCCTCCTGCCAGAATTCTGTGTTGTTCTGTTTGGACCGCATTCATGGCACTCCTGTTAGGCTGTGTGCCATCATTATTTGTATAGCTACTGAGTCTCCCTGACTAGATGTGAACTCTTTGTGTATTATTTACATCTGTATGTCTGAGTGCATGAAACTGGCTGTATAATTTTTGCCAGGTAGATGGCAGGGAGGGGGGCGGGGTCTACAAAGCCCATTTCTAATGCTAATTGTGTTTACCCACACACACATGCTCAAACATACCATCTGCACATTCATACATACAAGTCTGGCATTTAAAATACCTGGGATGGTATGCCCATCAGTGGGCCTTTGTAATCCAGAGCTTAATCTTAGTTCTCAGCCCTAAGAGATACTGGGAGATGTCTTGGCAAACAGTAGAGGATAGGGTACACTTTTACTCATAAACCTGTGTGTGACACTTTCATCTTCAATCCATATTAGCTTTCAGGCCCACTGGTAATGCCATCCACTGTCAAAGGTAGCAGCCAGTCCCAAATGCTGCTGTCTCCTCGAATCATGATAATTACCAGATTTGCATAACACCCTTGCTTGCCAGCTACCATTCAGCGTACCTGCCTCCTTGGTTGGACTGACCATGTCCAGAGTAAAAATGGTCAGACGCTTTTAAAAATGGTGATTCTTCCTGCTCTGTAGAAATAGAAAAATTAACATAAGCCAAAGAAACTTTGGAATTGTTGGGAGCCGAGAACTGAGGATTGCTTTTTTGCCTCGTTAGCAGAAATGAGCCTCCGAGTTATCTTTTCTGGCTCCACTCTGGGGAACAGGAGCCAGCACCTGACAACCTTATAACTGAGAGAAAAAAGGGTGGAATGTTTGTGTGAGTCTTGGTGGTACACTCAGCCTACACCTGGCAACTCATCTGTGCTTGATAAGCACAGAATTTTTGGTTAAAAGCAATCAATCTCTTCATTTAAATAAATTGTTACCTTTTCTGTTTTGGAAAAATTCATAAAGAGGAAAATAATGTGCACATCTTGGAGGGAAAGATTAATTTGGAGACTAACCTTACGACGGGAGACCCCTCTCTGGGCCCAGGATGGACAGGCGCAGTGGAGGGAGTCATGTGTCAGATTAGTGACGATCAGGGCTGGACTTTGTGGGCTAACTGCAGAGTCTAGGGAGGTTCTGGAATCTGGCAGGAAGCCCAGGCCAGGGGTGGGGCACTGGGAAAGCTGCAGTGGCCTGAGCAAGCTGATCTGCCTCTGTACCTGGGCCCTTACTGGTGCGATGATTAGGATAGATTCAGGTTCCCCATGGGACCATCAGCTCCAGGAGGGTGGGACAATATAATTCAACTTGTATTTCTATTTCAGAACCTAGCACAGATGGGGAACGCAGTCCATCCACCATGACGACTAGTGTGCTAAATGAATCTGCCTCCAAATCAGATCCCTACCTTGAGGGATCTGCTCAGCCCTCATCATGTCCCAGTGCCCTCCCCTCCTCAGCTTGAGCCTAGCATCCTCTCTCCGCTGATCCATAGGAGCTGGGACCCATGGGGACCTAACTCGACCTTGTTCAGCCTGGTATTGGAGTGTGGAAGGGCACAGGGCAGGGACTTGTGAATTGAGGGCTGGGAGTCACTGTGGGGGCCTCTCTGAGAGCGACTCACAGAGGGCCGCAGCCCCTCCTCTTGACACCTCTTCATCTGCACCAGGAGGTTTTTTTTTCCTTGGAGCCCTCAAATGCTTGAAGAGGGATGGGTGTGGTGCAGGACTGCGCTTGCCAAGCCAGCTCCTCGGGTCCTGTAAAAGGTGCTGCAGAGGGCCTCTCCCTTCCCTCTGGCCCTCAGGTGCAAGATCAGAGGATCTGACAGTCATCTATTTATCAGGCGGCTTTCTGCCTTTAAAGGGGGAGCTGGGTGGCATGTACATGGATCTCTGAAAGGCAGGAATCTGCAAGCCATGGGCAGCTTCGGCCAAGCTGTTATCCTCTGGCCCCATCCTCTTGTGATCTGTGAGCTGGGGGCTGCCTTCCCACCCCCAAGGCTGCTAACTTGAAATGGGAACGCTCCACCCTGGAGACTCAGCTGGCCAAAGGTGGTTCTTCCTGAGTTTTATAAACAGCTTCCGCCTTCCCACTTAAGTCTTTGTGATCAAGAAAGAGAATTCTGGCCATTTGTGACTTCAAATTCAAATAATAATACTAATAATAGTGATTATGCTAACATTTATTGAGAGCTCACGCTCTGTGCCAAGCATGGAGTTGATTGTTAACTCATTCCTTTCAACTCAGGAGGAACACATTATTTATTAAGCTTGTTTTCAGATGAGGAAAAGAGGCTCAGATCACAGCTTGCCCTCAGTCACCCAGCTACTCATGAACAGAGCCAGAACTGAAAGCCCAGGAGTCAGGGCCCACACAGTTAAGCTGCTCTCTTCTGCCCCTTGCATGAAGCTTTTTGACCTCGGGACTTTGTCTTTCCTTGTTTCTAGAGATGTCAGCTTGTGGAGTGCCTTGATGTCTCTGTGTGGGGCTGGTCCTACCTACAAGTCAGGTCTCAGCATAAGTGTGACCGCTCAGATTCATGGGATGATACCTATTTATTCTCTCAGAGTTCTGGAGGCCACACTCTGTATAGACGCTGGGGGAGGAATCTGTTCCACGCCTCTCTCCTTCCTTCTGGCAGCTGGGTCCATCTTGGTTGTGAACATAGCCCTCCAGTCTCTGTATCCATCTTCACATGACTGTCACCTCTATGTATCTGTCTCCTCTGCTGACTCAAACATCCTTCTGCCATTAGCTTATAAAGACACTTCACTGAATTCAAGTTTCACCTAGACCATGCAGGGTGACCTTTCCATGTCAAGATCCTTAACTTCGTACATGTGCAAAGACCCTTTTCCCAAATAAGGTTGTATTCACAGGTTCTGGGCATTACGGCATGGAAATAGCATTCAACCTATATGTCATCTAATGCAGAGTAGATCCCACTGGCCCCTCCATCTCATTACCCTGTTTCTTTCCCATATAGTATTTTTTACTATCTTAGAGTCTTCTTTTCCTTTATGTGTTTCCAACCAGGGTGCTTCTAGCATCTGGAGAAGGGCATATCGTCACCATGCATGAACAAGTCTTTCATTACAGCACACTTGTCATTGCCCATTCCTGGCCCAACCTGAATGCCAGAGTGAGGGTGAGGTGGGGAGGGAGAATCTTTATGACAGCCAAACATTCCCCCACTGCCCTTCTCCCTATAGCCCGCAGACATGAGATGTCCCACCTGGCCAGCAATACCAACCCAAGGTCAGAACCACCAATCCATGTGTTTATCATCTGTCTCCTTTCACAGGAACGAGAGCCCCTATTGTAGGAACCTTTTCTGTCTTGCTTGTGCTTCTGCAGTCACCTTGGGTCTGTGGTCATTCTCGCAAGCCTCCTCCCAAGTCACTGCTACAGAATTAAAGGTTGAGCATCAGGTCAGTGTTTTGTGATATTGCCATCTAGCTAAGATGCAGTTTCTCCACCCCTGCTGGCCACCAAAGCAGGTAAGTCATTCTACCTCTGTGATCCTCAGAAACCTCATCTATAAATCAGAGATGATGCTTGGTGGATGTCTCAGCAACTGGGGCCTTTGGCAGATAGTAGTTATGCCATCAAAGCTTATTTTCTTTCCCTTGCCTTTGATAAGGGAAAGAGAGAGTGTCTTCCACCTCCTGGGCCTCAAAGACATCCCCAGTTCATTTGGAGGGGGTGGTGGCAGGGTGGGATGGAGGGATGTAAGCCAGGCCTACAGGTACAGACACATGTATGAAAAGAGGTTAGATTGGTGCAGAAAGGAGAAGGAACTATCACCCAGTGGCTAGACTGAAGTTTTGGAATCAGGAATCCCAAATGTGACCTTGGGCAAGGTTTCTGTAAAACAGAGAAAATAAATAACTTGCCCAAGGTCATACAGCTGGACATGACAGAGCTGGGAATTGACACAGCACAAGTTTATGCTTTTTCTATCACACCATTCTGCTCCCTGACAGAGTCTCTCAGGAACAATTGCTGCTATAGGCCCCAAGGCTGGAAAAACAGCCAAGAATGGTTTTGCTCTGCCCAGTGTATGACTTATTTGAAGGAATGCTCTGTTTTTTATTTTTATTTTTTGATACGTTAGGAAGCAGAGGCACAGATGATAGAAATCAATATGCACTCCCCAGGCTGTATATGAATCGGCTATGATAATCAGCTGGGAACACAGGATCGCGCCCCCCGCCCCGGCCCACCATGATCACCATCGTACAGACACCATCTCAGCTTGGGCCAGCTTGGGAAGTCAGCATGGGGCTGGACAACCACAGAAAAATCAACGCAGCTGAGCACAAGTTGTGGGCAGGTAATCGAGAGGTGATTGTGCAGGGATCATCGCCTCCATTTAGGTGTCAATTGTATAATTTCCAGCTGTTCCTCAGCTCAACAGCTGGAGTTCAATATGCTCAGGGCTTATCTGGAGGCCCCCAGCCAGGGAGCTCAATATTAAGCTGGCTTCCAGGACCTAGGAAAAGTAGCTACTATTGCAGCAAACCACAGAGGAGAGGCCTCTTTTTTCCATCCACTTAAGCAATGGCGGCTCTTTGGGAGCAATATTGGTGCTGCTTATAAATGGCTGGCCTGAAACAGAAGGGAGCTAGGGAGCAGATGATATCCTGACACAAAGATACAAAGTGTGTTAATCCCTTTACAGGGATAATTTCATTTTGTCCTGGCCTGTGGTGCAGTGGTAGTGTTATTTTTTTCCATATTGCACAAAGAAGATACATAGTTTGTCCTATGTCAAGCAAGGCGTAATTTGTAGAACTGGTCACTGAAGCCAGATCTGTTGATTTTGGATCCTAAGCTAGGTATCTCCTTGTAATCAGAGCCCGTCTCCAAGGGCTCCATTGTCTTTTGGAAATGTCACTGCCATGAGATCAGATTCTGCCACTTAGAGATCAGAGATACCAGAGGGCTGATGGGAGTGCTCAGCTAGGCCTCGAGCAAAAGTCAAATGTGAGCAGAAAGGAAATGTCACTTAGAACACAAGGATAATGTCTTCTCTTATGGGGTCGAAAAGCATCATCACTGGAGTCAGTAGGAGATGGAAGACAGTGGCTTTTAGTCTTCATCCCATATTTGCTTCTTGTTTTCATTCTCTGCCTCCTTCTGCAAAACCACAATGCACCCTTCCCTTATTCTCTCTTCTTCCCACCACTTAATTATCTTGCCTGGTGACAGAAAATACTGAAGCCACACCATGTGTCCCTGAGCCCAGGCCAGGCCTTACTAATTAATCACAACAATCTTTCCCAGAAAGCCCAGAAATTGCCCTAGAATTCTTCTTAAACAGAACTCGAGGAATTTATTTCTAATAGTTGTTGGCCCATAAGCTGAAACCTACTTGGATGCCTGGGTTATTCATTCACTTGCTCATTGATATTTATGAATCTTTGTGAAGAATGTACTATGTAATTGTACATTGTACATTTGTAATTGTACAATCTGGGGATTCAGAAGCAAACAGAAGTCTGCAGTCTTGGAACATATATTCAAGGGATGTAGCCCAATCTCTTCAAGTTACAGATGGTAAAAAAACATACAAGGAGAGCAAAGGGACTTGACCTTGGATTCCTGTTGAGGCACATGTTGCAGGGCTTGGGATGATGGAGAGTATTGTGGGTGATAGAAGGGATGAGCCTGGGCCTCCAGCATGTCATTCCTGACTGCAAGGCCTCCTGGGTTCATGGCTCTGGAAAGGTAAGTCTGGTGACCAGAACCAGGGATAAGGGCATCTGGGCTGGGGTATCTGGGTTCCACTGAGGACTCTGCCATTAACTTGATGAGCCCTTGGAGCTCTCTGGGCCTTGCTTCACTTTAGTTCATAGAACTGTCACTGAGCTTCCACTATGGGCCTACCACTGGGCTAGGCATTTGGGACAAAAAGACAAAAGGATGTGCACAGTGAGAAGAGGTGTTCGATTAGGAAACAGATACTTTTCAGTCTCAAGTTTCTCTTCTGTAAAAGAGGATTGGACTATCTATCCCTGAGGCTACTTTCATCTCTGATATTTTATACCAGGTAGGGCAGTCATCTCAGGAACATGACTCCTGACTCTGGCCAGGGAACCAGGCCATTTCATTCTGTATCTTGGGTTTTCTTTGGTGCTGCTGACTGGGAAGGCTTGGTGGTCAGGATGGTTTGCCTGAGGGTGAATCCCATTCTCACACACCATCCTGCATGACATTGCTCAGTATCTCAAGCACTGAGATGCTTGCTCAATTTTTTCTCCAACTGACCACCCAGAGGCACATGCCTTCTAACTTACTAAATGAGAAAAAACAGAAATAGTGTGTGTGCCTTCCCTGGCCTCTCCCTGATTCCAGGTCCCCTGTAGGTGAGCTGCTGAATGTACCATTCCACCCAGAATCATTCTAGAAAGAGTGACTCAAGAAGGAGCAAATTTCACTGGTAGAATAGGGTGGCAGATATAGAACCAGAGTTTAAGCAATCCTTCAATGAGATAAAAAGCTGCTTGCTGTGCCTATGACCAAGTTATAAGGAAGAAAATTAAGGAAAACACTGTGAAAATGTGTGTATTTAGAAGGTGTGTTTAAAATATAATGCAGAAGAGCCATAAATGCATGAAAATATTAATAAGAAAGTTCAGACCAGAATAAAAAAGAAGTAAGAAAAGAGAATGGAGAGCCTATATTAGACTGTATTTCCCCAGAGGGTGGAAAAATGATGTTGAAGGTTTTCTGCTGACAAAGCTCAATAGATTGGATTTGCAAGGTTCTCTTGGAGCTAAGATATACCTCCTAAGCCATCATGCCTGTAACTTGATGAGCAATGTGCCTGCTAAAATAGTTTGGAAATGCAAACTATGAAGAGGCCCATCTAGACCTATGGGCTAGTTGCTGATTTTGTGCTAAAATATATCTTTATATTAAAATGATAGCACGTGTAAAAAAATTATATATATATATATATGTTTGTGCTCATGTATATATATATATGTGTGTATATATATATAATGTGTATATACTATATAACTAGAATCATGATCACATTATTATAGAATCTATATCTTTATCAGTCCTGTCCCACATAATAACCCAGAACAATTTCTGGCACTTAGTTGGGCCTCATTACTCACTGAACTTTTCTTAAATAAATGCAGTTGGAAACAAAGCTTCTTTTCTATAGTGCAGTGATTCCTCCTGTCCTCAGGGGGCAGCCTACTTAAAGGTTGTACAAATGTGTTTATGCTCTTCTGTCCCTATTCCAGATGTTTTTATTTCACTTGTGACTCCCTTATCTATTAACACATGGAATTCCAGAATCCACCTCTATTTTTGTGTTGATCTATTAAGGACAATAGTTGACCATTGCAAAAAATAAAAAAATGATTTTAACTTGTGACTTCAGGGGGCAAAAATTGTTTTCTACATAACAGGATTCACTGTGGAATAATATGCTTGTTACATCCTTAGAGGCTACCACCAGGTAGGAACTAGACATGTTTCCTATATGAAAAGTGGTACTCTTATTGTTAAAAGTATTATTGAACTAAGACACTGAGCTAATACTTGTTTTATCTCATTTAACTGTCACTATGAAATAATTGTTATTATTTACCTTATGCAAATATTGAAATTGAGGCTCCAAGAGGGTTGAGTAACTCACTCTAAGTTACCCAGACAGTGAGAAGCAGAGCCAAAATTCACACCCAAGGAGAGCTGTCTCCAAAGTCAATGCACTTATTCATATGGGGCACTTATCAGGAAAGTGGTAGAAATCATGGAGGCATAAAAGTCACAGATTCTGGTGGGGAGATCACCGTAGTGGTCGCCTCCCAGGGTGGCCATGCAGAGTGGAAGAGATCATGTGTGCCAAGCACCCAGACTGATGCTGGCTAACGGGAAAGACTCAAGAACAATGGCCTCCTGCCCTCTCCCTGTGAAGCAGAAAATGTGACTAATACAATGTATGAAATGCTTAGATTTTCCTTTTGAGTGAGATGCTGATATTTCTCCCAGTTTTGATGGGGCTTCATCTTCAGTGCCTATAGAAATACTCGTAGAAATGCTCCCATTAGACTTATGCCTCTGTTCATCTCACATGTTGATCCTCACGGCAGAGGTTACTATGATAGACCAACAAATAATAAAGCTGATAATAGTCAAGTGCCAAACCTCCAAACTTTGTAATACTGTACGCTTTCTGCCTGAAAGATGTCATTTCTTTCAACAGCTTTAAGTTTCTTCAAGGCAGAAAACCATTGAAGCTGCAGTGTAGCTGAACATCTGTCTTATCATGTGGGCAGATATTGGGATTAAATTAACTAGAAATGAATAGAATGATGTATGACAGGGTGCAGATGTCCCAGGCACAGTGTGATAATTTCATTGCAAAACTATGTAATGAATTCCATACATTATGGAAGTACAAATGTACCACTTTAGGTAATTGTGATGAAAAGGTATAATGTGCAGTGCATAAACAGAGTGTGTACCCAGGGGCGTTTCTCCTCTGCTATTTCTCTTTAGCCATTTCAAAATGACTTTATTTGGTTTAATGTAAGCCTATTATTATTATTAGAGCCTTATTTTTTTGGTTGGCCCCTTCAGCACTTCTTGTCTGTTTGGTATAAGAAATATTTGGAATAGAAGAATAGAATTTGGGCAGGTCAGAGCTTTGGCCTCTTGGAGACTGAGGGCTGGAGACAGCATTTAAAGAAATATTCTGTTGTGAGAACTTCAAAGCAGAAGCTGACTGTCTTTTCTCCCCTCTCTCCCACTCTCTCTCTCTCTTTTTCCCTCTCTTTCCTTTCTTCCTGATGCTGGGGAGAGTGTTTCAGCATCTCCAGCTACTCTGTGCAAGGGAATTCAGGATGATATAATGGGGAAATATGTGGATCTAAAGCCAGAAAACCAATTTTCTTCTCTTGACTCTACTCTGGAATGCTGTGTGTCCTTCGGCAAATCACTCCACCTCTCTGAGTTTCCAGTGTCTCATTTGTCAAATGCAGCTACTATACTATATCATGGTATTGTCAGGTACAAAGAGGGGAGCTTGAACATAAACTCTGAAAGGAGAGGGAGGCATCTATCTCGCTTAGTGCTTTATCCCTATTGCTTAGCTAAATGATCATACAACATGGGCCACTCATAATTTTTAAAAAATAAATATATCAGTGATTAATGTGAAGGTACCTAGCACAATGCCTGGCACAAAGAAGACCTTTAATTAATATTTCTCGAATTTCAGTTGATGTGAAGGAGTTCCCTGAACAGCTCATCACACAAAGTCAAAGGCCAAGCACCCGGCTACAGCTGAAGCCAGAGATGGCCCAGGATCTCCCAGGATTGCACAGGTCAGTAGAGGCAGGGCCAGAACCCCTTCGAGATCAGCAGCCTCCTGTTTGCTAGCTGCACCAGAGGGAGCAGGGACCGGGACAGTGGGAGCCATGGTCAGCACTCGCAAGAAGTCTGCACTCCTGAGACAAGCAATCTTCGCTAACATATTTTTGATCAAGGAACAAGAGGAAGGTTTCATTCCACGGCAAATGGCTGGCCCACACTCCTGCTTCCCAAGTGAGGGTGAGATCCCCTTGGTCACAGCTGGGGCCAGTCCCAGCCCTGCTTTCTCTCCATTTCACTGCTCTGTTCACACAGTCCCTCTCTTTCCCTTTAAGCCTCCTCTCCACCAATTATTTGCCTGGGGTGACATCAGTGGAAAAAGTGAGGAGATGGCAGTAGAGCCGAAACCCTAGCCTTCCCTGGGAGGCCAGAAAAGCCTGTTTTTAATGCTCCGATTGGTCCCTGATTTCCCCAGCTCGTTTGTGCCATGTAATGCTTTCGGCACAGTGAAGCAGGATGCCTGGGGTGACTCGAGGCCACCGGGGGCCTGGGTCTGCCTGCCCACTGGACAGATGCTCTGCTGTCTGGCCTCCTTTTCTCGCTGGGGACACCCTGAAACCAGCCCAAAGAGTGCTCCCATGGTGGGAAAGCCACGTGATAGAGCTTCTTGTGTCCCCCAAGCAAATGTTGCTCCATTAGAAGCTGCGGGTTTGGGGTTTGTCACCATATATCTTCTCTCCCCTGCTCTATTCCTCCCACCCTTCTCCTCTCCCCACAAGCTTCAGGGCTGTCTGCAGGGTCTGGATTTTCTGCCAAATTTGGATGCCTTGAAAGGAACATTGTTCGAAATAGAGACTTGAGGAAGGTGCTAATCTTCTGCTGCTTATCAAATTTGAGCAAAAAATGTTGACATCCCACTTTCCCAAGTGCTAGCTCAGCTCTTTTGTGTTCAACAGCGAGAGGGACCAGCTGTGTATCTAGTTAGGGATTAAAAACTCTACTCTGACTCCCAGCCCTTCTCACCTGGCCCTGCCAGACCCAGAGGCGAGCAGGGGTGGTGGGTGGCTTGGTTTGGGAGTCTCTTCATCCCTGAGAGCCCAGCCCCATCACAATCTAGGAGAGGCCACCCATGGATCATTTCTGCCACTGCTTTGCTTAAACTCTCAAGAGAAAAAAAAAAAAAAATGCTACTGAGAAGTCACTGCTCTAAACGTGGAGAGAGCTCTTCATTTTCTCACGATGAAAGACATATTTGGGATCATCTGGTTTTCCAAGCAGATGCCCAGTTTATCTCACTTTAAATCAACCCTTTCTGACTGGACCCTTTTCTGGATGAATTAATTGAGCGTGGCTAAAACCAAAATGCTCTCGCGGTTAAGGAGCTAGGCAAGGGGCGCTGAGTCAAGGATGTCAGCTTGAGAAGGAGGGTGGCGGCGAGTTGCTTACTTCCATTCTCATAACAGAAGGAACAGGCAGGCTCAGCCCACTGGAAATAATTTTGAATAATCTCACTCTATTACTCGAAGCGAAATTGAGTCTGTTCAAGCTACCCTAGTGATCCGACATTTCAGCGAAACGGGAAAACTAATATCCAATTCATACAGCATAAAATAAGTGACATAAGGAAAAGCAGGATGAAATCTGGAAGTTTTTAGTTTTCAATTTGTATGGCTTGTCTTCTATTACTGGATCAACTCACTAATGCTCACACAGAAGAGGGGGCTTCATTAAGCTGCTGGTCATTAGTGGTGGTGGGCGCGTGTGTGTGTGTGTGTGTGTGTGTGTGTGTGAGCTATTGATGCCTGACATGGATATTGGATATATATTACCCTGCATCAATCAAAGCTACAAAGAGAATTTGTCTAAGCCATGGAAGTGGAGCCCTGATTTATCAACTGGATCTCTCCTGGCTGAAGGGGCAGATGGCCTGGAATTTAGATTTGAGCCTTTAGAAGATGCTCTCAGTGTGAGGGGCTCGACTCATTAGCTTCGCTCACCCACCAGCCATGACACGGTCTGCACTCCCATGTACACGCTTTCTGCTAAGGGAACTGTCATCCGTGAGTCTGGAGAAAAAACCTTAACATCTCTCTTAACTCCTTCCTCCATCACGGCCCTCACAACTTACCCAGAGCTAAATAATAGTTTCTGGCTTCAAATCATTGATGACTTCCATTCTCTCTTCTCTCTACCTGGTTAAGAGCCTGAGCCCATTTTTTTTTTTTTTTTTAGTAATCCTAATTGTTCTTTATCTTGCCCCATCTCCCTGCCTTCAGCTATCCTCTTTCTGAATGCTAAGTCATCCTAAGCACAGATCTAATACATCACTCCCTGCTCAAAAGTATTCAATGGCTCCCTATTGCCTAGTAATTCCATCCAAGCCTCCAGGCTTATCATTCAAAACTCTCTGCAGTCTGGCTCCCGTCCCTGTCTTCCTTCCTGACTGAACCTCAGACATTCCTCTTCACTCATACTGAGTTGCAGCCAAGTGAAAAGAACTCTGATTTTTCTCGCACGTGCAGCAGTGTTCTGCCTGTGTGTTTGCTCACACTGTTTCCTCTGCATGTAATCCCCGCCCTGCAGAGGCAGCTCTAGGCCACATGCTGCCTCCTCCAGAATGACTTCCTTGATCCTGTGGTTGAAAGGCATACCTTCCTCCTTAGAGGCATGTTCATTGTCCTGCCTCCTTCCCCTGTGGCCTATTCTGGCCCAGAGCAGTACATGAGATCATAATTAAGTGCAGAAATTAATTAATTGGGGCTTCCCTGGTGGTTCAGATGGTAAAGAATCTGCCTGCAATGTAGGAGACCCAGGTTCAGTCCCTGAGTCAGGAAGATCCCCTGCAGAAGGGAATGGCTACCCATTATGGTATTCTTGCTTGGAGAATTCCACTTACAGAGGAGCCTGATGGGCTACAGTCCATGGGGTTGCAAAGATTTGGACATGACTGAGCATGCACACACACACAATTAAGGGCATGGGCAATGTCAAATGTCTAAATGAGTATCATAGCTGTGGGGTCTTGTGTATGCCACTTATACGCTCTGTGCCTCAGTTTCTCTTCTGCAAAAGTGGGCTAATAAGAGTATTTACTTCTCAGAGAATTCTAAGGAATTAAGGGGGAAAATAAATGCAATGTTCTTGGCAAGATGCTATTTAATGGCAAGAGTTCAACAAATATTCTTTTTTCCTAGTTACCTTTCTCCTCTGCAGTAATACAAGCTTTATAAGGTTTGCTTAAACTCAGTTTTCAACTCAGCAACGATGAGTTGAATGATGAGCACCTACTAGAAGTCATATTTTTTAAGACATAGTGTTGGCCTTCAAGGAATTCATAATCAAGGGCAGAAGAGATAATGGCAGCACACTGGTTTTAGAGCTCTGATAGAGGTAAGAATGGGTGAAGTAGTGTGGTGAGATGGTTTAGCTCTCAGTGCTGGAGCCAGACTCCTTGGATTTGAATCCTAGTGTGGTCACTTCCTAGCTGTGTGACTTCAGGCTGTGTCATCTGTGTTAGTCTATCTGTGCTTTGGTCTCCATATTTGCAAAATGAGGATGGTAAATGGTACTTACCACAGAGGGTGGTTGTATGGATTCCATGGCTTAAGAACCAAATCATACCTGGAACGGGGCCTGGCATGTTGTAAGAGCTCAGTAAGGCTAGTTATTATCTCAGAGCTCTTCGAGTTCTAATTGGTGTTTTGACTTTGGGCCATTTCTTTCTCCATCTGAGTGGTGAGCTTTTACGAGGATGAAGATAGCATGGTTCACAGAAGCCACCATGGGAGGGTGGGGCATAAGGCTTTAGGTAGTGCACTTTGAAGCAGGTTTGGATATCCCCTTCCCAGACACACCCCCTCCCTCTTTTAGAACCACACACACTCCAGTCTGTGTCTTGGACAGAGACTCCCTTCCTTCTGCTGACTGTAGTTAGTACATGTCATTGCCCAGAGTCTTTCACTTAATCACTTGAAGTTTCCTAGTGCCAAGAAGTCCAATTCTGCCCTCCTGGGCTTCTGTCCAAAAAATTTCCACTCAAAGAATCCTACTCCCACCCTGCATTATGCACAGATATTGAGATCTTAGAAGGCAGGGAAGGGGTGTAATTTTATCAGGCAGGTTTAGCTGGCCTTAACTCTGATACTGCTTTTGTGGCTTTGCTAATTGGTCCTTCTGAAAAATAGAAACTCTTCCACAGTCCAGAGATTCATTTTCCCAAAACCTCATCTCCCTATGGGGTACCTGTATTTCACCCATTTCCCTCATAACCCCAGCAGAGACCCACGTGACTCACTGGCACTCCTTGGTGAGCATTTGGGTTCTGCAGCTCCTGTCTTGGATACTGAGCTCCTGTTTGGGCCTCTCTTGCTCTCATGAAGCAATGCCAATCCATCATTGCTGCTACATTTAGTCTGTGCTGCCCAGATCCTGCCCCAGCCTAGATGGAAAGGATTTCCTCCCACTAGTGTCCCTATTCATTTTTTAGGCTTCCCAGTGGAAGACTAAAACCCTTCTCATACATCCTTTTTTGAATCAGGGATCTTGGGAATGAGTGATAGATTAGAAGACCATTGGAAGGATTCTACCCAAAGCAATCTATAAATTTAATGCAATCCCTATCAAATTACCCAGGACATTTTTCACATAGTACAAATAATCCTAAAGTTTATATGGAACCATAAAAGACCCAGAATTGCCAAAGAAATCCTGAGGGAAAAGAACAAAGCAGGAGACATAATCTTCCTAGACTTCAGACAATACTACAAAGCCACAGTAATCAAAACAGTGTGGAATTGGCACAAAAACAGATATATGGATCAATGGAACAGAATAGAGAGCCCAGAAATAAACCCACATATCTATCGTCAACTAATCTTTGATAAAGGAGACAAGAATATAAAATGGGGAAAAGTCAGTCTCTTCAGCAAATGGTGTTGAGAAAGTTGGATAGCTGCATGTAAATCAATGAAATTAGAGCATCACCCTCACACCATGCACAAAAATAAATTAAAAATGGCTTAAAGACTTATATATAGGACATAACATCAAAAAAACTCCTAGAAGAGAACATAGATAAAATGTTCTCCTACATAAATTTTACCAACGTTTTCTTAGGTCAGTCTCCCAAGGCAATAGAAATAAAAGCAAAAACAAACAAATGTGAATTAATCAAACTTAAAAGCTTTCACACATAAAAGGAAATCTTAAGCAAAATGAAAAGACAACCTATAGATTGGGAGAAAATACTTGCAAATGACGTGACCAACAAAGGCTTAATTTCCAAGATAGCTCATACAACTTAGCAACAAAAAACCAAACAACCCAATAAAATGAGGGGAAAACCTAAACTGACATTCTCCAAAGAAGATACACAGATGGCCAATAGACACATGAAAGGATGCTCAACATAGTTAATTATTAGAGAAATGCAAAGTAAAACTACCATGAGATAGCGCCTCAACCAGTCAGAATGGCCCTCATTAAAAGCTCTATAAATAACAAATGCTGGAGAGGGTGTGAAGAAAAGGGAACTCTCCTATACTGTTGGTGGGAATATAAACTGGCTCAGCCACTTTGAAGAACAATACGGAGATTCCTCAAAAAACTAAAAGTAAAGTTTCCACATGATCTAGCAACTTCACTCCTGGGCATACATCTGGACAAAACTACAACTGGAAAAGACACATGCACCCCTATGTTCAGCAGCACTACTTACAATAGCCAAGACATGGAAACAATGTAAGTGTCCACCAACAGATGAATGGATAAAGAGGATGTGAGATACACATATGTGTGTGTGTGTGTGGTGTGTGTGTGTGTGTATAAAATGGAATATTACTCAGTCATAAAACATAATGAAATAATGCCATTTGCAGCTACATGGAAGGACCTAGAGATTATCATACAAAGTAAAGTAAGTCAGAAACGGAAAGACAAATACCATATGATATCACTTATATGTAGAATCTAAAATATGACACAAATGAACTTTAAACATAAAGTTTAGTTTGTGTCTGGGTCTATGTCTATGAGTCTGTCTATGAAACATAAACAGACTCACAGACAGAATAGATCTGTGGTTGCCAGGACTCGAGGGAGGGGAGGGATGGGTTGAGAGCTTGGGACTAGCAGCTACCAACTATTATATATAGAATGGAGAAACAACAATGTACTATTGTATAGCACAGGGAACTATATTCAATATCCTGTAATAAGCCATTATGGAAAAGAAAAAAAAGCTCATTTATTAATACTGTGAAAGAATTAGATCATCAGAGCTTATTCCTAAATTTTGGGAGCAAAGCTGAATATCAATAAGTAAATAGACAATTCAAAACAAATGGAAAACCCTTGAGGGAATACGGACTAGTGTCACAGTTCAATGTCCACAGGCCCCTGAATTCTTTCTACATCATGCCTGTCTGCCTGGGTAGCCTTTAGAGACGCCAAGTGAATTTGGACTTCTGCTCACTGCCTGGGATCCCAGAAGTGATGGAAGCCCCCCCAGTTCAGGGAAACCCCAGCCAGCCTGTCAACAGAGCAAACACCTACCTAACTGAGCAAACACCTACCTACCTACCCTTCTCGTGTGATGTCTGAGTGCCTAGAAACAGGCACCTTAGGTTCAAACCCCACCTCTGAACTCTTCGAAGCATGGGGCTTTGGCCAAATCACTGAATCATTCCAAGTTTTACTAAATACAAACTAGAAATAATAATCTGTCTTATAGGACTTACAAATAATAACTCATTGTCTTGCAAGATTTCTTGCAAGATTGTTGGGGGAGTCAGAGGTGATGCACGTCAAACGAGTGGCCTAGTGTCTAGCTGGCCGGGACAGTGCTAATATCAGCTGTCATTTACTTCATTGCTTACTGAGTGCCAGACACTAATACATCCTCCACATGTTTGAGTAGGGGTGGTTTTCATAGGCTACACATTCTGCAAGTCAAATAAATATGTGTATTTTTAAAATAATCTTTATTATTTTATTAATTACTTATTTGTTTATAAAACTTTATTTCAAGCTCCCATTGTGCACAATGGCAAACAGTCAATTCTAGTCCTGGCTGGGGCTCAGTAACCCCAGTGTTTTCTAAGTTACACTGGGCTTAAGCTCAGTAAATTCAGAATGTTTCCCTTTCTCGCCTTCCCCTTGGTGTGGTGTTTGCATTCTGGTGCTGAGTATTATCCTGGCATGCATGTAGGTGGAGGAAAGGCTGAGGCTTCTGGCTGCAAGTCATTCTTTTTCCAATGATGGCAGCTGCCAAGATGCATCTCCTAGTCTTTGGTCTCTGGTATCCTTGCCCCAGGCATGTAGGCACTCTGTGTCCCACCTTGTCCCTGGCTGCGCGATCTCTGCTGTTTCCTGCGTGGCATCTTTCTCTCATAATTCTAACACAATTCTATGGGGTACATGAAACCCTGGCTCTTTTCCAGTGCCATGCTGATGTGACTGGAGAGTTATCAGTGCACACAGACTCTGCCTGAGTATCCTGATGACTTTTCCTCTTTTGCAACTGCTACTCGGGGGCAGGAGGGTGGTGTAGCAAGGAAGAGCACCTTCTGAGAGCGCCATTGCTTCCTGTCACATTCTCTCTCCCCACCTTGGAAGATTTTGTGGAGAGTTTTATTGAGAAGATTTTATGGTGGTGAGACAGGAAAACCTGGTTCCACTTGGTCACAGATTTTCCTAAATATTTTCTGTTGTAGTTCTGGACTGAGAGTTTTGAACTTAAAACCCAAGAATGTGAGGTCAGTTTTCTCTGGTTCTACCAAGACAGTTTTCTCAGAGCGGTAGAGGTTTCTGTTTAACTGACTCAGTTTGGGGTGGGGGTTTGAGATGGAAGCAAGGAATGCGGGATGACTGAGTAAGGGGACACTCACCCTCCTACACACAAATAATTTTATTTAATTTTTCACACAATCCTATCCTCTAGCCATTATTATTAACCTCATTTTACAGTCAATGAGCTAAGGCTCAAAGAAAGAACTTGGGTGTCAGACCCAATTCATTTAACTACCAGATATTTATAGAATATCCACTATGTGTTGGGCACTCTTCTGGGCTTTTGGGGAATACAGCAATAACCTATACAGACAAAGCTCCTGCTCCCATGGAGCTTACCTCCAAGTGGAGTGGGAAGGGGAAAGAATAAGGAAAAAGATCAACAGGTAAACTATATAGGTTATCCTGTGAGGATGAGTTCTAGGAAGAAACATTAATCAGGATGGGGTCTTGGGAATTTGAGGGAGGATATATTGAACAGCATGACTTACCAAGACAGTAAGACAGGTGAAGAACCCCATATTGGAGAGAAGCGAAACCCAAAGAAAGGGACAAGAGGGAACCAAAAGTCTTGAGGTAGGAATCTACTTGGCTGAATAGCCTAGGAAAGGAGGGGCTGGGGTTCAAACCCACTTAGTCTGACCAGAGTCTATATTCCTTATTACCATCTAGTGGGGTCCAAAGTATTGACTATGATAGTCATTATTGCTCTTATTTTATTGCATATATATGCCTATCATTGCATTGTATTGTTGATATCAAGCCCCTCTTCTACTTCGGAGTCCTAGCTTTCTCTGTAACTGTGAAACGGTTATGTGACCCAGGTGTAGAAGTACCACCTGGCTGTCAAATCATTTCTAGTGATATGGGGAACAGGGCCCAGAAGGAAGCATCTCTTGTGGCCTGGTGGTGTAGGAGTGGAGCACCACTCGTGGCTGTATGCAAGTGGTGATGGACCTTGACCAGGGTGCCTGTGTCACTGGTGTAAGATGCAAGGTCAGGGCAAGGTGAAGCAGGACTTGTGCTGTGCGTGACCTTGGGCTGTGGCCCTGAGCCAGGTTCCTGAGACCTCATGGCCATTCACTGAATTAGCTATTATCCCTCTGTTTTCTCCTTCAAAAGTAACATAGGTTTATTTTTAGTTTAATAATAAAAAAAAAAGACTAGATGACAGAAACATTTTCTTTTTCATCTTGCAACCTATCCCTCCAAATTTGGAGTTTGCAATTTTTATAAGGTTTGTATGATGATAAATAAGAAATAGAGATGTTATTAAAATTGAAGTGAATTTCCTTTTGGGATGTGGAAAATAATGAAAAAGCTATTTCATCTGCTTTCTTTCCTATTTCAGAATATAAAGTGGAAGATGAGGCTGCTTGCTGTTTTGACACTGTCAGGCATGCCTCAAATGCCCTCCGTGTTCTCACATTACTCCAACAAGGTCTCCCAGCCACTGGAAGAAAGGGTGCAAGGGTTCCTGTTCCTCTCCCCTGCTTCGTCTTCCCAAAGCAGTCAAAAGACCAACTAGTCCATGTAACATTTCATTTTACCTGCAAAACAGCCTTTTCCTCCCCTCTAAAAATATATTTACTAAAATGAACTGGTTTAAGTAGGAAAAGGTCCATCTAGGTTAAAACTATGGTTTTTCCAGTAGACACGCATAGATGTGAGAGTTGGACCATAAATAAAGCTGAGCACTGAAGAATTGATGCTTTTGAACTGTGGTGTTGGAGAACTCTCAAGAGTCCCTTGGACTGCAAGGAGATCAAACCAGTCAATCGTCATATTGAATATTACAATTCAATATTGTCCTGAATATTCATTGGAAGGACTGATGCTGAAGCTGAAGCTCCAGTGTTTTGGCCATCTGATGTGAAGAACTGACTCATTGGAAAAGACCCTGATGCTGAGACAGACTGAAGGCAGGAGAAGGGGATGACAGGATGAGATGGTTGGATGGCATCACTGACTTGATGGACATGAGTTTGAGCAAGCTCCAGGAGTTGGTGATGGACAGGGAAGCCTGGCGTGCTGCAGTCTATGGGGTTGTAAAGAGTTGGACACAACTCAGGGACAGTACTGAACTAAACTGAAGTAGGAAAAACATTAACACAACTTCTTGGGATACCTCATCCCCAGAAGATTATAGTACTCTAGGTAAAGTCCTAACCCAAATCACAAGCCTTTATTTGGGCTAAGTTTTCCCCTTTAAATTTTTCTTTTGTTTTTAAATCAAGTTAATTATGGACAAAATTTGGAGAATTCAACAACTCTATAATATCAGTTACATCAAAGGAAGCATTCTGTCCCCATGTAGTCACCCCTCCTTCCCAGAAGCAAACACTTCACTCTAAAAGCAGACAGTTTTGTCATTTACCTCATACCTCTCAACAACATATTCCTACCACTGTTTTTTAAGGGTTCAGCATGAGCATCATCTAAGCACTTCCCACAGAAAGGAGAATTTAGCAATCTTTGCTCCCCCAACCCACTTCACACTCTTCCCATGTGCCACATCCTTCTGATTACAACACAGTAGTACTATAATTTTGAGAGATAAATTTTCAGTGCATTATATTCTTATCTCTATGCAATGATCTTTACAGGCGATTCATTTAGGAAACTGATTATTTTTCCTTTCCCTCACCTTTGGTTTTTCCTAGAGCTAATATTTGTCATATTTTTCATTTGCTCAGGATTGTATGTACAAATCAGTAAATAAATTCCAAATTCTTTGCCAAATGTTTAACTCTTCTTTTGAGAATTCCACTTATATCAAGTTTTCCAGCATTTTCTTTCCAGGAGCCTCCTGACCTTCTTCAATCACCTTTGCCTGGTTCACAGAAGTCTTCCTGGGATTTGCCTTCTTATCATTTTAGGGGCTGCCTTCACCTCCATCCTACTCTGCTCTCCCTGTTACTGTATCCCGTGTCACCATCTTATTCAATTATTCCCTCATTTTGTTGGAATACATCATCCAGTGGCTTCCTGAGAAATCTGAATGGAAGATAATTTTTCGAGAATGTACTGGTCTAAAAATGTTTTATTTTACCTCTGTACTTTAATTTTTTAATCTGTTTATAGTTTGTCTGGGAATGGAATTTGAGGTCGGAAATTATTTTCCCTTGGAATTTTGAAGGCATTGCTTCATTGTCTTCCAACTTCCAGTTTGATATTGGCCTGTTAGTCATTCTGATTCCCAAGGCTGGGGATTTTTTTTTGTGGTCCCTATTTTTGGAAATTTCACAATAATATGCCCTGTTTTGGGTCTTTTTTTTTTTTTTTTTTAATCAATTGTTCTGTTGTACTCTATTAGTCAAGAAACCCACACTCTTTAGTCCTGGGAAACTTTTTTGAATTACATTTTTGCTGACTGCATTCATCTCATTTCCTCAAATTTCCTAGAAATTCTATTTGGTTATTAGATCTCTTAGACTTATGTTTTAATTTACTTTATATTTTGCTCTCATTTTTCCTCTGCTTTCTTGGAAATCTTTTAAAATTTTCTGTTGTGTTTTTCATTTCTGTTATTTTTAATTTCCAAGATTTCCCTTTTATTCCTTGAATATTCTCAGTTTCGATTTTGTTTTTTTTAATCTTCCTACCTCCATTACTGTTTTGGAAATTTTTCATTCTATGTTTAGTCTTTCAGTTATCATCCTTAATTTTTTTTAACACGCTTGCCTGATGTCACCAGAATGTAAACAAAATAATAGCAAAAAGGTAATCTTAGAGTGCTTTAGTGCCAATCATACTTCCCTCACGTCACACGTCTTTAGTGGTAATTCTCTCTTAGTTTTAGTGTATCCAGAGATGTTTTGTCCTCAGTCTTGTGAATGAGAAATGATATTTAGCTGGACATAGAATTTTAGGTTGATAATTATTTTACCTTGGCACTTTGAAGATGTTATTCTACTGTATTCTGTTTTCTCATGTTCATATAGAGAAACATTCTGTCAGTTAATCTATTCCTTTTCTTGCTGCTTTTGAAAAATGTTTTTGAGTTCCACAGTTCATTATAGTGTATCTCTGTGGATATCTAGCTATCATGTCTATCTGATCTGCTCCTTATGCCTTTTATTAATTATAGAATATTCTCAGCCATTAGCTATTCAGGTGTTACCTCTCCATTAGTCTCAATATTGTCTCCTTTTAGAATTCGTAATAGATGTGTGTTGGACAGTTTCATTCTGATCTTTACATCTTTCAACTTTCCTTTATATTTTTTCCATTTATTTTTCTCTTTGTATTGCATTCTCTGTTATTTTCTTCAAGTTACACTAATTCTTCCTTTCTGCATATTTAGTTATTTAACTCATTCATTGGAGTTTTTTGTTTGTTTCAATGACTTTGTTTTTAATTTCTACTATTATTACTGGTTCTTTAAAAAATCAGCCTGTTTTCTTTCATGTCTTGCTTTTTTATCTACAGCCTATTTCCTCTTTTATGCTTCTAATGATGTAGACAATTATTTTGTAGTCACTTTCCAATATTTATATCATCTAATTTGTTTGAGAACAATCTTGTTTATTTCACCTGCTGACTTGACTTGTGGTAGATTTCCCCCTCATTGTGTTAGGGTATGGTTTTACTGTGAGTAACACAAATAAGGAAAATAATGACTCATACAATAGAAGTCTTTTCTCTCTCGTATAAAAGTACTGGTGTGATATAAATTCATATGGTACCATTTCACAGTCATCCTCACAGTCCAAGATGGAGCAATAGCCATCATAGCCATGCTCCAAATAGCAGAATGGGTAAAAAGAAGGAACAGGCACATAGCAGCTGTCTTTTGAAGAAATTTACTGGATGCTCTCACAGAATACTTTTACTTATAATCTATTGACCAGAATTTAGTCATATGGCTATTTCCAGTTGCCAGGGATCTAAGCAAGGAAGGATGGGAATTCTTGGGATAAGCAATAGAGAGTCTCCTCCATACCCAGATATTTCATATTGAATTATGTACCCACCCTTAGTGAGGTTTTATTTGTATAATTACCTGGATTGAAGGCCCAATCTTCCAGAAAGTTTTTGAGTACTTCTTCTAATACCAGGTGCCCCAAAGTGTCCCTTTTTGCGATCTAACTTTTTTGCTAGTGTCTTCAGTTGGAAGGGCAGCATTACCAAGCAACATTTGAATTCTAACGTGTGAGAGTTCCTGAGGGCTCAGTGGTAAAGAATCTATGCCATGGCTGTTGAGCCTGTGCTCTAAAACCTGGGAGCCACCGAAGCACGAGTGCTTTAGAGCCTGTGGTCTGCAACAAGAGAAGCCTCCTTAATGAGAAACCTGCAGAGACTAGCTCTCGTTGGGTGCGACTAGAGAAAAGCTGGCACAACAAGGAAGACCCAGCACAGTCATAAATAAATAAAATTATTTAAAAAATATATGGGGCTTCCCAGGTGGTGCAGTGGTAAAGAGTCTGCCTGCCAATGCAGGAGATACAGGAAGGAGATGTGGATTCGATCCCTGGGTTGGGAAGATTCCTAGAGGAGGAAATGGCAACCCGCTCCAATATTCTTGATATTCTTGCCTGGACAGTTCCATGAGCAGAGAAGTCTAATGGGCTTTAGTCCGTGGGGTCTCAAAGAGACAGGACTGAGTGACTGAGCAACTGAGCATGCATGCAAGTGTGAGTTATATCCTTATGATTACATGTTCTTAAAGAAGATCTTATTTTCTCTCTTAGAGCTCTATAAAGATGAGCAACCTTGTACACAGAAATTGGGTATATTTTTAAGTCACTTCTTTTACTCATGGTGTAACACCTTGAAGGTCCTGGCTTTATGCAAGGGCCTTTGTTCAAGTGTCAAATTGTCCAGGACCAAGGTTGGTCTTTTTGTTCCAATGTAGTCATTAAATCCAGGTCTTTAGCTCAATGAGACTGACACCCCAGGCCCCTTCTGACCTGCCTACCTATTTACCAAGGCAGTTATAAGGGCATAGTTTCTTCATTTTAATCCCCTTTGGGATTTCTTTTACATTCTCACAAACTCTTACAAGCTCATATACACTGTGTTTATCATTTCTTTCCAACATGTCTAGATATTTTGTAGCAGGAAGATTTTGGATTACCAGTCTACACTTTCACACTTTTAATTTTTGAGTATAAAAGCTAGAATTTTATTTCTATTGCTTGCCACCAAGACTACTAGCAGACAATATCTGTGTTTTAGGATATACCCCCACTGGGACTGGGCCTGGTTCATGTTGATTCCTGAGGTTTAACATCTTGCTGGAGAGCTCTAACCAAAGAATGACAGATGCATACTTCCAGGCTCCTGATATGATTCCCCTTAATAGTGTAACTCACCAAGGGGAACCTATCCCAAGCTGACTCAGGAACTCACTGCTCTCACATGCAAGCATTGGGGATCTCTGGCTCTAGCCCTCTCTCTGTCTGAATCTAGCAGCTTGGGAATTCAGAAAACCGTACCAAGAAGCATACTTGTTGCCTTGGAGGGACTGAAATTCAACCCATTGTTGCCAATTGCACTGAATAATCTTGCCTGCAAAATCCCATGGATGGAGGAGCCTGGTAGGCTGCAGTCCATGGGGTCGCAAAGAGTCAGACACGACTGAACGACTTCACTTTGACTTTTCACTTTCACTCATTGAAGAAGGAAATGGCAACCCACTCCAGTGTTCTTGCCTGGAGAATCCCAGGGATGGAGGAACCTGGTGGGCTGCCATCTATGGGGTCGCACAGAGTCAGACAAGAATGAAGTGATTTAGCAGCAGCAGCACTGAATAAACAGAATTTGGCAGTAAGTCTTTGGAGCATAGGGATGAAGACATATTTGTTCCATCAGGGTGGGTCGGGAAGACCCCTAAATGCCTACAGCTGGGACCAGGTGCTCTCCTAGCAGGCCCTGAGCAGCCATGGGGCAACAAGAAGGTACTGAAGTAGGTGGAGGGTCCCTGGGTGTCTTGGCAGGGGAGTTAGGCTCACCTGCTCTTTGGCCCTGGGTCTGCCTCTCATCTGATAAGTCCCTTTAAGCTCACTCTGCCCCAGGATAGCATCAGCTTTTTTTTAACGAAGGAAATGGAGATAAAGTTGCTGGCCATGCCTACCATGCAGCGTTGCAAGGACCAGACACTTTGCAGATGTTACATATAGTGGGAGAGGTAATGTTACCATCTTAACCTTACAAATGAAGAAACTGAGGCTCTGAGAGAGGAAATGAGTTCTCTGAGGTCACACAGCTAGTGAGTGGCAGAGCTGGGGCTTAGATCTGAAGCTTCTAACCCCAGAACTCATTCGCTTCCACAATGTTGCCACTGGGTAAATGTAAGATAAAAGCAAGAAGAGGAGGATT
Source organism: Cervus elaphus (assembly GCF_910594005.1). Classification (NCBI taxonomy): domain Eukaryota; kingdom Metazoa; phylum Chordata; class Mammalia; order Artiodactyla; family Cervidae; genus Cervus; species Cervus elaphus. The sequence continues at coordinate 50,142,554 of NC_057815.1, forward strand.
CACAGCTCATGAGTGCCTCCTCTCTGCCAGCTGCTGTAGGCACAGCGTATTATTTACTAAGGTTAGAGGTTAATTTTCTTACATCTGTTTTACAGTTGAGAAAACTGGGTATCCAAGACTTCCCATGAACTACGCAGGGCGACAGAGTCATTTCAAGAATGAGGTTTTGAATCTGGCAGCGTCTGATTGCAAAGCCTGTGCTCATTCTCTCTCTCAGTTCCTTTTAAACATACTCTCCAGACATTGGCATGCTCTCCTAAAATCCATATGCATTTAGACAAGGTTCAAATCAATTAGTTCACACTTTGCGGCTGAGGCTCCTTTGTGCCAAAGGTGATCAAGGTGCTTCCAGTTTTATGCATTCAAACCCAATGAGGCCTCTTTCTCTACTTCTTGCATGACAGCCCAGAATTGAGAACCACGATGCATATGGTGTTTGCAAAATGCTAGTTGTGTATGGGTGTTTAAACTTTAGTTTTGCAGCTTTTAATTTATTTATGCAAGCAAGCCTCCTTTCATGAATTTTAATCTGCTCTGCCTTAAAGAAGTGCTTGCCAAATGGGACAGCATTTGTGATCACCACTAAGCCATTCTAACTGCTTGCAGGCCTGGGGAGAGAGGCAGCGGAGAATATTAGCAAGCTCTGAGCAGTCCCTGTGTCATCCCGGGCATTGTGGCGTAAAATGCGCTTCGTGTCTAGGAAAAAAAAAAAGCCCTGTGACTTGAGTCTTTGGTTATTTTTAATGCTGAGCGGCAGAGCCACAGGGAATATTACAAGTTCCAAGATTTCTGACAGAAGGGACCTGCAGCCGATGTGCTTTCTTCAGTAGAGAGAGAGAGAGAGAGACTGCTACAAGTCTTTATTCATTTATTTATCACGCTTCAGTTCCCTAAAAAAGAAAACACTTCTCCTGTGCAGGGGAAATTGCTTCAATGGATAGATTGCATTTAAATAATTTAAGTATAAAATTACTCGAACAGGCCGACTGATATTTCGAAAACGAAGCCGTCACAATCACTTAAGAGCGCCGGCAAAGTTCGTGATTCGGTGTGTAGATGAGGTACAAGGAGAGGCTTCTGTCTGATTTGGGGAGGGGGTCCCTGTCCTGCCCACTGGCTGCCCCAGGTAAATGTGGTTTCTGCTCAGGTCCTGCAGGAGAAGATGGGTCTTGCAGATACCAGTCTCCTGAAAGAGAGATGCCTGTGTGTGCTAAGTTGTTTGTCGTGTCCGACTCTGCGACGCCGTGGACTGTAGCTCGCCAGGCTCCTCTGTCCATGGGATTCTCCAGGCAAGAATACTGGAGTGGCTTGCCATGCTCTCCTCCAGGGGATTTTCCCAACCCAGGGATAGAACCCATGTCCCTTATGTCTCCTGCGTTGGCAGGCGGGTTCTTTACCACTAGCTCTACCTGGGAAGCCTCGAAAGAGAGCTAATTGTTTCTAAATTTGGCCCAACCTTTTGGGTTTTACTTTTTAAGTGAGCAATGAGGAGAAGTAGAGAAGGCTAAATTGGTGTCCAGAAGATTCTTATATTGCCTGCTTGAGCTCACTGCCCAGCCTCTGTGGTCGTTGAGTTCCTTTTTTGTGCAATAGGATGATAATGACAACCTCACAGGGTTCTCGGGGGCTAAATTAGCTTTCTGAGAGGACCCAGCATGATGCCTGGCACATAACTGTCCATTGCATTCTGTCTATAGCTCATTTCTCCATGTATCTGGGAGGCTGTTCCTACAGAGATGCCATTTGGGCCTAGAGAGAGTCTTTCTGTTCTCAGGAAGACTTCATTTTTGCCAATGGTAGGCTCCCTGTGGTTTGCCCATTCACACCTATGCAAAATACTGTTAGACAGTGGAGGTTCTCTGCTGGCCTGTGCAGATGGCATTTCTTCAGTTGGTTTTATGTCCATTAGGACCCTGAAGAATCTGGCAAAGACAGGCCTATGTGGTCAAATGCATTTGCAAAATGCTACACTTAGCATGACCTTGTTGGAGATTGACCATGCACACTGGCTTACCAAAGGCTCTGAAAAGTCCTGCAGGTGAGAAATCCTTTTACTTTAAATTCAGTTTAACTTCACATTTATCAATCTTATTTGGCAATGAGAGCCTCCTCCCTGACCACCCCCCCACCCCCCTCCCAACACACACACACGAAATGTTTTATTAATATCCTTTGGGGTAGGACTTACAGAAACATACTTTGGGGAACTCTCCTTCCATCTAGTTCTATTGCCTTCTGTCTTATTTCCCTCTGGACATATTAAAGGACCAGCTTCAGGGGCTTTCAAGGTCTTCTTCCATTTACTATTAACTAATTAATTAAGCAAAGGCACTAAGTGCTGAGCTTAAGATCAATAAAGCATCATCCGTATCATGCAGAGTCAAGACAGGAAATAGACACATCACAGGGAAGGGTTAACCCCTGTGCCTGCTGTTATTAGTAACAGGAGTAAATGCTTGGTTGAGGGGAGACAGAGATGGGGATGATGAGAGACAACTCAGGACTGGTCTGGAAGTGGCAGGTGAGGCCACCTGGAGAAGTCCACATCCTCTTGTATGTTGCCATCGGTTCTTGTGGGGAATTTGCCTTGGAGGCGTTCGAAATTCTAAGGAAGCAGCATGGATGGGTGTGGGTGGCAGTGTCTCAGCGGCACCAATGTTTACTTTGAAGAGAAAATGTCTGCTTTGTAGGCAAATGTTTTCAGCATGGAAATGATCATTGCAATTGCTGTGGTTGTCACAAATGTTTCATCAGAGCCGATAAAGCAGCTGAGTGTTGGCAAAATCGATGAAAACATCTTGAGAAGTGTTCGCTGCCTACTTAGCCGTCTGTGGCTCATCTGGCGAGAGGGAGGAGGGGAAGGAGGCGGTGAGCTGAGGCCACACAGGAGACTCTGAGAGGCAGTGGGGTGTGCTAGATGGGCATGCAGGCTTTGCAGTCAGATTGCCTTGTTTGTTTTAAACTCAGTGACCTTGGACAGATTGCCTGACTTCTCTGTGCCTCCATTTCCTCACTTGGAAACCATGGATAATAATTGTACTGGTTCATGATATTGGGGCTCAGACGGTAAAGAATCTGCCTGCAATGCAGGAGACCCAGGTTCAATCCCTAGGTTGGGAAGATCCCCTGAAGAAGGGAATGACAACCCACTCCAGTATTCTTGCCTGGAAAATTCCATGGACAGAGAAGCCTGGTGGGCTACAGTCCATGGGGTTGCAAAGAGTTGGACATGACTGAGTGACTAACACTTTGCTTCATTTCATGGTATTGTTACAAGTACTTAAATGATTCAATAGATACTTAGCACTTAATAAATATTAGTTAATATGATAACTTAAGGTTCAAAATCCTTATACCCATTCACCTGATAAAGACCACTATTTATTTGACAAGTATTAATTCAGCACCTTTAATGTTTTTGAGTTCTCTTCCTGCTAGGCTAGACAGACTAATCAGACAAATAAATAAGGTGCCTTCAGAGAATGAAAAATGTTATAAAGAACACACATTACAGTAATTGAATGGAGAATGCAGTGGAGTCACAAATTGCCCACTCTGCTCAAATGGGCAGAAACGTATTTTACCTAAAACCTTTGTCATTTTTCTTGTGTTTCCTGATGTTTAGCATGGAAAATAGTTGACTTTCTTAGTCCAATCTATAATTTTGATCTGATAATTCTGAAATTATGAATATCTGAAAATATCTGATAATTCAAAACCTTGAAAATTCTGTAGGATTTTGCTGCCCTACCTTTGACTGAAAAATCAAAGTGAAAACTAGGAGGAATGTATCTTACCTGGAACCTTGTGCTAGTCTAAGAGAAGAGTTCATTAGATCCTTGAGGCATTCTTTTACTGTCCTCCAGCTTTCACTTGTCTTTGAAGCAATGTCTTCTTCTCTCCAATAATATGTATCCCATTTGTGCCTGAGTGTTTTCTTAGCTTGGCTTCTCTCTCGCAACTCAGTCTGGACTTGCTAGCCCTCTCTGGCTAAATGATCTTCATCTCAGATATCCTGGTAGACCCATCTAGGGCTCTGCCTCTGCTAAGACACCACAGCCCTGGCCTCCATCCTGTGTCCTCTGCTGGGAGTCATCCCTACCATTGTTACAGTGGACTCAATGACAGGTCTTCGGCTTCTAAATTGACTGCCTTTTGAGTTTCAGGAACTTCTGAGTTTTTTTTTTTTTTTTTAAATACTCTGTGGAAACCAAGAGAAACCTAGCAGAGTTATAAGCTAGCACCTCCTTCTGCCACCACCTTGAACTGTCAGAGTGGTAGGGGAGGGGACAGCTGCCAGCAGGTGTCGTCTGAAGCAGGGCAGAAAACTCCCTGTCCATGCTCCCCTCCTCCTAGTCTCTTTAAGCGTCAGCCTTCAGATGAGGTGAGGGGTAGGGAACACATGTAAACCTTGACATCAGACCTTTTCTTTCTCTTGCTCTGTCTCCATGCTTTCTCTCAAAATCCTTTAGGTAGAGGAGAATAGAATTCTCCTTCTTCTGTCATAACCTCCTTGTAGTCTAAGTTTAAAAGTCTCATGACTGGGCTCCCAGTGTCTGCTCTGATATGTAAAGAGCTTACAAGTCATCACTTCCATCCTTACAACTAGAAAAGCTGAGAAAGCCAATAATCAATGACTTTTCTTGGCCCATCAGAGAACTAAAATAACAAGGTAAACCAATACCCCAAGATCTGGAAAGACCAGTGAATTCAGAGAGATAAAGGTGCGATCTATTACCCAAAGCCAAAGCTCCTTGAGCCCTGGAGCCATAGAGTTGTAGGAATAGTAAAACGGTAATGTTGATGATTTGCTTGAGACTGACTATGAGCTAGCAAGAGGGTGGAAAACTCTTGAGGGATGCAGTCTTAGGGGAGACACATTTTCATGGTTTTTTTCCTTTAGAAACCCTACTAAGTTCTCATGGTGAAGATCCAAGAATTTGCTGTTGGCTCTGGCAGGGAAAGGGGAAGAGTAAGCATTGGGAAGCATATTCAGAGCATTCTCCATAACAGACACCAATTTCCAGGAGGGATCCAGAATTTGATCCCACCTAGGAGAAAGGTAGGGGAAGGCAATGGCAACCCACTCCAGTGTTCTTGCCTGGAGAATCCCAGGGACGGGGGGATGCTGTCTATGGGGTCGCAGAGTCGGACACGACTGAAGTGACTTAGCAGCAGCAGCAGGAGAAAGGTAAAGTAGCTAGCTCCAGCCCTCTCTAGTTTTCCTATCCCACCTAAAGGGGCAAAAAGCCATACCAGTACAAAAGCACTGTAAATGTGAAAGCCCAGCCCTTGTGGTCCACTGGTTAAGACTTCATGCTCCCAATGCAGGGGCCCCAGGTTCTATCCCTGGTCAGGGAACTAGATCCTACATGGCACAACTACAAGTCTGTGTGTGGCAATGAAGATTCCCGAGGGCTGCAACTAAAAGCTGTGCAGAAAAAGAAAAGAAAAAAAAAGACAGAAATTCTTTAAAAAGAGACCAAAATTTTATCATAAACTTACACCTTGCTTCCCCTCCTACCTACCTGGACACCACACCCACAGAGCTCCAGCAAAATAATGATGAATTTTGGTTGGAAGAACTGCAAGATTCTCTCTGAGGAAGAGTACTTAGGGAAGCCCAAAGACATAGGAGTCAAAGCCAAAGACATGGAAAGTGAAGGTGTTAGTAGCTCAGTCATGTCCAGCTCTTTGTGACTTCATGGACTGTAGCCTATTAGGCTCCTCTGTCCATTGAATTCTCCAGGCAAGAATACTGGAGTGAGTTGGCATTCCCTTCTTTAGGGGATCTTCCTGACCCAAGGATCAAACCCAGGTTTCCTGCATTGCAGGCAGATTCTTTACTGGCTGAGCCACTCTAGCACCTACAGCAAACATTAAACACAGCCAAATCCTAGCCAAATTAACATAAATTCTAAATAACGGTCTATTTGCTTTAGTTCCAACTACTCAATACAACATGTCTGGCTTTCAACAACAAATATTACAAGGCATAATAAAAGTCAAGAAAAAGCATGGTCCAAAGAGACAAACTGAGCATGAGAATCAAACTTAGATATGACACAGATGTTACAGTTAAGAGGCAGTGCATTTAAAATAATTATGATTAATATGTTAAAGGTCTAATGGAAAAAGCAGATAGCATGAAAGAAAGGATGGGTAATATAAATAGGGATCTGGAAATTCTAAAAAATAATCAAAAGGAAATGCTAGAAATTCAATAGACTTTAACAAGAATGAAGAATGTCCTGACAAGGTTATCAGCAGACTGGACACAGCCAAGAAAAATATTAGTGAGCTTCAACAGAAACTTCTGAAAGTGAAATGCAAAGAGAAAAATGAATGAAAAAAGCAAAAGAACAGTGGAATAACCAAGAATTTCTGGGAAATTTCAAGAGTTATGCCATATGATTATTGGAACACGAGAAGGAGAAGAAGGAGAGAATGGAACAGAAGAAATATTTGAAGAAATAATGACTGGGAATGTTCCAAGATTTGGGACAAATACCAAATCACAGATCCAGAAAGCTCAGAGAATGTCAATAAACACCAACAGTCTACACCTGGGCATATCATATTCAAGCTACAAAAAAAAAAAAAGAAGAGAAAATAAAGAAACCACAGCAGCAGATGGTTGTGGGAAGAATATTACCTATTAAGGAACAAGATGAGAATTATAGCCGATTTCTATGAGAAACCACAGGAGTAAGAAGAGAATGGAGCAGAGTATGTTAAGTTTTAAAGAAAAAAAAATACCAAACTATATTTCTGTATCCAGTAAAACTATCCCTCAAAGGCGAAACAGAAATAAGGACATTTTCTGATAGACAAAATCTGAGAGAATTCATTACCAACAAATCTCATCACAAGAAATGTTAAAATAAGTTTTTAAAGTAGAGGGAACATTTTATAAGTAAGAATTTGGAACTTGTAGAAGAAGAAATGAAAGTAGATGAAAAATTTTCACATTTATTTTACTTTTGATTGATAGCTGTTTACTCTAATAATAGTAACAATGTATTTGGTGATTATAGCATAGCGATAAATGAAATGAATAATGACAATGCATAAGGGAAGGAAGGGAGGAATTGGGAATATTCTGTCTCTCTCTCTGTGAAGCAGTATATTGTTATTTGAAGGTGCAATTAGACTAGGTAAAATGTATATTGGAAACTCCAGGGAAATTACTTTTTAAAGAAGTATAATTGATATGCTAAGAGAGGAGATAAATGGGATCATATAAAGTGCTATTCTAATTACGAGATGTTTTAAAAAGGAAAATTACAAAGACAATGAAAAGCTCAGTGGTCAACAGAGGCCTGGGGGGGGGAGACAGGAAGGGTTGAATAGATGATATCCAAGGGGTTTTTATAGAGCAGCGAACTTATTCTGTGTGATGTTGTAATGGTGAGTACATTACACCATACATTTGTAAAGACCCTTTATTGGTTTTACAGCAAAAGAGTAGCCCTTAATTATGCAAGTTAAAAATCATCTAGGAGATCAGGGATCCCAGGATGGAATGTAGAATGTGACAAAACAATATGACTGTTTTACAAATGTATGAAACAACTTCATTGAAAACATCGGAGTAAAAAGGTGCTGACATAAGTAACTTTGGAAATAAGAGGATTCTGGAAGACTAAAGTCAAATGAAACTGTATTTAAGCACTGTATTCTAGTCAATAAAATTGTTCCCCATGCTAGTATTTGTTAACAATTCTGATACCACTATATATGTATTTGGAATTGAACAAATAAATAGATGGTGGTGACACAGTAACTTCCAAAGAGCACAGCCTGGAAAGGGAGGAAAAAAGAGTAACTTTTTTTTTTTTTAATCTGCACTGGGTCTTTGCTGCTGTGTGCGTCTTTCTCCAGTTGGGGCCAGTGAGGGTTACTTTCCAGTTGTGGGGCATAGGCTTCTCCCTGCAGTGGCTTCTTCTGTGTGGAGCACAGGCTCCAGGCTCTCAGCGCTCAGCGACTGCAGCTTACTGGCTCTAGGGTGCTGGCTCGTTCATCGTGGCACACAGGCTTAGTTGCTCCGAGGCATGTGGGATCATCCTGGACCAGGGTTTGAACCTGTGTCCCCTACATTGGCAGGTGGATTCTTAACCACTAGCCCACCAGGGAAGACCAAAAAAGTAATTTGAGGAAACCTGACAATCTTCTACTTCAGCCAAGTGATCATGGTTAGTATCAACAATGTTAAATCATGTTAATGGCGTGTGTTCTTGATGTCATGTGATGAAAATGGCATTTTACCTTTGTGGTCTTCCTCTGTACAACACATAACAGAGTCTAATAATGAGAAAATCGTCTGGTGAATCCCACTCTACAAAATACCTAATCAGACTCCTCAAAATTGTCTAGGTCATCAAAAACAAGCAAAGTATGAGAAAGTGTCACAGTCAGAAGAGCCTAAGAAGACATGGTTACTACATGTAATTCACCATCCTGAATGAGATCCTGGAACAGAGAAATAATGATAGGGAAAAATGAAGGACATCTGAGTAAAGTATGAACTTTAGTTAAATAATCTATCATTGTTGACTAACTGTGACAAATGTACAAGTGTAAGATGTCAACTACTTCTTGTGGGGTATATAAGAACTCTCTGTACTATTTTAACAATTTTTCTGTAAGTGCAACATTTCTAAAATACAAAGTTTATTTAAAATTGGCAGCAATAACAAAAATAAGAAAGTTCTAAGGAGACAATCAGAAATTCTCTATTCTAGAGAATCATTGTGGATATCTGACATGATTTTCTTCTCTATTTTTTATAAATATGAAATGAATATATGCTTGAAATTCCAGATGTTCAAGCTGGTTTTAGAAAAGGCAGAGGAACCAGAGATCAAATTGCAAACTTCCGCTGGATTATCGAAAAAGCAAGAGAATTCCAGAAAAACGTCTATTTCTACTTTATTGACTATGCCAAAGCCTTTGACTGTGTAGATCACAATAAACTGTGGAAAATTCTGAAAGAGATGGGAATACCAGACCACCTGACCTGCCTCTTGAGAAACCTGAATACAGGTCAGGAAGCAACAGCTAGAATTGGACATGGAACAACAGATTGGTTCCAAATAGGAAAAGGAGTATGTCAAGGCTGTATATTGTCACCCTGCTTATTTAACTTTTTTTTTTTTTAATTTTTATTTATTTATTTTTTTTGCTTATTTAACTTATATGCAGAGTACATCGTGAGAAACACTGGGCTGGATGAAGCACAAGCTGGAATCAAGATTGCCGGGAGAAATATCAATAACCTCAGATATGCAGATGACGCCACCCTTATGGCAGAAAGTGAAAAGGAACTAAAGATCCTCTTGATGAAAGTGAAAGAGGAGAGTGTAACAGTTGGCTTAAAGCTCAGTGTTCAGAAAACTAAGATCATGGCATCCGGTCCCATCACTTCATGGAAAATAGGTGGGGAAACAGTGGAAACAGTGGCTGACTTTATTTTTGGAGGCTCCAAAATCACTGCAGATGGTGATTGCAGCCATGAAATTAAAAGATGCTTACTCCTTGGAAGGAAAGTTATGACCAACCTAGACAGCATATTAAAAAGCAGAGACATTACTTTGTCAGCAAAGCCCGTCTAGTCAAGGCTATGGTTTTTCCAGTAGTCATGTCTGGATGTGAGAGTTGGACTATAAAGAAAGCTGAGTGAAGAATTGATGCTTTTGAACTGTGGTGTTGAAGAAGACTCTTAAGAGTTCCCTGGACTGCAAGGAGATCCAACCAGTTCATCCTAAAGGAGATCAGTCCTGGCTGTTCATTGGAAGGACTAATGTTGAAGCTGAAACTCCAATATTTTGGCCACCTGAAGTGAAGAGCTGACTCATTTGAAAAGACCCTGATGTCGGGAAAGATTGAAGGCAGGAGGAGAAGGGGACGACAGAGGATGAGATGGTTAGATGGCATCACCGACTCAATGGACATGAGTTTGGGTAAACTCTGGGAGTTGGTGATGGACAGGGAGGCCTGGCGTGCTGCAGTTCACGGGGTCGCAAAGAGTTGTACACGACTAAGCGAATGAACTGAATTATAGAAACTTGGAATAACATAGAAAATATAAATTTTGTTGTGTTAAAAAATGCTCATGACTTAAACATGAAGGGGTGGTAGGGAATATAGGAATACAATCTAGTCAAGCAGACTTGGCATGTGACATGCTAAAAGGAGGGATTTAGAAATCTGTCTCTACAATCTTGAAAAGTCCGACTTGCAAGCCCTGATATTTTGCAAAATTCAAAACTCCAAAGGTAACACATCAACTTCCTTCATTCATTTTTTCTTTATTTCCCTTCTGCAACATTCTTAATTCTCCTACCAATTCACCCCCTCATATCCCACCTCCACATGTTCACAAGAAGGCAGATGAAAGAGAAGGTTATGGACATGAAATCAAAAAGGGAGACCATGCCAATATTTTTCAAAATATTTTTCCATTTTAAAAATGAGAAAGCAAAAAGCATTATTTAAAGTGGTCAGAGAAGACTTGTCTGAGAAAGTCACAATTAAACTGAGTCCTTCATGAGTAGGAGAAAGCGTCCACTGTGGATCTGCTTGGAGCAGAATGAAACAGGTAAGACAAGTGTGAAATGGGGAGAGATCAGATATTTAGATACATCATCACTGTATGTGCTCAGAGGATAGGTAGCCAAACCTTTAGAAAGGTGAGCACAGAAGTGGTTCCTCAGAAAGAGGACACATCATGAGAAAAAACTGTAAGAAGACATGGTGTATTCAAAGGATTTTGTTAGAGTCTGACTGAAGGAGAGTAAAAAGGAGAGATGAGGAAGTAAAGATATATGGGCAGGAGCTGGCTATGAATGCTGTTTTAACAAAACTGAATCTTAGTCTTCTCTGATGGTGATGCATTGAAAGTTTTAGAACAGGGAAAGCATGTAGTTCGGTTTATGCTTCTCAATCATCATGCTGAGGTGCTGGGGAATAAACAACGGAGGGCGAGGCTAGTGTGTTGAAGGAATCATCTTTCAGGACCTACTTATAAAAGCCTACTATCACTGTACCTCTATTTTCCTTCTACTTGATATCCTTGTATCATTTTATGATAGTATTTCTAAAGTCCATTTTGAAGAAAAATTGAAACAATGTCCTTTATATATATATATATATGTAAATAAAACAAGAACAGTATTTGCCACCCCAGTGCTAAATCCCACTGTGGAATCCTATCCTCAGATAGAGCCTAGACACAGTTACCATCTGGCTTAAGGGGTAACTGAATGGAAACAGTGTTTGTGTTGAATGTGGTAAGAGACACACTTTGCTGTTGCTCATCCTACATCCAGAACTCAGCTCAGACCTGGGCACAGGAACGGGTTCTTGCAGTGCCAGGCCCTGCCAGATGCCTGCATTCAGGAAGAAAGGAAAAGGTCCAGCCATGGACCCTGTTTTCAAGCAGTCCTAGGCCAATGGCTACTGTTGGAGAGGATTTGTGAAGGAACAAGGAGAAAAATCATCTTGAACATGTGAAGTGTGGGAAATCATGGTCACAACAATAACCATAGTAAGTGAATGTCTTACTTCCTAACTCCCTTTTGTGGGTGAGACACTTAGCTCTTTGTGCTCCAGGCTCCTCATCCATGAAGTGGTGCTGAGGGTAAGGAGAAGATCCGAATCACACCTTGCAGGGCTTCATCTTTTTTCTGGACACCTTTGGCAGTCTGTTGACCTTCCTGTTGGCTCTATCTTTGTCTGTGCTCTTCAAGAAGCAGATCCTGAATGCAATTAATTTCTTTGGGAGATACAGGAGGTAATCATAGAGCAATTTATTTGGTAAATACAGGAAGTAACCATAGAGAAGTGGGAAATGAAAGGCAGCCCAACGGTGGACAACTGGAGCTTAATCCTCCAGACTACTCTGGGACAAGGAGGGCAAAACCACTTCTCAGCATTTTCACACCTGAAGGGGGAGGGACCTGGGGTAGTTACATACCTGCCCCTGGCACGCCGCCCTGGCACTTGCAGCCTGCATGCCACATGGGCACCAAGCAATGCTCTTTTGCTAAGGTGGTGGGATGGAGAGTTCTCAAGCCCAGAGATGCAAAGACTGGCAGTTAGAAGCCAGCTGGAGCATCCAGAAAGGTCCGGGGATATGCAGAGGGGCGCTTCCAACATCTGCGACAGACCCCCTTCTCAGAATAATGTTTCGAAATGCAGAAAATAAAATTCATAGGATTACAAAGAAAACCAATTACATTGAAATTCAGTTCTATCCACAGACCCCTTGGGGGACCCCCGATTAAGAAGCCCTGCTAAGGTTTCTTTCCAACGTGAAATTATATGGTTTGATGACCTAAGAGCATGGATTGTGTTACTCTGCCAGGAGGTGGTTAAGTTCTGCACAGTCTCTGCAGAAACTATTTCAGAGGAAAAATGCATTCGCCCAACCTGACAATCCCCTGCAGCTCAGGGACTATGAGTGAGGCTGCTGGCCTCGCTCACTCTCTTTTTATTTTTTACAGTGTTTATTTTGCCTTGTTTATATTTCTGTGTTTTTAATGTGTCCTTTGTTAGCCCTGAAAGCACCGCAGGGCAGCAATTTGCCCGCATCGCTCTGGTGGCCTCTCTGCCTTCCTCAGCTGTCCCTGGGGAGCTCCATCTTTAAAGTTTTGTGTCTGAAGTACAAGGGCCCCAGAGCCTCTGCCATCCAGCCCAGCAGACCTGGGCCCATCCTGTGGCGTCATGGTGCCAACAGGTGTCTGCGTGCGGGGTGCCGGAGAAGGCGCCCCCTGGGAGCTGCATGCCACGGAGACACCACCCACCACCTCCTAATGTGCCTCCATGGCTCTGTTACTCACAGCTAAATTACAGTATTATGACTTCATTGTTGAGTCCCAATTCTCCTAATTATAGCCTAGAGATCTATTATTTGATTTGGTAACACCAAGTGCTTCTTTTCTAAATCATGTAATCTCTTGTAGCTTATTAATGTCAGGTTTGCGCACACGCAGGGACTTGGTTGTTTGCCAGACAGAATCAAATTTTCAAATTTTCACTGTGTTATGTTACAGGGCTTTGCTTGTTACAATCTAATTATATTGGCACTGAAATACCGAAAACCAATTTATATTAGAAAGCACTTTAACTCTTTCTTTGGGGTGAATTTACATGCAGAAGTGTCTGCCACACCATTGGTCTGTTTGTTTTTCCATGGGGAAATGCCTTCTGGGAAAGAGGTAGAACTAACAGTTCCCTTCTGTTAAAAAAAAAAAAAAAAAAAAAAAAAAATCTGCAGTTCATGGACCAGAACTCTGAATGCAGCCATTCTCTTGTTGGAATTATGGGGAAGGAAGGAAGCAGACCTCTCCCATCTCTCTCTGTGTTTCTCCAGGTCTCTCTGTGCAGAAAGACGCTTACCCCAGGTACTCAGAAATCCCTCTCCTGGTGGGTGTCACCTGCTGGAAGCCCCATCCCCAGCTTTGGACCGTTTTACCTCCTCCCTCCCGCCTTCTTCCCTTCACGTGTATTTTCCTATGCTCTGTTTTTTCACTAGGGACGAATCCTTTGCCCTGAAGACACTGTCCCTTGAAGACCAGGGGGCATTTGTTGCCTGTACTACTTGCTCCATCAGTGGGACCACCCTCATCATCCTACTTTGTCTTCTCAGGAGAATCCTGCGGCTATTTCCCCTGACCCTCAGGGTATTTGTCTTGCCACTCTGTCAGTCTCTCTAGTGATGACTGTGACTTTCTGCCCCCGAGAACGCTGTTCCTTGTCAGACTGTTATCACTAGGGAGTACAATCCATATCCAAATTATCCAGTATACTATCTTTAAAAAAGAGTCCCAGCTTCCTCCCAGCTTTTTTTTTTTTTTAATACTTCATTTTGTTTTAGAGTGGTTTTAGGTTCACTGCAATATCAAGAGGAAGGTGCAGAGATATAGTAATGTACCCCCTGCCCTCACACATGCATAGCCTCCCCCATTATCAATGTCCGCCTGAGAGTGGGAGGTACTTTTGTGACCTGCCTCCAACGGTAATTCACTCAGTTCATGCTCTTGTTCACTCCTTAACTCCAGCCACACAGTTTTGTTTTCTTTTCTCTCAATTTCTCTTTCCCACTGTAGGGCATGTGTACACATTCTGTCTGCAACACTCTTGGTATTTCTGACTAAGCTCAGATAAAATGTCACTTTCTTAGAGAAAACTTCCTTTCCCTCTATTTAACCAGGTACCCCACCCCCATTTATTTATTCTCAGTTCAGTTCAGTTGCTCAGTTGTGTCCAACTCTTTGCAACCCCATGGACTGCAGCATGCCAGGCTTCCCTGTCCATCAACAACTCCCGGAGCTTG